>NC_133460.1:37016459-37333959 GCF_048565385.1 Saimiri boliviensis
GATTATTTTTGACTTCATAACCAAGAGTGTTACTCTGCCACCACGACTCAGACTAACAGTTAAATTCAATTTGGTGAAGCCTTGTTTCTTGGAGGTAGGATTTTCTGGCATTCCTGGAACGTGCGTTTGGCCTTCAGCTGGGTTGAATTAAACACTCCTTGTTTCTGACTTGATGACTTGGCTGATTGAACCCCAGCCTTTCCCAGCACCCTACCTGTCTGTCTGTGTCTACCAGCTCTTGCATGAGGCAGATTCTGTTGATGTGGATAGCATAAGAGGGATTTAACGCAGTCAGATGGGAATATTCTGCCATCGTACTTCACCCATTGTGAGTAACTTGAGTGAAGACAACTTTCAGCTTCGAAGGAGAGCTGCTCATGTGTGTCACCCACACACAGGCACAGAGACAGAACACATCCCTTTCTGCTGTCTTCCAACTGAGATCTAAGACGCAATTTGGGCATCAGAGATGACTTAGCAGAAGGGGATGACATGGCAGAAATGGGACTTGGGTTTGTTTTGGGGGGTTTTTTATTGAGATGGTGTTTCACTCTTGTTGCCCAGGCTGGAGTGCAATGGTGCGGTGTATCACTCACTGCAATGTCCACCTCCCGGATTCAAGTGATTCTCCTGCCTCAGCCTCCCGAGTAGCTGGGATCACAGGCATCCACCACCAACCCAGCTGATTTTTGTATTTTTAGTAGAGATGGGGTTTCATCATGTTGCCCAGGCTGGTCTCGAACTCCTGTCCTCAGGTGACACACCCACCTCGCCTCAGCCTCCCAAAGTGCTGGGATTATAGGCATGAGCCACCACAACCAGTCCAGGTCTTGGGTCTTCTTAAAGCATCATTAACACTGGACAAGGTAACAGCCTATCGTGGTAACAGGCTCAGTGGTAGCCCAAAGAGAAGCAGTAAGAAACTCATTTCCTCATTAAACTAGCCAGTGATTACTGTCGCTGCCAGCTAAGAACACTAACTGACACAGAAGGGCTTAGCTGCCTGTTTTCGTAAGTAAAGTTTTATTGAAATGCATGCTTCTTCATTTACATTGTGTCTATGGCTCCTTTTGCACAATGAAAGGGTTGAGTAGTTATTCCAGGAGCCTAAAATATTAACTTTCAGGCTCTGTATTAGTGTGTTTTGCATTGCCATAAAGGAGTATCTGAGGCTGGGCAATTTATAAAGAAAAGAGGTGTATTTGGTTCACGGTTCTACAGGCTGTTCAAGATACCTGGCACCAGCATCTGCTTCTGGTGAGGCCTCAGGAAGCTTTTACCACGGAGGAAGGCAAAGAGGGGACAGGTGTGTCGCATGGTGAGAAGGGAAGCAAGAGAGGGAGAGGAGGGGTGCCATGTTCTTTATTTTTGAGTTGGAGTCTCACTCTGTTGCCCAGGCTGGAGTGCAATGGCGTAATCTCAGCTCAATGCAACCTCCACCTCCTGGGTTCAAGTGATTCTCCTGCCTCAGCCTCCCAAGTAGCTGAGATTACAGGTGCACACCACCACGCCTGGCTAAGTTTTTATATCTTTAGTAGAGATGGGGTTTCACCGTGTTGGCCAGGCTGATGGTCTCAAACTCCTGACCTCATGATCCACCTGCCTCAGCCTCCCAAAGTGCTGGGATTACAGGCATGGGCCACCATGCCCAGCCTCCATGCTCTTTTTAACAATCAGATTTTTCAATGCAGGGATGGCACCAAGCCATTCATGAGGGACCCACTCCTATGACCAAGACACCTCCCACTAGGCCCCACCTCCAACACTGGGGATCAAATTTCAACATGAGGGGACAAACATCCAAACTGTATCAGGTTCTTTACAGAAAATGTTTGCTGACCTCTGGTCTAGGGCACTATGACTCAAAGTGTGGTCCCAGGCACAGCAGCAGCAGCATGTGGAAGCTTACCAGAAGTGCAAAGGGTCACTCTGCATCCCAGATGTACCAAATCATAATCTCTTTGGGGAGTGGGGGGTGAGAAGTGTGTGCATGAACACGCCCTCTAGGTGATACTGAAGCACACTCATGTTGGAGACTCCCTGGGTTACAAAGTTTGTCCTTCATACTGTATGGAAATCTGCCAACTTAGAGAAAATGTGATGATTCTAGGTTTTGCCTGAAACTACCCAAAACAAATCAAGTTCTTGCTTCCTTGATGACCCCCAGGGGACCTGAAGGTGCTTCTTATTACTGGAGGGTCTTTTTATTCTTCTTGATAAATAGGCTCATTTCTTACAAGGCTCTCCATTCATCCCTCCATCACTTTAATCTGGTCTCGTAACATACTTGTTTATCAGTGTTCTTCTCACTGTGTTGCCTGAACTCTACACCATAAAATACTTTTGCAGGATCCATGTTACTGCACTGACATGTGGTAATAAGTAGCGCAGTGCTTAACTACTTGGACCCTTGGAATCAGACAGGTGGATTTATACCCTGGCCTTGCCCTATTAGAGATGTGTGACCTTGGCCAAGTTACTTAATCTCTCTCAGCCCGTAAAAGGAGCATAACAACAACATCCCTATGCATGGGTCCATTATGAGAGTTAAATGAGATAATGCACAAGCATATAGCTGTTGATAAATGTTCAAAGAGAGATATTATTATTAACCAGTGGCCCCTCGCAAACATTGAGCCTGTTTAGTTACGGCTTTGTCAGAGCCAAAAAGGGAGCGGAAAATGGTCAGCTGCCTTTGTACACAAGCCTTGTCTATGATCATATGATGAAGGACATCATCAGTTCTCCGTGTGCCCTGAAGGCTGTTAGTTTCCTTTCTATGACTTAAGTTTTCACTCATTTCCCTGGCATTCCATTCAGCATTTCAGTTCCATTTGACAGCTCAACAATTAAGTGCCTACTGTGTGTCTGGCACCACACCTAGCACTAGGGAGAGGTAAACTTTATTTCTGAGACTATCTCAGTGTAGAGCAATGGTTAGAGGGAACAACACTCACTGGGGTAGGTGGGCTGTTTCTTATCTCTTATCTTCCATTCCCTTCTGTGTCTCTTCTTAATACATTCTGCTGTAGCCCCCAGAGCCCAGAGGAGCTGGGAGGAAGGGAAGCTTACAACTGCAGTGGATATTTGTTGCAGGCATCTCTTCCTCCTGCTCACAACACCTTAGTCATCCTAGGAAGTATCAGGACCTTTCTCCTAGTCTCAGACTACCATAGTCAGGTGGTGGTGACAGCATTCACATCTCTAGCAAGGGGCATGTGATTGCCTGGCCAATCAGAGCGCCCATTCTGCCACACCCCCTGCCTCGGCTCAGTGATTGGTTTAGTTATGGGCAGATGCTCGAATCAGAGCTGGGACTACTGGGAGATAAGCAGAAGCTTTTCTGCTGGGCTGGAGTGGTGAGGATGCAAGGCTGGTTTTCTCAGGGCATGGCGCAGAAGGGATCCGGGTCTCGGACAAGCACATCCTCTGGGCTTTGTCAGCTCCTCATCCCAAAGGGTGGGAGGCAGATGGAGGAAGCCAGGGGACCTGACTATCCAGCTCTAAGCAAGATCCCTCACCAGGGTTCCACTTGATCAGTATTCGTACAAGCATTCTTAAAAAGACAGGTTTCCTCAGCATTAAATATTTATCATTTAGGAATGACAGGAGTAGCCTTTGAAGTCAAGCAGAACTAGTTTCCACTACTCCTGCCTCTGCCATCACAGGCTCTATGAACAGGGCAAGTCACTTTATGTCTTAGAGCTTCAGTTTTCTCATCAGCAAATCAGGGTAACATTTTTGTCATAGGTGGCTGTGAGAATTTAATGAGGTCATGAAGGTAATGGGCTTTACCATCGTACTTGGTATTTAGTAAACATTTTAAACTATTAGTTAAGAAAGAAAAGCAATAAAAAGAAAGAAGAAAGAAATAGAAAAAAAAAAAAGAAAAAGGAAAGGAAAGGAAAGGAAGGAAACCGATCAAAAGTAGCTATCTAGGCTCTAGTAGAGAATGATTTTCCACAGGATTTGGGTGAATGCTGTAGTAGGTAGGAGAATCGGGAGTCAGTTTATCCTAGCATTTAGAAAGAAAGAGGATTGGGAGATTGGGGACAGTGATGACAGAAATACAGAACTTTAAGAAATGGCTTAAGACCTAGTCTTAAAAGAGCTGCCACTCCTTGACAGTAGCATTTTACGCTTGACTGTCAGCTTTGACAAGCTGGAAGTGGCCAGTCTTTGCAGCCAGGCAGACAGTGTTGCTATCATATTATCATGCTATAAATTAGCATTTCAACATGAAACCGGTCTTGAAATGCAGCTCAAATCAATTCTGCCACTCCCTCTTCAGCCTTGCCTTGCAGTTACTGCCCTCTGATTCTTACTGAGCGATCAATGAACCCAACTGGCCTACACTCCATTTTTGTTGTCAGCAGGAGAAAAAAAAATTAGGAGGATTCTGTTCATTTCCAAATAATAACTCACAACAACGGTATTGCTTGCGCCAGTGACTGACCTTTTGTTGATGCCGCTGTTGTTTTATTCTTGGTCATTATTACTAGCTTCCATGGTAGACTCAAAACAGTGTTTGAAATCTCACCCCTTTTCATTTCTTCTCTGCTTTGAAGGGAACCACTATGCACAGCCCACCAGCGGGAGAGCCCCCTCCTTCTCCTATCATTTGATGCTACATTACAACAGAGGTTGCATGACTCCAAAGGATGCTTTTGACTTTAAAGTGCTTGCGATCTATTTGTGCAATACACATGTTAAATTAGAAATTCATTTGTCACTCCCAGATAACAACACTCAGAGTGGTGCTTCCTGCATGAATCATTATCTTCGGCCTGGAGTTGTTCTAATTATGAATATGCATGAACCCAGAGAAGGGGGAAGAGAGATTTGTACAACCTGTTTCCTGGAGGAGCTTCAGATGGTTCGGCTCAGGGTTCTGAGTTTGGACTTCCAGAGCCAAGCCCAGCGTCTGCCTCACCACCCACAGCTCATCCAGTCTTCTCAGAACACCTGCTTTCTGTTGACAGCAAGTGCCCTGTGACAGCAGGGAGCCCACTCAGTCAGAGACATGCTGCTGCTTGTCCATTCATGAGACGTAAGGTAGACTGTGGGATGCAGGAGAGGGTCAGGAGGCAGTGGAAATGGAATTGGCCTCTCCGTGTCCTTCAGAAATTCCAGCTGGAGAACGAGACACCATGTGGAGATGCCTGCTGGCTCTGCCTTCAGGAAGCAGGAATTGGAATAAGCCAACTAAAGAGTGATTAATTTCAAAAAGACAAATGTGTAAGCTGGCTGTGGCTGTGGTGAGCGAAGAAGGCTGTCCCCACACGAGCGGCTGAATGTCAAATAAAGGAAAGGTGGGAACATGCTGCTGTGGCCAGAGCTTCCCTGGAGTTCCACAACAGTTTGGCCACACCGGAATGATGTCATGGCCATAGGTCCCTTTCACAAAACCTAGGATCAAGTCTCTAAGGCAGAACTTGTTTCCTACTGTAAAGAATGATTCTTCGGAATATCTCATTCTCTTTGGATGGACTTCATAATAGATCAAAGGAGACAGATGCTAACACTCCCCTGTAGCCCTCTGCCACAAGATGGTATTTGCTGATCAGCTACTCTGATACAGGACAGTGCCAGATATAATTACTCAAAGAAGATGTTCTTGCAATATATGAATGCTTCCCATCCTCAATCAGAGCATCTACTGCTTTGGTAAGGATTGGGATATTTACAGCAAAAATGCAAGGAGAATGGAGGAGTGTCCACCTTTTGATTTCCAAAACAGGCTGTTGATGTCATAGTGAGACAGTATACCAGGCTTTCTTGAGAGTGACAGGTATACTTCTAATTGTAAAGCAAGCCTTAGGGTTCTGAGCATAGTTTTCTATAAGGTGTAGGATACAGATTATATAGAAGGAGGAGATAGGTTCTACCTCTTACAAAGAAGAGAAGTAGTTCCAGCCCTGGGCAAGGGATGTGAGGCCAAAGGGAAAAACCACAGGAGAAAAAAATGTTGAGGCCAGGCACAGTGGCTGTCACCTATAATCCCAGCACTTTGGGAGGCCGAGGTGAGCAGATCACCTGAGGGCAGGAGTTTGGGAACAGCCTGGCCAACATGGCAAGACCCTGTCTCCACCGAAATGCAAAAAAAAACAAAAAAATTAGCTGGACATGGTGGTACATGCCTGTAGTCTCAGCTACTCGGGAGTCTGAGGCATGAGAATCACTTGAACCCAGGAGGCAGAGCATGCAGTGAGCTGAGATCATGCCATTGCACTCCAGCCTGGGCAACAAAGCTAGACTCCATCTCGATTAGAAAAGAAAAAAAGATGTTTTGAGAAAGGAAGATGAAGACACTGCTGGATCCCTCAACCTGAAGTCAGAAACCCCAAATGGTGTGACTGAAAGCTGAAATCCAAAAAGACACTCTTGGCAACATTCTCCAAGTTGGTATGGAACGGCACTGGTCAGGCAGCCATGGCTGAGGGACCTCATGGAGTCCTACCTACTACAGCCTGGTACACAAAGTCAGGGCTGTCACATACAGCCACACAGGCCGTGTCCCACACAACCCTGGACTCTATCACAAAGACCAAAGCCAGTAAACTTTTTCTGCAAAGGGCCAGAAAAAGTTTAGCCTGTGGGCTATATCATCTTTGTCTCCGTGATCAACTCTGCCACTGCACTGTCAAAGCAGCCACAGAGAATAAGTGACCGAGTGGGTGCAGTTCTTTTCCAATAAAACTTTATTTACAAAGTCAGGTGACAAGCAACATTTGGGCCACAGATTGTAGTTTGCCAACCCTAGACATACGTTAGGATGTTATGGTGTCTCCCCAACATAGCCATCCTGAAGAAAAACCTGACAAGTTTTCCTACCTCCTTCCTTCCAGAAGGGCTCCAAACTTCGGAGAGAATGGATAGAGCAAAAGAGGCCTGGCTTAGAGTGAGGAGATCATAGAGGGAGGTAAACTCAGGACCAGAGCCAATGACAGAGATCTATAATGTCAGCAGAGGCGAACAGTAACATGCTTAAAAAATATCAGGGAGGAAAAGTTTCTCTGCAGTGGACACCAGTGCCAAGCACTCAGGGTCAAGTTGAGACTCGGAATTCTGCAGCAGAGGCCAGAAAGGACAATGTCCAGCACATGAATGGAAACACCTAAACTGTTTGATAAGCTTGGATGTCACCTTCAAGAGACAAAGGAGAAACTAGAGAAAGAAAATAATCCTGGGAGAGAATTTGAATGTCGTTCGGTTCTTTGCCAAGACTGGGTTTCCATTGGAAAAAAATGATGTCAAACCAGTTTCTCTTGTGTATCTGTCCCTGGCATCAGCAGGAATGGAAACTTAGGCCAAGACAAGATCTATGATGGAAAATTAAAGAAGTCACACAGACCCCTGTTCATCTGACATCTAGTGAGGAAATTCCAAATCTCCTGCATGTGGGGGCTAGCCTAGGGCTTCAGGGGATCCCAGCGCAGGGCATTTCTGCCAGGAAAGGCTAGAATTCTGGCCTGTTTGTACAAGGACAATGCTTTTTTAAAAAAGGTTTTTATTGTGGTAAAAATATTCTACAAGCTATACGATATCCTACAAGCTATAGGACAGAGATGATGTAGAAGAAGGATATAGGTCCTCCCTCTTTCCCCTGTGGGAGGTCACAGGGCAAAACCACAAGTGAGAGGGGAAAAAAACATATAAAATATAGTTTACCAGTATAACCATTTAAGCATGTGGTTCAGTATATTAAATACCTTAACAGGCTGGGTGCGGTGGCTCACGCCTGTTATCCGAGCACTTTGGGAAGACAAGGCAGGTGGATCGCTTGAGCCCAGGAATTCAAGACCAGCCTGGGCAACGTGGCAAAACCCTGTCTCTACTAAAAATACAGAAATTATCCAGATGTGGTGGTGCATGCCTGTAATCTCAGCTACGTGGGGCGCTGAGATTGCTGGAGCCCAGGAGGTTGAGGCTGCAGTGAGCCGAGATCTTGCCACTGCACTCCTGTCTCACTAAAAGAGAGAGAGAGAGAGAGAGAGAGAGAGAGAGAGAGAGAGAGAGAGAGAGAGAGAGAATGAATGAACTAATAATGTGCAGCTATCACCATCCATCTCCCTAATGCTTTCCATCTTGTAAATCTAAGAAAAACTCTATACCTGTTAAAGAGTAACTCCCCATTGCCCCTTCCTCAAACCCCTGGAAACCACTGTTCTGCTTTCTGCCTGTATGCCTGTGACTACTCTAAGTATTTCATTTATGTGAACTCACATGGCATTTCTTCTCTGGTGACTGACTTATTTCCCTTAGCCTAATGTCCTCAGGGTTTATGCATGTTGCAGCATGTGTGAGAAGTTCCTTCTGGCTGGGTATGGCGGCTCATGCCTGTAATCCCAGCACTTTGGGAGGTTGAGCCAGGAGGATTGCTTGAACCCAGGAGTTCAAGACCAGTCTGAGCAACATACTGACACCCTGCCTCTACAAAAACAAACAAACCAACAAACTTTTTTTTTTTTTTTTTTTTTTTTTTTAGTTACCGAGGCATGGGGTCACACATCCGTAGTTGCAGCTACTTGGGAGGCTGAGGTGGGAGGATTGTTTGAGCTTGGGAGCTCAAAGTTGCAGAAAGCTATGATCACACCATTGTACTGCAGTCTGGGTGACAGAATGAGACTCTGTCTTCAAAAAATAAGAAAGGAAGAAAAAGACATTCCTTCTTTTTAAAAGCAGACTAATATTCCCTTATATGTGTATCCTACATTTTGTTTATCCAGTCATCCATCCAGGGACACATGGGTTGCTTCCAAGCTTTAGATAATTTTAAGTAAGGCCGCTGCTGTTCACAGAAGCATGCATCCCTACACTGGGGAAGGCCACAGTCATCATGTTTGGCATCACAACAGTCTTTACTACATGTACTGGCCTGGAATGTTCTAATTTGTGTTTTCATTTTTCCATGGCAAGCCCTGGAGTGGCACTTGGTCTAACCAGAGAGAGAAGTGCATAGAGATTATTCGAGTCTAAGATGGAAAGAAGCCCATCAGAAATACTATTAAATGTTCTGTGGGTTCAAAGGGGGCACATAGAAAAAGAAACTCCATTTGCCAGGTGAAACTTAGGTTTTAAGACAGAAGGAACTTTTTTTTTTTTTTGAGACGAAGTTTTGCTCTTGATGCCCAGGCAATGGTACAATGTCAGTTCACTACAACCTCTGTCTCTCGGGTTCAAGCGACTCTCCTCCCTCAGCCTCCCAAGTAGCTGAGATTACAGGCTTGCACGCCACTATGCCTGGCTAATTTTGTATTTTTAGCAGAGAAAAAGTTTCATTATGTTAGTCAAGCTGGTCTCCTGACCTCAAGCGATCTGCCCGCTTCAGTCTCCCAAAGTACCAGTATTACAAGCATGAGCCACTGTGCCCAGCTCACGTTTGTTGGAAATACAGACTCTTATGTCTCTGAACCTGCTGAATCACCATCTTCACCTTAACCAGTTCTCCAGGTGTTATGACAGATCAAAAACGAGACTGGAACTCCACCGTGAGGTAAAGAGCCTTGTGCTCTTGGGCCCCTAAAAGCCCTCCATGACCCAGAAGGGAGCAGCTAAAAACCCACTGAGATACAGCTGTCAGGGCTGCCAGAGGCCGAGCTTATCACAGCCTTTACAGGACATAATCAAACTAAGAGTCCCCTGAGGCACCAATGCACAAACCGTGGAAATCAGATTTTCCTGTAAATCAAGCCTTACAAAGTGTTTAAGATAGAGTTAGAAATGCCAGGGAATCCCACCTGCTAAGAAAACTGATAAAATACCAAGCCAAAGAGGAAGTTGTCAAAGGAAGAACAAGATCTAAAATAGTCACACTTGAGACCAAGAGACAGAAAGAGAGAAAGAAAAAGATTGAGGGGTGGGGAACAGGAGAGAGAGAGACAACTGAGGCAGGTAGACTGCTTGAGCTCAGGAGTTTGAGACCAGCCTGGGTAACATAGCGAAACCCTGTCTCTACCAAAAAAAAAATAAATATGTGTGTGTGTGTGTGTGTGTGTGTGTGTGTGTGTGTGTGTGTGTATACATATATGTGTGCATACATATATAAATAGCCAAGCATAGTGACATGTGCCTGTGGTCCCAGCTATTCAGGAGGCTGAGATAGGAGGACTGCTTGAGACTGAGAGGCAGAGGTTGCAGTGAGCCGTGATTGTACCACCACACTCCAGCATTTGCTACAGAGCCAGACCCTGTCAAAAAAAACAAGTAGTAGTATTGCTTTCCATTTCCATGCCAATGGAGGACATCACTAATCCATCAGGGCATGCTTTCTTATTAAGCCCAAATACGACCGCAGAATCTTTTTAAACACCAATGTAACATAGACTGGTTTTTAACACCAATATAACAGACTCTGCCAATCAGAGTTCGCTTATGGATTTACATCATGCAGACACTACAACAAATTAGTAAAATTTATTGTCTTGGGTAAAAATATTTTGACAGACTACAGGTATTGATTGACTTACGACCTATGCAACTTACGGCCATTCAACTTTACGACCACAATCACTAGCCACGACTGCTTCACGTCTGGCAGCGCAAACGTTGCCCAGCTGGGTGTACAGCAGTGCGGACCAGCTTCCGGCAGCACTATCATCTCGGCGTGCACCATTTCAACTGTACATATAGCCTACTCAACTTATGACCAAATCGTGTTATGACTGTTCTGCGGTCCCGACCGTGGTCGTAAGTCGAGCACTGCCCGTGTATGAATTCATGAACAGGGGTCCAGGGAGTGATACCAGTAAGATGGCCGAACAGAACCTTCCAGTTCTCATCCCCTCACAGAAACACCACTTTAAACAACAATCTATGCATAAAAATACCTTCATAAGAACTAAGGAATTTGAGTAAGAGATTACAGCACCTAGGTATAGCATAGAAATAAGAAAAAAAATGCATTTAAGCGGGTAGTAAGGACAGTTTCACATTACCTGCAGCACCCCTTCCCAAACCCAGGCAGCACAGTGCAGAGAGACACGTGCTCCCTGTGGGGAAAGGACAGTGGAGTGGGCATGTGAATTCACCACAAACGCTAGCATCAGGCCTGTGCCAGTGAAACCTGGCACCAGGTCAGCCCCATGGCCCTGAACCATAGACCAGTACCCACAGATCAAGCCTCCAGGCCCACCCGAGTGCCAGGTCAGCCCCCATAATCCCAAGGATCTAGGCCCACTGTGGCAGACTCAGGCTCCAGGCTTGCCGCAGCTGGGGACCAGTCCCTGGTACCAGAGGATCCCCTATAGTTCCAAACTCTAGGATGATTCTTGCAGACCTAGGACTCAGGCCTGCCCCTGTAGACTCAGCCTCCAGGCCTACCACAGTACAATGTTTGCTTCCACAGCCCAAGACACCAGACCAGCACCTGCAGACCCAGCCTCCAGGCTGATCACTGTAGATCTAGGCTCTTGGCCCACCTGGCACTAGGCTAGCCCATTATAAATCCAGTTTCTATGACTACTCCTAATGCCCTAGGCCCCAGGCTCACCACTTTGGGCTCAGCCTCCAGGCCCATTCCAGGACCAGGCTGGCTCCTGCAGACCCATGCTCTAGGCCAGTTCCTGTGGCCTAAGGCACCAAACAAGCCCATGCAGATCCAGGCTTCATAGTGGCCTTTATGGCTTCACATCTCAGGCCAGACCCAGGCTCCAGGCTTGTCTCCAGAGTCCCAGGCTCCAACAGACTCAAGGTTCAGACCCATTCCACTAACTATCAGTGTCCCCAGCCCACCTGAGGATTCCAGCAGCAGGCAACCATGAACCCTGCCAGATCGCCTGCCCAGAGTCTCTAAACAGGCTACCTGGTGAAGTGCCTTCTCTGCCAAAGAATGTCTTCAAACACTGATTAAACACTGAAAGGTTTCTATTTCTTAAATGTGCAGATACTAATGCAAGACCACAGGATCATGTATAATTAGGGTAACATACCGCCACCAAATAAACAAAATAAAACACCAGTAGCCAACTCTAAAGAAATGAAGATCTCCAAACTGCCTGACAAAGAATCAAAAATAGTCATCTTAATGAAGCTCAGTGAGCTACAAAAGAAGACAGATAGACAATTACATCAAATCAGGAAAATAATAAATGAGCAAAGTGAGAACTTCAGCAAAGAGATACAAAACAAAACAAACAAAAAAAAAAGAACCAAACAGAAATTTTGGACTAAGAACACAATGACTGAGCCGGAAAATTTTAGAGAGCTTCAACATTCACTTGATAAAGCAGAAGGAGAATTAGTGAGCTAAGACAAGTCCTTTGGAATTACCCAGTTAAGGGGATAAAAAGAGAAAAGAATGAAAAAGAGGAAAAATGAGGAAGAAAGCCTACAGGACTATGAGACACCATCGACTGAGCCAATATATGCATGATGGGAGTTTCAGAAGGAGCAGAAAAAGAAGAAAAAGGGTAAAAAGATTATTTAAATAAATAATGACGGAAAACTTCCCATATCTGGATGAAGAGAAACATGAACATCCAGATCTATGAAGCCCAGGAACTCCAAGTAGGTTCACTATAAAGGTAAGTTCATTGAGACACATTATAATAAAATTCTCAAAGTCAAAGACAGAGACAATTTGAAAGCAACAAGGGAAAAGCAACTGATCACATACAAGGGTACCTCACTAAAACTGAGGATGTTCCAGGCAAGGAGAAAATGAGTTATTACTCAAAGTGCTGAAAAAAAAAAAAAAAAAAAAAAAAAAAAAAAAAAAACCTGTCAGCCAAGCAGACATACCCAGCAAAGTCATCTTTCTGAAATGAAGCTAAGATAAAGACTTTTCCAGACAAACAGAAGCTGCAAGAACTCAGTACCACTAGATCTGCCTTACAAAAACCCCTAAAAGAAGTTCTTCAAGTTGAAAGAATATGATGTTAACCATACAAAAACATATGAAAGTATAAAATTCACTGTAAAGGTAAGAATACAGTCAAATTTAGAATACCCTAAAACTATAATGGTGGCGCATATGTGATTTTTGACTCTGCTATAAAAGTTAAAAGATGAAAGTATAAAAATAGCTACAAGTACAATAATTTTAATGAATATATGATACATAAACGATGTAAATTGTGACATCAATGACACAAATGTGGTGGGAGGAGAAGTTAAAGAGCAGATATTTACGTGTATAGTTAAAATTAAGTTGTTATCTACTTCAAATAGACTATTACAACTACAAGGTGTTTATGTAAGCCTCATAGTAACCACAAAGAAAAAAATACGTAGTATATACACAAAAGATAAAGTAATCAAAGTGTACCGCTAAAAAAAAAATGAGAAAGAAAGATAGCAAAAGGGGAGGAATAAGACAAAAGAAATATAAAATAGAGAACAATTAACAAGATGGTAGTAGTAAGTTCTTACCTATGAATTATTTCTTTAAATGTAAGTGGATTAAATTCTCTAATCAAATGACAGAGTGGGTAAATGGATTAAAAAGCCAAGACCCAGTTACATGCTGTCTACTAGAGATTTTCTTTAGCACTAAGTACATATATAGGCTGAAAATTATGAGATGGAAAGAGATATTCTATACAAATGTAATAAATATGATAGTAATAAAAAAGTGGAGATATGTACATAAGGAAAAAATAGATTTTTAAGTCCAAAACAGTTACAGAGATAAAGAAGGTCATTAACAATGATAAGAAGATTTAACAATTTTAAATGTGTATGTACCCAACAATGAAACACCTAAATACATAATGCAAATATTAGCACAACTAAAGGGAGAAGTAGACAGCCATACAAAAGTAACAGGACAGGGGGTCCCATATTTCTGAAGGACATGTGAGCTGGCAGAGGGATCTGCCCAGGGAATACTCAGAGTAAGGGCCTCAGCCACCACAGAGCTCAGAAATGTAGTTCTGGCAGAGTACAGCCATAGGCATGCAGACCCCAGTGTTCCCCATCTCCAGGAGATTCTAGCCCCAATTGACCATCGGGGCAGAAGAGAGCAGGGTCAGCCTCCCCACAGGACTAGGGTACATCTGTTCACTAGCCCTCCTGTCCACTAGCCTTTCCCAGGGATCCTGCCTGGCTGCCCCACAGGAGCATGGGCACAGCACAGCCTACACAGCACAGCCTCCACTGCCCAGCCTCCACTGCCCAGCTGAGTGCTTTGCTCCACCTGAATACTTTACCAGCAACCTGCGAACACTTCAAATACCCTACCAGAGTCAGGCCATCCTGATGTCTCAGCCATGGTACACAGCTTGTTGAGCCAAGATTTGTGGCCAGCACTTGAGTGGAAGAGGAGCCCCCAGACTCAGAGCACTGAGAATGGCAAAATGTCCAATTTCATGGGCCAGCAAGGGAATAAGGCATACCTTCCTCTGTAGTCCAGAAAGAATGTGGCTTATCTCCCTACCACAGCCTCTGCCCAAGGGAGCCCTCCGAGCCTGAACACCTAACAAAAGAAATGTGGCTGTAGTACCAGTGATCAGAGGGAAATCCCTAAAGGCTCAGGAGTAGATGTGGTGAGGAAGTCATCTCTCTCCACCTCCCTTCACCATGGCAGAGCATGCCTGCAAATGTGAAGGAATCCAAAAGAGCCACATGGTTAAGACTCTACCTGTTGGCCATTACTTTTAAGCACTATCTACTGGATCATGGCTCAGACTATATTGCCAGTAATTATTTGGCTAATATCCCTGTGAAACCAAGCACAGGCATTCACCCACAAATAAAGATCCTGTACAGAGTCTTGGTCCTATAAAATCATCCAGAAATGAACCCAACTGAGAATACTTAACTTACACCACAGTTAAAGAAGCACGAGCCCTCCCAGATCAGTGCAAGAAACAGTGCAAGAATTCTGGCAATTCAGAAAGCCAGAGTGTCCCCTTACTTACAGATGAGCCTCCTAGCTCCTCAGCAATGTTTCTTAATCAGTATTAAATGACTGAAATGACAGACATATAATTCAAAATCTAGATAGCAAGGAAGCTCATCAAGATTCAGAAGAAAGTTGAAACTCAACCCAAATAATCCAGTAAAACAATCCAAGATCTGAAAGATAAAATAGCCACTTTAAGAAAGAAACAAACTGAACTTCTGGAATTGAAAAGTTGCTGCAACAATTTCATAATTTAGTTGGAGGCATTAACAGTAGAATAGACCTAGCTGAGAAAAGAATCTCAGGGCTCAAACACTGGTTTTTCAAATTAACTCAGAAAAACATAAAGAAAAAGGAATATTTTAAAAATTAAAACCTCCAAGAAATATGGGATTAGGTAAACAGACCAAGCTTTCAATTCATTGGCATTCCTGAATAAGGAGAGTAAGCAACTTGAAAAATATATTCAAAGACATAGTCCACAAAAGTATCTCTAACCTCATTAGAGAGATTGGTGTTCCAATTCAAGATATACAGAGAACGTGGGCTAGATACTACACAAGATGATGATCCCCATGACACATAGTCATCAGAGTCACCAACATCAATGCAAAAAAATAAAAAATAAATAAATAAATAAATAAAAATAAAAATTCTTAAAGGCAGCTAGAGAAAGATCAGGTCATGTACAAAAGGAGCCCCATCAGGCTAGCAATAGACAGAAATCTTCTAAGTCAGAAGATACTGAGAGTCTATTTTCAACATCCTTAAAGTAAAGAAATTCCAACCAAAAATTACATGTCCTGCCAAACTGAGTTTTATAAGGACAAAGGAGACAAAATCTTTCTCAGACAAGCAAATGCTTAGGGAATTAGTTACAAGTAGACAAACATTAACTGAGGTCTTTAAAAAAGTGCTAAATATGGAATCTAAATAACGCACCTTCTCCTACAAAAACACACTATGCACATATCCCATAGATAAAATAAAGCAACTATACAAACAAGTCCACATAACAACCAACTAACAACACAATGACAGGATCAAAGTCTCACATATCAGTACCAACCCTGAATGTAAATGTACTTAATGCCCCCCCTTAAAAGACAGAAAGTGGCAAGCTGTATAAAAAGACAAGAACCAACTCTCTGCTGTCTCCAGGAGACCTATCTCACATATAAGAACATCAACCGGCTTCAAGTAAAGAGACAACAATAACAACAACAACAACAACAACAACAAAACCAGCAACAATAACAAAAAAACTACCATGCAAGTGGAAAATAAAAAGAGCAGAAGTTTCTATTTTTACATTAGATAAAACAGGCTTTAAACCAACAACTATGAAGGACAAAGAGACAAAATTAATGTACAAAAATCAGTAGCATCTACACACCAATAATATTCAAGCTGAGAGGCAAATCAAAAACACAATCCCACTTACGATAGCCACAAAAAATTGCAAATACCTAGTAATACAGCTAACCAGGGAAGTGAAGATCTCTACAAGAACTACAAAAAACTGTTGAAAGAAACCAGAGATGACACAAATAAATGGAAAACCAGTTCATGCTCATGGATTGGAAAACTCAGTATTGTTAAAATGGCCATACTGCCCAAAGCAATTCATAGACTCAATGCTATTCATATCAAACTACCAATGTCCTTTTCATGAAATTGAAAAAAAAAAAAAAAAAAAAAAAAAAAAGCCCAACTAGCCCAAACAATCCAAAGCAAAAAGAACAAAATCAGAGGTATCACACTCCAAACTATTCTGTAAGGTCACAGTAAACAAAACAGCAAGGGTACTGGTGAAAAAACAGACACAAACCAATGGAACAGAATAGAGAACCCAGAAATAAAGCCGCACACCTACAACGGTCTGATCTTTGACAAAGTCAACAAAAAGAAGCAACAAGGCAAGGACTTCCTACTATTCAATAAATGGTACTGGGATAACTGGCTAGCCATATGCGAATGAATGAAACTGGACCCCTACTTCTTACCAGGTATAAAGATTAACTCAAGATGGATTAAAGATTTAAAAGACCTCAAATTATAAAAATCCTAAAGGAAAACATAGGAAATACCTTTCCTAATATCAGTCTTGAGAAATCATTTTGGCTAGGTCCCTCAAAGCAATAACAACAACAACAACAACAACTTGGCAAGAGGGGCCTAATTAAACTGCAAAGTTTACACGCAGCAAAAGAAACTATCAACAGAGTAAACAGACAACCTACAGCATTGGAGAACATACTAGCAAATTATGCATCTGACAAAAGTCTAACATCCAGAATCTAAAAGGACCTTAAAGAAATCAACAAACAAAAACTAAGTAACTACATTAAAAAATTGGCAAATGACATGAACACGTTTCAAAAAAAAAAAAACACATACAAGTGGACAATAAACATATGAAAAAATGCTCATCATCACTAATCGTCAGAGAAATGCAAATCAATACCATCTCACACCAGAATGGTTATTATTAAAAAATCAAACAACACATGCTGGTGAGATTGTGGAGCAAAGGAAATGCTTATACACTATTGATGAGAATGTAAATTAGTTCAGCTACTGTGGAAAGCAGTTTGAAGGTTTCTCAAAGAATTTAAAATGAAGCTCTCACTTGACCCAATAATGCCATTACTGGGTATATACTCAAAGGAAAAGAAATCTTTCCACCAAAAAGACACATACGCTCCTTTCTTCATCACATTGCTATTCATAATAGCAATGACATGGAATCAATCTAGGTGCCCATCAATGGTGCACTGAATTAAAAAATGTGGTGTGGTATGTATATGTGTGTGTGTATATATATACACACACACACACACACACACACACACACACACACACCATGGAATACTACACAGCCACAAACAAAGATGAAATAATGTTACTTGTAGCAGCATGGATGGTACTGGAGACCATAATCCTAACAATTAACACAGGAACAGAAAACCAAATACCACATCTTCTCACTTATAAGTAGGAGCTAATCATTGGGTACCCATGGGCATAAATAGACACTGTTGACTACTGGAGTTGGGAGAAAGAAAGGGGTTGTGAGATGAAAAACTACCAATTTCGTACCATGCTAACTACCTGGATGATAGGATTGTGCAATATATCTATGTTACAAACCAAACCAAACAAAACAAAAGTAGTAGGAGACTTCAATATCTCACTTTCAACAATAGATTATTCACACTGAAAATCAATAAGGAAATAACAGACTTAAACAACACTATAAACCAAATGGACCTAACAGACATATACAGAACATACCATCAAATGGCAACAGAATAAACATTCTTAACCAAACACCAAACATTCTCCAGAACAGATCATTCATTATGCCACAAAACAAATGTTAATAAATTTGAGTAAGCTGAAATCATATCAAGCATCTTTTCTAATTAGAAATCAGCAACAAGAGGTAAATAGGGAAATTCACAAATACTGACAAATTAAACAACATGTTCCTAAGCAATGAGTCAAAGAAGAAATAGGGAAATCAAAATATATCTTGAGACAAACAAAATGAAAGTATAACATACCATAACTTACGGAATGCAGCAAAAACTGTTCTAAGATAAAAGTTTGTAGTGCTAAATATCTACATTAAGAAAGAAAAGATCATGTAAACAACCTGACAAACAACCTTTATACCCCAAAAAACTAGAAAAGAAGAAAAACTAAACCCAAAATCAGTGGAAAGAGGGTAGGAAACAATAGAAAGTATCAATGCAACTAAGAGTTGTTTTTAAAAAATATATATAAACTAAATTGGAAAACTAAGAAAAGAAGAACTCAAAGTTATAAATGAAAGAGATGTTACAGCTGATATAGAAATACAAAGGTCAAGAGATATTATAAGTGATTTGATAACCTAGAAGAAGTGAATACATTTC
Organism: Saimiri boliviensis; assembly: GCF_048565385.1. Lineage (NCBI taxonomy): Eukaryota > Metazoa > Chordata > Mammalia > Primates > Cebidae > Saimiri > Saimiri boliviensis. The sequence continues at coordinate 37,035,228 of NC_133460.1, forward strand.
TAGATGCATACAACCCACCAAGACTGAATTATGAAGAAACAGAAAATATGAACACATCAATAATCAGTAAGGAGATAAATCAATAATCAAAAACCTCCCAATAAAGAAAAACCCAAGATGTTCACTGGTGAATTCTACCAAACATTTAAACCATAATTAACAACAAATTTTCTCAAATTTTTTAAAAGTTTAAAGAACAAGGACACTTCCAAACTCATTTTACAAGGTCAGCCTTATCTGATACCAAAGCCAGTTAAGTACACTACAAGAATGAAAGAGTATAGATCAGTATGCTTCAGGAACATAGATATGAAAATCCTCAACAAAATACTAGCAAACTGAATTCAACAGCACATGAAAATGATTATACACCATGATCAAGTTAGGATTTATCTCAGGATGCAAGGATAGTTTAACATATGCAAATCAGTAAGTGTTCTACACCACATTAGGAGAAAAAAGTATACGAATCATATGATCATCTCTATAGATGGAGAAAAGGGATTTGAAAAACTTCAACATAATTTCCTCATTACAAACTCTCAACAAATTAGGTATAGAAAAAATGTACTCAGCATAATAACGCCCTACAGATAACGTTATACTCAATGGTGAAAAGCTGAAAGCTTTTCCTCTGAAACCAGGAATAAGACAAAAAAGTTCACTCTTGACACTTCTGTTCAATATAGTACTGGAAGTCCTAGCCAACCAATTAGGCAAAAGAAAGGAACGCAAGGTATCCAAATTGGAAACGAAGAAATAAAATTATCTCTGTTTGCAGAAAACATAATCTTATATATAGGAAGTCCTAAAACGCCACCAAAAGTTGTCAGAACTAATTAATAAAGTAATGTAGCAGGATACAAAATCAACATAGAAAAATCAGTAGTGTTTCTATATACTAATAAATATTTCAAAAAATATTTTTAAGAAAATTCCATTTACAATCACTACAAAAGCAAATGAAACACTTCATCATTTTCAGCAAACCAACACAAGAACAGAAAACCAAACATCTCATGTTCTCACTCATAGTGTGTGTTGAACAATGAGAACACATGGACACAGGGAAGGAAATATCACACATCAGTGCTTGTCAGGGGCGGCGGGGAGGAACTAGAGGAGGGATGGCAGGGGGTGAGGGAATTGCGGAGGGATAACATTAGGAGAAATACCTAATGTAGATGATGGAGGAATGGATGCAGCAAACCACCATGGCACGTGTATACCTATGTAACAAACGTGCATGTTCTGCCCATGTACCCCAGAACTTAAAGTATATTTAAAAAGAAAGAAAGAAAGAAAGAAAGAAGTTTTGCCAAGGAGGTAAAATATTTGTACACTGAGAACTTTAGAACCATGATGAAAGAAATTGAAGAAAACATGAATACATGAAAAGATATTCCGTGTTTATAGCTTGGAAGAATATTGTGAAAATGATCATACTACCCAAAGTTACCTATAGACTAAATGCCATCCCTATGAAAATGTCATTGGCATTTGTCGTAGAAATAGAAAAAAAATAATCCTAAAATTTTGTATGGAATCACCAAAGACTTCAAATAGCCACCACAATCTTGAGCAAACACCACAGTCTTGAGCAGGAACAACAAAGCCTAAAGCATCACACAACCTGATTTCAAACCATATTACAAAGTTGTCTTAATCAAAACAGCATGGTACTGGCACAAAACCAGATATATAGACCAATGGAACGGAATTAAGAGCCCATAAATAAACCTATGTTTATGGTCACTTTATCTGCAACCAAGGTGCCAAGAACACACAAAGGAAAGGTCAGTTTCCTCAATAGATAACATTGAAAAAACTAGATATCCACACGCAGAAGAATGAAATTGGATTCTTATCTCAAACCACATACAATAATTAACTAAAATGAATTACAGATTGAAACATAACACCTGAAACTATAAACTACAGGAAGAAAACATAGGGAAAGAGCCTCTTTGCATTGACCCAGGCAATGATATTTTGGATATGACTTCAAAAGCAACAATGGGCATATGAGATCGAATCACACTAAAAAGCTATGCACAGCAAATAAAACAATGAACAGGATGAAGAGACAATCTATATAACGGGTAAAACTATCTGCAAACCATACATCTGGTAAGAGGCTAATATGCAACTCAATAGCAAGAAAACAACCCGATTTTAAAATGGGCAGAAGATCTGAAAAGACATTTCTCAAAAAAAGACACATAAGTGGCTGACAAGGATATGAAAAAATGCTCAACATCATCAATCATCAGGAAAATGCAAATCAAAACCACAAGGAGATAGATTACCCCATACTTGTTAGAATGGCTATTATCAAAAAGACAAAATATACCAAGCGCTGACAAGGGTGTAGAGAAAAGAAACCCTTGTAGACTGTTGATGGGAAAATAAATCAGTACAGCCATTATGGCGGTTCCTCAAAAAAATTAAAAGCAGAACTACCACATGAGCCGGCAATCCCACACACATATACATACATGTGCTTATATACACACACATATACATACATGTATGTACACATACATGTATATATACGTCTACACATACACACACACTCCTGATCTTTTAAGGTCAGGAGATGTGTGGGTTTGGTACATAGGTAAGTATGTGCTATGGCATTTGTCGTACAGATCATTTCATTACCCAGGTATTAAGCCACCAATTATTTTTCCTGCTCCTCTTCCTCCTCCTAACCTCCACCCTCCCGCAGGCCCCAGTGTGTGTTGATCCCTCTATGTGTTCATGCGTTGTTGCCATTTGGCCCCGACTTACAAGTGAAAACATGTGGTATATGCTTTTCTGTTCCCGCGTTAGTTTGCTAAAGATAATTGCCTCCAGTTCCATACGTGTTCCTACAGAGGACATGATCTCATTCTTTTTATGGATACGTAGTATTCCACGGTGTATATGTACCACATTTTCTTTATCGATGTCTATCATTGATAGGCATTTAGGTTGATTCCCTGTCTTTGCTATTGTGAACAGTGCTGCAGTGAACATACGTGTGCATGTATCTTTATGACAGAATGATTTCTATTTCTTTGGGTATATACCCAGTAATGGGATGGCTGGGTCAGATTGCATTTCTGTTTTTAGGTCTTTGAGGAGATGGCTCTATTAATTAGCTTGATGGTGGTAATCATTTCACAACGTGTATATATATATTAAAGTAACACTTCATGAATGATAATATATACCATATTTGTCAGTTGTTTTTAAAGCTGGAAAAAAGTCATGAACACATACACACATACATGTTTATAATAATTATCAGTATCAATTCATGTGCAAAATGCTTTTTATCTGCTTTCTCAATCCTCACACAACCTGGGGGTTGCTACTATCATTCCCATTTCACAGTTAAGAAAACTAAGGTTCAGAGAGATTAAGTGACTGCCGAAGGTGAGTAAAGAGAACGAAAATTTAAAGCCTTCTTTGATGTCAAGATCAATGTTCTTAATTATTCTATATATAATGAAAAGAAATCTTCAGTAGGAAAAACAATTAGTAAGTTCCATGGCCTCCTGTTTAAACATTTTTTTTTTTTTTTTGAGACACAGTCTTGCTCTGTCGCCCATGCTGGAGTGCAGTGGTGCCATCTCAGCTCACCGAAACCTCCACCTCCCAGGTTCAAGTGATTCTCATGCCTCAGCCTCCCAGGTAGCTGGGATTACAGGTGTGCACCACCACACCCAGCTAATTTTTGCATTTTTAGTAGAGATGGGGTTTTGACATGTTTGCCAGGCTCATCTCCACCTCTTGACCTCAGGCGATCCACCTGCCTCAGCCTCCCAAAGTGCTACAATTACAGGCACGAGCCATCATGCCTGGCGTAAACTTCTTTTCCATGCTGTTATATACCATTGTTGTGGTTCATACTTTCAGCGTGTATCTTTGAAACCAGATATAGGATTTCACCCATCTTGTAAGTTTGTCATCGTAACAGTTACCAATTACTGAGAGCTTGCCATGTGCCCCATACTGTGCTACATACATGCAAATTGAGTCATTTAATCCTCAGTATAATCCTAAAGAAAAGGCAAATTATCCACTCAACAGAGGTGGGAACTGAGGTTTAGAGAGCATTCAAAATCTGCCTGAGCCTGCACAGCTGCTAAGAGCCAGGATTTGAATTCAGACCATTTGATTCCACACCCTGCATTCATCATGTCTGCCTAACACCTCCAGTCGGTCCTCAGTGTAGCTCTTGCCCTCACAGAGCCATCAACATGCAGTAAAAAAGACATAACACATTCCATAATACATATAAACCAGAGTTTATTTTTACTTCTTGGTAAAATTGTTCTCCAGCATTGACTGACTTAGCAAAATGTTGGGTTTTTGAAATCCTATCTTTTTGCTTTAGCTAAGCTAACTGCCATTCTTTGTCTGTAATTTTCAAATTCCCATTTTCCATTTCAAATCTACCATGAAAGTCTATGTTGCCAAGGAGAAGAGAGCTCAATCGCTACTGTCAGTTAGCCTTTTCTATCTGCTGTTCTCTTTCCACCTGCTAGGTGGTAGGAGCCATCACAGCCTGATAATTTAAGCTCCAAGATTCCACACCATTCGGCTTCTATAAAACTATACTCTTCTCAGGAATATAATAGTTTTGTTCTTTCTAGGGGCTTTCATCTGGCCATGGGTACAAATTGAAGATCATGGCAAGCAGACATCATGACAAGGCCATCTGTGGCATTTACAGAGATGAGAAGATTGGGCTTCTTCTGGAGTACCTCATTGCTTTGCGCTAAATGCCATCATTTATGAAGTTACCAAATAAGGAGGCTATGATGCCTCCTTTCCCCTAGGCTGCTGGGACGGCAGCCAAATTGCTCCTTAGGCTCTGTTGATCTTGTGCAAACAGGCAATACAGCAGAGGGGCTACCCACATGGACTCTGAAGCCAGACCACCTAGGTCCAAATCCAGCTTTGCTCTTTCCTAGCTGTGTGACCTTGGGAAGGTTGGCCAACCTCTCTGGGTTTCACATTCCTCATCTGTGACACAGGAATAAACAAGTTTCTGTGTAAACAAGTTGTAATAATTTCTGCCGGAACGAAAGCACCCTGTGAGCACTTGTTAGAAATCTGAGCCATATTAAGACACAGGTTGATGGAGAATGTCAGAAGTATAGATGATGAGGGGTTGACAAGAGCTTCAGAGCTGTCATGGACTGCTCTCTACCATGACAGCCGAGGGAGGAACTTGTGGAGTACAGGGGTCCTTTAATCTCTTCCCTTAGGATATACCTCTTTTCCCTTCCTTTGTCCTCTTTCTTACCTTGAATGACAAAGATCAGTAATAAAATTATGTTCAATCGCATCCATACACATGAACGTGACGGGTCACATCATGAACACATGGAAAAATACATATTTATAATTATCGATATCAATATTATTATAATAATTATAATATCAGCATCCATTTTTAACAGGCTATTATGTCCCAGGCACTGGAATAGGTCATTGCATACATTCCCTCCAAGCAGGCAAGCTTCCTATGAGTATCTCCACTTGCTGGGGAAGTTTGACCTTAAGGAACATGCTAAAAGTCACGGGACAAATGGCAAAACTGGGATTTGAAACTTTGAACTCAAATCCTCAGCACCCCTTTGCAGACACTCTCTTAGTTTTGGTTTCCTTGAAAGCAACGTCTGAGAGGTACGGAGGCAAGTAATATGTTTGGGAGGTGACTTTAGAAGCCAGGAAAAAAAAGAGGGGGCATCATCCTGCAAACATCCTCTGTGATACAGGCACATACCACATAGAATGTGCCTCCGATTCACCCCAGCAAGCAGTGGGACCTTGGGGCATTTATCCACCGACACCCACTGGTTGAGGGGCAGGTGTCCTGGGCATATCCTCTCCTGTCTGCAGCTGGGCTGCTCTGCACATGGACTGAGCTGCTCTGCTCAAAGCCCAGGGGTAGAAAAACTGAGATACACACAGGTATACAGGTATTGATCGACTTACGACCTGTGCAACTTACGACCACTCGACTTTCCGACCATTGCTAGCCACGACTGCTCCGCGTCTGGCAGCTTCCAGCAGCACTGCCATCTCCGCATGCACCATTTCAACTGTTATCCCAGACTCGGTACAGCAAACTCAACTTAGACCAAATCATGTTACGGCCGGTCTGTCGGGACCAATCGTGGTCGTAAGTCGAGCACTGGCTGTCTCTATCAGAGGTGTATATACCCGTGTGTAACTCAGAGGCGAGACGCCCGGAGCATGCTCAAAGTTGTCCACTTCTGAAATTAGATGAGCCAGAGGGATGTACTCTAGGCACACACACGAGTCTATCGACGGCCCCCTCTCATGGCCCCACTGAACTGGTACCTTTGTTTGGGAGTTGGTGCTCTCTGAGGGGAGGAAGCCCACATTCCTTTGGCCTCTGGCCATGACCAGTGAGAAAAGTGGTAAAACTATGATCACCTTCAACTGTCCACTGAGGAAGTGGAGGTGTCTGGATGTGAACACATCCTTTTCCCATCTGCAATTCTGGGCAAGTTATTTTAATTCTTTGTGTTTCCACTTTCTTATCTGTCCATTCTTCATATTTACTGAGCACCTCTCTGTGCCAGGCACTATTGTAGGCGCTGCTGAATATTGTCTTGAACCAAATGGGGAGAAAAATCCCGTCCTTCACTGAGCTTTTCATCAGATGAAGATGGATGAAACACAGAAGAAATCAGAAAAATGGCATGGTGGCTCATACCTGTAATTCCAGTGCTTTGGGAGGCCAAGGTAGGAGGACTGCTTGAGGCCAGGAGTTTGAGACCAACATGGGAAACATGGCTCAGCCCATCTCCACAAAAAAATCTAAAAATTAGCCTGACATGGTGGTATGAGTCTATACTCCCAGCTACTCGAGAGGCTGAGGCATGAGGATCCCATGAGCCCAGGAGTTTGAGGCTACAGTGAGCTATGATCAGTACTCCAGCCTGGGCAACACAGTGAGACCCTCTCTCAAAAAAACAAAAAGAAAACGAAAATGTTTGGAATGTAAGCAACTGTGAATTAAGCTATGGAAGGAGAAAGGGGTGCATGTGAGGCAGGAGGGAGAGATGGCAATCTGTGTTACGGTGATTAGGAAAAGCCTCCCTGAGAAGGCGGCGTTGGAAGCATGTGACTGAGGAAAGGACTTCCCAGTCAGAGGAAACAGCACGTGGAAAGTCCCCAGGGTGGGATTCCGCCTGATGTGTTCTAAGAACATCAGGAAGGTAGTGGGGCTGATGTGGACCCAGCATGGGTGTGAGTGGGAGATGTTACCATACAGGAATAGTGGGTATCGTTGCATGGGGACTCCGCATGTCACCGTGAGTGGGATGTGAGGCTGTGGGAGGTTTTCAGCAGGGAAGTGACATGATGTGACATATTTTCACAGCATCATTCTGGCTGTTAAGAATAGACTGGCAGTGGGAGTGGGCAGGAGTAGTACCATGGAGAGCAGTCAGGAGACTATTACAGTAACGAGGGAAACAGTGGCAGGGGTTTGGACTTGGTTGGCGTTGATGGAGTGGGTGGGAAGTGATGGCTTTTGTAAGACGTGCATGCTTTCCAGACCTTAGGCATATTACCTCCTAGGATTTTTACAAAGACTTGCATCAGCTGGGGATTATCATCTCCCATTTTTAAAAATTATACTTTAAGTTCTGGGGTCCATGGGCGGATCGTGCAGGTTTGTTACACAGGTATACACGTGCCATGGTGGTTTGCTGCATCCATCACCCCGTCATCTACATTAGTTATTTCTCTCAATGTTATCCCTCCCCATGCTCCCACCCTCTGCTATCCCTCCCCTAACTCCCTTACCTCCCAACAGGCCCCGGTGTGTGATGTTCCCCTCCCTGTGTGCATGTGTTCTGTCGTTCAGCACCCGCTTGTGAGTGAGAACATGTGGCGTTTGGTTTTCTGTTTTTGTGTCAGTTTGCTAAGAATGATGGTTTCCAACTTCACCCATGTCCCTGCAAAGAACATGAACTCATCCTTTATATGGCTGCATAGTATTCCATGGTGTGTATGTGCCACATTTTCTTTTTCCCATCTATCATTGAAGGGCATTTGGGTTGGTTCCAAGTCTTTGCTATTGTAAACAGTGCTGTAATAAACATACCCAAAGGATTATAAATCATTCTATCATAAAGGCACATGCACATGTATGTTCATCTGCCATTTTTATTAAAAAAATAGTAAGCTGAGACCAGGCCCAGAGTTGACACAGCTAGCATGTGGTTAGACCAAGCTGAGGGCTCAGGTCTTCTGAATCTTAACCCAGAGATCCTTCTGCTCCTTTTCAGCCATTCAGTGCCATCATTTGTGAAGACTTGACTTCTTAAGGATATGGCTTCCTAAATACTCTCCACCAAGGACCCTCATTTCCAAAGCTGATCAGAACTTGACGATGAAAATGTCCCTAGCAACTAAGAGGGGGAAATGAAAGAGAGAGAGAAGGAAGCAGAGAGGGGAGCAGCCCAAAAGTCCAAAGCTCTGCGGGCAGGGATCAATTCCTTAGGGTTATTTTTCCCCTTTACTTGGGCTGGAAGTGAAAACTTAATTAAACGTGTGATTCAATTAAAAGAGGGGCATGGAGGATGTGACACTTTAAAAATATCTCAGTGTTGGGCTTGGTAGTGATTCCAAAAAAAAAAAAATGCCTCCCTGAGACTTCAGACATCTGTATGCAAGATGATGTGCAGGGAGACTTCAGTAAGAAGGAATTACATTATAAAATATGTCATAACACATAATGGTAATAAAACTTACTTATCCAGCCCTGACCTCCCCCGGTAGCTTCAGATCTGTATATCCAGCTGTCTGCCTATCTGCATCTTCACTGGGATAAAAAATTAGCATCTCAAACCTGTAAGTCCTAAACAACCTCCCGAACCTGAACCAGTTCCTTCTGACATCTTTCCAACTCAGTAAACACCACCACCACCTACTCAGTGCCTCAGGCTAAAAACCTAGGAGTCATCCTTGATTTCTTATTCCCCCTCACTCCTGGGATCTGATGTCTTTAAGTGCTGTCTGCTCTACCTCCAAAATATATTTCTAACCTGTCTGTTTCTCTCCAACCCCACTGATAAAACCCTAACCTCCATGTCATCGTCTCTTGCATGAGTTACTGCAACAGCCTTCTGATTTTTTCTACTCTTTAATCCACAATGCAGCCAGTGTGAGGTTTTTTCCAATGTGAATTGTAAAACTGAACACAGGGTGCGTCTTATTTCAGTGTGCTCAAATGGCTTCCTAGTATTCTTTGAATAAAAGACAAATTCTGTATGTGGCTTCTAAGATCTTGCATGACCCAGCTGCTAACTTCTTCTCTAATCTCTGGACGTGCCAAGTCCCATCCTCATAGCTTTCGAGTCATTTGTTCTTTTTTCTGATCCCTGAATACAAGACGTTCTTTCCATCCTCTGGGCTTTGCAGTTCCTCTTTCTACTTTCTGAAATGCTCTCTGGTCAGCTCCTCTCATAACTGGTTCCTCCTCATCTTTGAGCTTTCAGCCTAAATACATGCTCATTGAAAACACTTTCTTTCATAACCCTGTCTCAGGATTCCTCAATCTCAGCAGTGTTGACATTTGAGATAGATCATTCTTTGCATTGGAGGGCTGTCCTGTGCGCTGCAACATCCCTGGCTTCTACCTACTAGATGCCAGTAGTATTTTCCTCCATGCTGTGACCATCAAAAAAGTCTCTTGACATTGCCAAATGTCTGCTGGGTGACGGTGGGGCAGGTTGCTTACAGTTAAGAACCATTCCCCATCGAAAATGCCCCTGACAGCTTCCCTTTATCTCTTAGCCTGTGGGTTTCCTTTGTGTATTTACTATTGTCTGCAATTAACTTTTGAATTATTGTGTGTTGTGTAAGAACAACACATAATACAAATGTAACCTCCATAAGCACAGGAACTTTGAGAATCTTATTTATAGTCTGTCTTCCCAGGACCTAAGGAGTTTCTGGCCTGTGGAAGGTATCCAGTAGATATTCACTGAATAAATGAATGAATGAGATATTCATTTCAGTAGACACTCACTGAATGAATGAATGAATGAATGGATATTCATTGCCATGGGCCAAGCTTCATGCTCAGCACCATTCATGTGTTAGCTCATTTAAGTCAGCTAATGAGGTAGGTAATACTATTATCTTATCAGCATTTTCAGATATGGACAAGTATGATTCCGAGATATTTGTGAAGCAATTAAGGGATAACCCCACTGATGAAAATATCAACCAAACTTAGCTTTGAATTCTTGCCTCTCCTCCCTTCAGTTTTGTATCCTACCAGTGCTTCATTCTCATTATTTCTATCTTATAAACACTACCCTAAGTTCAATTCAGCTCCACTTCTCCATCCTGTTGCCACTGAATTCATCAAGATCCTCATCAATTCATGGCTGGCAGTAGAACAACCTCCTACATCTGGCACTACTACCCTCTACCCACTCTTTCCCACCTCCATATGACAACAATGTTCATTTCTCTGTCAGGTCAGGTCATGCGCTGGTTTTGAAAATGGCCTTCCTGATCCTTACAAGATAAAGTCTAAACCATGTAATGTGACTTTTGGTATATGATTTGATCTCTCTGAACTTCAGTTTCCTATCTTTTAGAATGGGAGTATGAGAATAGCCTTTTCAGAGATAGTTTTAGGATTCAATGAGATAAAGCATGTAAAAGTTTATAAGGGATGCTCAATGACATTGATTTCCTTTCCTTTCCTTTCTTTACAATTGCAACTTAATTATCCAATTTCATTTCCCATCAACCTCCCCTCCCACCTCCTCTCCTTACTGAATTCCTATTTATCCTTCAAGCTACAATTCAAATGTCCCTGCCATGGTCAAGCCTTCCCCAACCTTTCTGGCGGGGTGGATGAACCCTGGTCTGGGGTCTCAGAACTCCACTTCAGCACTTAACATGCTGTGCCTCTAAGTATTGTGTAGTCAGTACTTCCTTTAAATATTGTGTAGTCAGTATTTGTTTACACGTCTTCCTTCCCTGTTAGACTAAGGGCATTTACACATTTCTCAATCCCTAGCACTAAGCAAGGAACGAGCACATAGTTTGTGCCCAGTAAATGGTTATTTTATATGTAGGAAGATTGCAACACAATTTTAGAATTGCAGACCTGGGTTTCAATGCTGACACTACCCCTAATTTGTCAGACAACCTTAAGCAATTTGTGTTTTCCTTCTGGGACTTAGTTTTCTTTCTCTTAAAAAATAAAGGTAGTTTTATCTTCTTCAGCGGATATAATTAGATAATTACTGCACTTAAGTAAGCAAGGGCCTACTGGAGGAATCAGTAAAGCTAAAATATTGACGCTTGGAAAATTTTGGAAATACCACCAAGCACTATATAAAATGAGCCTAATAATGACCCAGAACAGTAATTGTGATAAATTGGTAGAAAATGAGACAGGAGAAGTCAGAGAAGACTTCCTGGAATAGTTGGCATGATAGATTGTCTCTAAAGATGACTGCAAACAATTCCTTCCCTCCTTGTCAGAAAATGAGCTCCATTTTTTTTTCTCCCAGTGTAATCTGGGCTGGCCTAGCAACTGTCAATAGAATGCAATGGAAGTGCCTTGTGCCAGTAATAAACTTTACGAGTCCTGTCAGCTTCCACTTTGCTCTTAGAAGGAGCCACCATGCTGTAAGGGACATGGATGAACCTAGAAACCATCATTCTCAGCAAACTGACACAAGAGCAGAAAATCAAACACCGCATGTTCTCACTTATAGGCGAGTGTTGAACAATGAGAACACATGGACACAGGGAGGGGAGCACTACATACTGGGGTCTGTTGGGGGGAAATTGGGGAGGGATGGGGGGTGTGGATTTGGAGAGACATAGCATGGGGAGAAATGCCAGATATAGGTAAAGGGGAGGAAGGCAGCAAATCTCGCTGCCATGTGTGTACCTATGCAACAATCTTGCATGTTCTTCACATGTACCCCAAAACCTAAAATGCAATTTAAAAAAAAATGCTTAGGCTTGACTGCTTGCCAGTGAGCTATCACATGGAGGGAGGGAGGTCATGTCAACAGGCACCAAGTCCCAGAAAAGTGAGAGAAGCTTCTTGGACTTCCAAACCCAATCCAGGCAATCAAGAAGGCAGCCAGGTGAGAGACTGAAGCCAATGTCACATGGAGTAGAAGAACCACCCTGCTGAACCCTGCCACCATTGCTGACCCACAAAAGCTCAGGACATAATAAAGCATTGTTCTAAGCCACTAAACTTGGGAATTTTCTGTTTAAAAGCAATAGTTAAAAGAAATAGATGAGAATTTGAGTATGGGTGGACCTGACATGGGCAGACACAGTGAAAAAAATCTCCAAATAGAGAAACCCACTGTCATGAATGAGGAATTAATCTCAATGAGTGCCTCAGGCTTTCCTTCCAGCCTCTTAACCTTCACTTGTCTCCCTTCACTTGCTACACCCCAACCATGCTGAATTTTTCTCAGGCTCTCTTTCAACTCCCAGCCTTTGCTTGTGCTTTTCCCATTGCCTCACTTTTTTCCTGGTCCTCTTTGATAGACTAATTTTTACCTGTCTTTCAGATCTCAAGTGCTGTTTCCTTTGTCATGCCCACTATTCTAGCATATATCATGGTGTTGTTCTTCTTGATCTAATGTCTTTATTTCCCCATTGTGATGAGTGATTAATTAATTAATGGAGGGAAGGGAAAGCACTTCCTTACTGTAGAAAGCAAACTAATTAATGGAGAGGAATAATGGAATTAGAAAATTATCATTTGCAACCATCATAGTAATAATTGATTCAGGCAAGAATCATCAATAGATGCTCAAGTAAGTGAATGAAAGTTTGATGAAGTACAGGATGCTTACACAGCCTCAGAGCAGATCCCCCTAAAATTATTTATTAATTACAAAGGAATGAAAGTAATTTTATAGTGAAAAAGTCTGGCATACATTACTTTAATAAAGTGATCAAAGTCAGCATCAATAATGATAGAACGAACCAACATCATGCACTGAGAAGAACACACTACCACTTGTATAATAATTCAACAAAAATGTGTGACCTGAATCTAATCAGAAAACATCCAGTAAGGCAAAATTACAGTCATTCTTATGCTCTTCAAAATATGTGAATATCCTGAAAGAGAAAAAGAACCAGGAACCTTCCATATTAAAGGAGACTACAGAGGCATGAAAATGAAATGTAAAGCATGATCCTGGACCGAATCCAGAGCCTGAAAAAAATGCTATAAAACATTACAGGAACATTTGGAAAAATTTTATTAAGATCTATAGGTTACAAAATTGTATGAGTATTGAATGTTTCTGATTTTCATTACTATACTGTGTTTATTTAAGAGATGGTTCTTGGTACACATGCTCTGAAATATTTAGTGGTAAATGAGGCATGGTATCTGAGACTTATCTCCTATTTTTAAAAACCAATGTGTGTGCCTACAGAGAGAAAATAATAAAGCAAATATGGAAAATGATGAACAATTGATGAACATGGGTGAAGAACGTACAATTTTGTACCAGTCTTGCAACTTGTCTATACGTGTGAAATTATTTTCAAATGAAAAGCTGAAAAAATAAAATATCAGCTATCTACTAGATAGCTTACAATATAATATGACTACACATCCACCACATTGTTTACAATGAACAAGATCAATGGTACCAAACACTGGTAAGAATGTAGATCAACTGGAATTCTTTTTCACTGTTGGAGGTAGCATAAATTTTACAACCACTTGGGAACACTGGCAGTGTCTACTAAAGTTAAACAGATCCCTAACTTGTGACTTGTAATTTCATGCTTATATACCTAAAAAATGTATACATATGCAAATTCTCCAAAAGATATTCATTAGAATATACTATAGCATTGCTGTATTTCAAGCCCCAAATCAGAAACAACCTAAATGTACACCAAAAGTAGAATGGATAAAAAATTGTGGCATAATCCCAAAATGGAACACTATATAGCAATGAAAAATGAATCATTTCTGCTAAAACAGAGGATGAATCTCACAAAAAGTATCAGGAAAAAGAAATCAGACAAAAATAGTGCATCTTGTATGACTCCATTTATAGAAAGTTCAAAAAGAGGTAAAACTAACCTGCAATTGTTAGAAGTCAGGAGAGTGGTTACCCCTTGGGGGAAAGGATTTAGTGGTATGAAAGAATTGTGAAAGTGCTCTTAGAGTTCTGCTAGTGCTTTGTTTGTTGATCTGGATGCCGGTGACTCAGATGTGTCAATTTCTGAAAACCCCTTGAGTTTTATCCTCATGACACAGGCACTTTTCTGTATGTATGCCATTCTTCAGTAAAATGTTTACATTAACAAAGATAAAAGGATAATGATAACAATGCCCAGTAGTATGAACAGGACACTGTTGTATTTTTCCATGGAGTGATTCAGATTGGTCATGAGCTGTAGCTGCTATTGCTGCACATGAAGGAACTGAGGTTCAAAGATGCTGAGTAACTTCCCAAGGGTCACCCAGCCAGGAAGCGGCTAAGTAGAACTCAAATCCAGGCTTTTCAGTTGCCTGCAGAGTCTGCGTTCTTAGGTGCTGTGTTCCACTGTGTCTTAATGAAGAGCCCTTTGGAGTAGAGATCTTCTTCATTCCTTCATCAAAAGGCCTTCTGCAGAAACCCAGGATGTTGGAAATTATGCAAATGAGCTTAAAAAATCAGAGCCTCTGCTAATAAAGATGGAGAGGAGGATATGGTGCTAAACTGCAATGTGATAATGAGGCTGATCTTAATGCCACTTCTCAGTCCTTATTTGCAAAATCAAGATCTCAAAGGGGGAGGAAAAGAAAACCACCCCAACCATACAGGCAGGGTGGATACCCATGAGATAAGATGGCTGAAGAAGTGCTAACGATCCAATTAGGAAATAGAACATAGCTCTGTAAACTTTATTCCAATTATTATAGGATCCAAGCCTGGTAGTATATTCACTGCTGCAGGAGAAAGTGTAGGGAGAAATTAATGGTTTGATTCTAATTTTTTTTTTTTTTACCAGTGGCAGATAACTTTTTGAATTATTAATCTGTGTTTTCTTTGCTGTATGTTTGGTCTTCCAGCTCAAAGAGATCTTAGGGGTTTTTGCCAGAGCAGACTGCAGAGGATTCACAAGACAAAGATACGAACTGGATTTCTCAGACCCAGGAAGGTGAAACTACCAGCAAGAGGCAGGATTTTCATCCCGAGAGATTGAAAGCGGGTTGAACCTAGGAAGTCAGTGTCTCACAAACAATAGGAACTTTGGCCTTTAGGAAGGAGCAGCGCCCAATAAATTTAGATATTAAAAGACAAGCTATCAAGTACCCCTCTGAAAGCAGGACCCCAGGGTAAGGGGACAGGGAGCCCCCCGAAGGTTCTTGGGCTCCAAGCTTAAAATGGAAGATAGTCACATGGTTTCAGACCATGTGCACCTCAGCAGAAAGTCCTATTTCAAGATTTCAATTCAATAAATACTGTAATAAATAACTCTAGGGGTAGAGAAGCCTCAGTAATGACTTTTTTTTCTTTCTTTTTTTTTAAATTTTAACCAACCTAACTGCTTGAGGGTTTGGGAAGAAGTTTAGTAGACATAAGGAAAAGAAAGGTATTTCTTCCACCTCTGAGACTGAGGACTTGGATGCATATCTTCTACATGCAAAATGGGTGGAAATTATCCCACGTAGACTCCAAAAATGCATTCTGCATTGAGAAAAATTACTTCAATGGGAAGAATATTATCCCCTTTGTTTTTCCCAGTGCCTGCTTAATAATTCCTGAAGCTCCAGTCTGCTGTGACAAGCAAGGCTAGATTTGACTACACATTCCCCTTTTTTGTCCTTGGGGTCCCACTGCTCATGAATTCCTGATGTTAAATATTTAGGCAGTGCTATTTTAAGATGACTTCAAGTTTTAACAAAACTGAATTAAATACTCAACCAAGAGTATCTCCCTTCTGTGAGGAAAGATATGATTGAAACTTACGTGTTGACTGCTGTTATCATCACACGTTATGAACAAGGTATATAAAGCTAGTATACTTAAGTTTACCTAGATGCCAGCTGTTACTGTTACCAGGGGCAGGACAGAATCATTCAAGTACAGAATTGGGTAAAATATGAGAATCATCATGGAAGCTGGAACCGTTAGCCCAGCTGTGTAGAAGCCTTGCAGCAATGATAATTACACATCATTACTTCATTTGCAGAATGAGATCTTCACCTCCAGTAGGAAAGGAAAATCTACCAGTGCAGGTAAACAAAAATCATCATGGTACAGTCCATCACCATCTGGGCTCTGAGAAAAAGTGTATTCTTTCCAGGTAATTTTGGTTTTTTGCAGGTATAAGGATACTGGAGCCTTCAGTGGAGGGTGATTGGCTAACAGAGAAAATAGCTGTTATCTGGATACTAGAGAAGGCTGCACAAGCAGAGTGCCAAAAGTGGCGAGCAAAAGATATCTTGATTAAAAATAAGAAGTGTCAAGTGTTTGGATGTGAATGTCATTTTGCAAATCTTTGCTCACAGGAAGCCCTTGTACCGGTGGGAGAAGGGAAGGAATTTACAACTCCATGGCATGGCTTCTCTGGAATTTATGGCTGGATGGCTTTGTGTGAATTGTCTCAGCAACCTCAATCTATGTAAATATAACATTTAGAATACTGAAATTGCACCATCCATCACAAAAGGAACAGAACTAGTTGGTAAAAAAGTGAGGGCTTTGAGGGTTGTGGGAGTATGTTCACAATGGGGTGGTTAAGCTTGGGTGCTCTAGGCAGGCAAGACTTGAATATCACCTCCCTCTTTTATTGATGACATTTGTTGCATAAATGATTCAACACCTGAATTTACTCCAGCTGGCATTCAGTGCTATCATTTGTGTAACCTGGTGTCAAAGTGAAGTCTCCTTCAGCCTAGGTTCCTAAGAGACTGATGAGAAAACTCCAGTCAGTGTCAGAAATACAGTAAGAGTAAAAAGTAAATTACCATTATGACAAACCACTAAGATCTGGGAGCTGCTTGTTACTACAGCACAACACAGCTCATCCTGACTGATACAAACCAGAACTGGCTTCATCTCCCTAAGCCTCTGCTTTTTCATTTATAAAATAATGATCTCCCTCAAAAATTATTGTGAGGATTCTATGAGATATTCATGTAAAAGCACATAAGACTGTGCCTGACACAGAGTACATGCTCCAAACGTTAGCTATTATTCTTACTGAGGAGTATGTGAGGGTGCCTTCTAGTTAAGTTTGTGGCTCTGTCGATTTGAAAACCACCACCAAGACAAAAAGAAAGGTATAGATGTAAGAAAGCAAATATAAATGTACCCTGAGCTCCTCTAAGCCTCACCAGCCTGAGGGACAAATGAGGTCATGAACAGTAATAACTCATTTCCTTAGCTCCTGGCTTTAAATGTAAATTCTAGGACCTCTGGACCCACCTTCACATTTCACATGGTACCTTGTGAAAACAGCTCTGTTGGCTTCTCCCTAGAGCTCTCCATGATGAGAAATTCAGAAACAAGTTCATGGGACCAGGTGTGGGGGAAACATTACAACAGCAGCTAAGGTTTACTGAACACTTACTCTGTGCAAGGCAAGTTGCTAAGTCCCTTTATAGATATTACCACGTTGAACTCTTAATACCACCATAGGAGTTTGGTTATAATTGTGCTCATTCTGTAGCTACGTAAACAAGGTCCCCAAAATCTAGTTAACCTCCCTCAACATTACAGAGATAGAAAGTGGGACTCAGAATGTCTGTCCCCAAAGCCAGCAAACATTATACTATGGCCTTCTTCCCAAGGCATCATTTATAAACCACCTTCTCAATCGCTCCTTACAACTATATTATCGTGAAAATCAACTCATTAAACAAGATGCTTGTTGAGCCCATAAGATGTGCTCAGATGCCTTGAATCCAAGTGTGAGTCAAAATTAGACCCAAAATGAGCCATTACATCACCATGACATAAATCAGTGTATTCATCGACAGTGGAGAAATCACAAATGAGCCGAGAGCCCAGTGGCTTGCACCAAATCTGAAAGACGTCATTAAAAAAAGAAAGGTAATAGACTCACAGCAGTCTACTGGGTAGAGAGGCCATTAACACAAGATAAATAATAGCAGTGAGTTGGAAGCAAAGGAGTTCATAAATTCTCACTTGCTTATTAAGGGAGGTGTCTTTTGGACTCTCATTTATAATGTATATGACTGCATACAAATGAGTTATAAATGTATGTTTTCCTTAAATACCAAGCACTGGCTGCTATTCTTCCCTGATGGAGAAAAATTAAGTTACAAAGGAATGAGTTAAGATTGTTTACCATCCTATTATGAAACAGAATACCTCATACTTGGAAGGGTACTTAGGGATCAACTATCTGTTCCAACTCCATCCCTTTGCATATAAGGAAACTTCCAGTTTAGACCACACAGGGATTTCCAGTGATTTCAAATTCAAACACACTAGTGAAGCACAAACACATTTTAATTTACTCCCCAGCACTGACAGCTCTAATCAAGGCATGAGTCTTCTGTTCAAAGCCAACAACTGATCAGCCTTCATGATGAATGGACACAGAATCCTAATTCATATTGATTCTAGCTTCAGGCCTTTGCTTGTATTTCAGTCCTGAACTTGCACCATTAGTAACCATATTACAAAATAGTATTGATTAGTTTCCATCCTTAGCTGGAACACTGATTGGCCCATCTTTTCCGGAGCAATTTTTTTAAGGTCATTTAAAACCATTAGGTTTGTATATGTTGACCCTGGATAAACAGAGTAACTATGGTCTAGGATGGAGTAAACAGCCATAAATAAGTATAGGGAAATCCCAAAGTAGGGGAGCCACTGGTTCATTTCCCAGGAGTCTCTATGATTTATAGAGAAGTTCTTTGTCCTACATGGTACTCAAGCCACAGACTAGAAATGCCTATGGGGATTTTTTGGGTGGAGAGGATTGAGGGCAGCCTTGCAGATGCTCATGCCAGTGTGGTGTAGAGAGGGCAGCCGGGAACACTGAAGTTTCCAAGAAGGGCACAGAAATGGCTGTGAGAACCAGAAAACCAAAAACATTCTCACATTTGGGGATTCAGGATGGGGATGCATTGACCCCAAAACAAAAGGCTAACATAGAAACATGATCAATCAGCAGTGGTAGAAACAAAGGGACACATAGCTACACTAGGTGGGAACAGGTAACAATAGATGATGATACTTCTCCCCAAAGTCTGACATGTCTCAAGACTAAAGCCTGCACCTCACAACAGGAACTCTCAACACAGTGAGAAAGATACAGAGAAATACAAGGGAGAAAAAGTTGGGTCAACTGAGTCGTATCCACAAGAGATTTAGTTTTAAACCAGAAGTGATTACATTTTCTCTAATTCAATTTTGCAGTGGAAGCGGGTGCTTAATAGTCAAATTAAATTCAGTTACAGAAAAATAAAGTTCTGCTCTCCCTTATCTGAGTTTTGTGATTTGAAAAATATCTGCAGCATAAAACAAGTTCTTAATACAGTGCGGGGCTTAGTAACCTTTGGCTGCTGCAGCTACGGTTGCTGTTGTCCTTGTTATTGTTGCTATTATTGCGCTGTGAGCTCCTGGAAACAGGTACCACATTCTGTCGTTGTTGTTGTTTCTGTCTTTCCAATGTTTACTACAGAATAGTTTCCTCAGCACACATCTGTTGACTTGACACCTGAATTCACCCTCCACTTTCCCCACTAGCACTCAATACCATTATTCATGTAACCTCGTGTCAAAGTGAAGTCTCCTTTAGACTAGGTTCTTAAGTGACTGATGAGAAGCTCCAACAACCAGATTTAGAAACAGAATGTGAGTAAGAAATGAATTTCCATTGTGCTAAACCACTGAGATTTGGGGACTACATGTTACCACAGCACATCCTGACTGATACAAACTAAAACTGAAATGTACTTGATAAGAAGTACCTAGTCTGTAGCACAATGTTTTACATCCTTAGTGTCATTTAACTTTTACTCTCTGTATTTTATAGTCAATGACTCTGAAATTCCATTGCTGTTAAATGATTTGTCTAAAGTCACAGTCACTAAGGGACAGGGCCATCTGAACCCAGAATCCTAGAATTTTCCATTACACTAGATTACACTCAAATGAAGATTCCTCCCTCTGCTTTTGCTTTTTTTTTTTTTTTTTTTTTTTTTAAGACAGAGTCTCACTCTGTCACCCAAGCTGGAGTGCAGGGGTGTGATCTCTGCTCACTGCAAACTCCACCTACTGGGTTCAAGTGATTATCCTGCCATCAGCCTTTCAAGTAGCTGGAATTATGGGCGTGCACCACCACACCTGGCTAATTTTTGTATTTTTAGTGGAGATGGGGTTTCACCATGTTGACCAGGCTGGTCTCAAACTCCTGTCCTGAGGTGATCCACCCACCTTAGTCTCCCAAAGTGCTGGGATTACAGGCATGAGCCACTGCGCCTGACCCTAAATGAAGATTTTCTTATACCTACTTCTCTAACAGACATTTTACTTTGAATATAATAGGAGATGGCTACTTGATCTATATCCTTTTCCACTTTTCCTAACAGTCTTAAAGTAAGTAAGATTTGGGGTAGGGGACAAGGAAAGGTAGATGGCAGTTGGGAGAAATCCAGAGTGAAAACAAAAAACCATGAACTTAAAATTTTTTGTGTATGTCCCCAGTAGAAACAGTGACATATATGCAATATGGCAGCAAGTACAATATGGCAGAAAACTCTGATGGAGAAAATAATAATCTGGTTTTCCTGTATGCTGTGATGGAATAAAAAAGAATGATATACGTGCTGGCAAGGATATGGAGTGACTGGAACTCCCACACATTGCTAGTGGGAATATACAATACAGAATTATTCAGTTACTCTCAAAAACAACTTGCCAGTTCCCAGTAAAATTAAGTAAGACCCTATGACCTCCAGTTTCAATCTTAGGATTATATCCAAGAGAAATGAGTATGTATTATATTAGTCCATTTGCACATTGCGATAAACAACTTCCCAGAGACTGGGTAATTTATAAAGGAAAGAAGTTTAATTGACTCACGGTTCTGCATGGCTGGGAAGGTCTCAGGAAACTTACAATCATGGTGGAAGGGGAAGGAGAAACAGGCATGTCTTTCCCAAGGCAGCAGGAGAGAGAGAGAAAGAGAGAAACCGTCACAACACCATCAGATCTCGTGAGAACTCACTAACACCAGAACAGCATGGGGGAAACCACCCCCATGATCCAATCACCTCCCTCCCACCAAGTCCCTTCCCCTGACACATGGGAATGACAATTGGAGATGAGATTTGGGTGGGGACACAGCCAAACCATCTCACGTATACTGACAGTAACATTTGTACAAGAATGCTCATAGAAACTTTTTTCTTAATAGTCCCACAAAAACGTTTCGAGCAAAAGAAGCTAGAAACAGGAGAGCACCTTCTGGATCATGCCATTTATATGAATGGCAAAAACAGGCAAAGCTAACCTACAGTGATTGAGATGAGACAGTGGTTACATCTGACATTGGAGTACTAACTGGGATAAGTCATTTTCTAAGATAATGAAAATGTTCTGTGACTAGATCTGTATGGTGGTTACATAAGACATATACCTATATACAGTTCCACTGATCTGTATACCTAAGAGTTGTGCATTTTAGTGTCTACAAGCTACAGCTCAACAAAATAAGAAAACTAAAAATTTAAAGAGAATAATAAAAACTGTTATCTGCATCTTGGCCAGGCATGGTGCCTCAAGCCTGTAATCCCAGCACGAGGTCAAGAGATCGAGACGATCCTGGCCAACGTGGTGAAACCCCGTCACTACTAAAAATACAAAAATTCGCTGGGCTTGGTGGTGTGTGCCTGTAATCCCAGCTACTTGGGAGGCTGAGGCAGGAGAATTGCTTGAACCCAGGAGGTGGAGGTTGCAGTGAGCCGAGATTGTGCCATTGCACTCCAGCCTCGTGCCTGGCAACAGAGTGAGACTCTGTCTCAAAAAAAAAAAAGTTATCTGCATCTCAAGATGGCAAGCAGGTCTGTAGGATCTTGCATGTTTGGGCACTCCTACTCCCCTGCAGGGGGCTTGGCTCTGGAGTCTGAATATAGAAAAAGCGACCCAATCCTAGGATGATACACCCGCAAGACTAGGATGGCTATTCTGCAAGGCGTGGAAGCCTTGGTAACAAATACTTGTCAATGAAAACAATGACTTCTGCAGGCCTGTGCAGTGTATGTGATGCTAGAGCATCCATGTGGGTATCTGTGGCTGAATCTGTGGTCCACAGAGATGACATTTCAAGGGACACCTCTGAGCCATCCAGAGCTGGAAGGAAAAAAAAAAGCACCTTCAATGACACCCACAGGGCCAGTGGTTAACACTTCTAATCCCCTCACTTTGGGAGGCCAAGGCAGACAGATTGCTTGAGCTCAGGAGTTTGTGATCAGCCTGGGAAACATGGTTGAAAACTCATCTCTACCGAAAACTGAAAAAATAACAACACAGCAAGGCATGGTGGTGCACATCTTAGAACGCTGAGGAAGGAGGATCTTCTAAGCTCAGGGGTTGGAGGTTGCAGTGAGCTGAGATCATGCCACTGCACTCCAGCCTGGCTGACGAGAGCGAGATCCCATCTCAAAAATAATAGTAATAATAACAACAACAACAACACCCACAGAAAACTCAAGACCCACTTGGGCTTCATTTTTCCCGATAACTCACAAGTCCTAACATACTTGTAAAAACTCAAGAAGGGACAAGGATCTCTTAAAAATGGCTACATTGAGTTTCTTCTCATCAAATCATGCAGTCTAACGTAGGAAGCCAGGTTAAGTGTTTATTACATGTTCCTAAGTATTATGAACACTAAAGTCACTTTTTGTTTTTAAACACACAGCTCCTTGCAAATGCTACCTGCCAGTAAGAGAAAAGCAAATTTAACTTTCTCCTATCCAAAACCCTCAGCTTTCTCAGCCAGCTTCACCCACTTGCTGCTGTATAACCCCAGGCAAGTGACCTCCTCTCCCTGGGACTCAGTATTCTCATCTGCAAAATGGGGATGGTAGCTCTTCCTCATAGAATGGTTTTGAGGACGAAATAACAAAATCTTTTGAGGATTAAATATCAAAGTATCTGTCATCCAGAAAGCCCCACGCAGACCAACTACTCGGTCGACTCAACTCACTTTCCAGCTGTTTGCTCGGAGATGGTGGACACAGAGACACGATTACATGTGAAGACAGGTCCATTTTCAGAGATAAACTTGCCGAGGCTCCCAGCTGGGAGCCCAAATTCACTCACTGACACTGCAGCTACTCAGATGCAGCCAGGTGGAAACAGAGCTGCAATGACCCAGCAAATTCAAGAGGTGGGGAGACCATCAGGGCACATTAGAGAAAAGAAAGGAACAGCCTGAGCAGATTTTAGGGGGTGGCTCTCTTAGAGGTTGCATTTGGCAGGCTGCCCGAAAGAAAGTTTTCTTGCTCTTTCTTCCCCATGAAGTAAACACGTGTGCATACACACAGAATTTCAGAGCATGGAGACAGGTGGAGTATCATGAAATCTAGTTTTGAACCTTGTTTCTCATGGACACCCAGATTTCTCCCTTTCCCACCGCTCCCTCCTGCCCTAACCGGAAACGTTCACCCGCTTTCACAGTCCTCGGTATATCGGATTTCCCCATACAACAAAAGCAAATCAGGAGGCCTGCTAAGCAGCCTGGTCTGTGAAAGCCTTAGGAGAAAAACCATGAGAGCAAGTCTAGCCCTAGCCTGCCCTTAGCCAGCTATGCGACAGCAGTCATCACTTCGTCTCTCCCCAGCCTCCGTCTCTCCATCTGCGAAACCTGAGTTTGAAGCAATTACTCACTCCCATTGGACATTTTTTATTTCCAATCTTATAAATTATTAAACAGTGAGATGCTGGCAGATAGTTACTTTAAAGACCACGTAAGAGGATATTTTCAATTCATCATTCAACAAACATTCTTCAAACTGCAAACTGAGAATGCAATGAAGAGGCAAGCCATGTCTCTTTTCCTCAAGGAAGTTATTCCCTAGTGATGAACAATAAACAGAACAAGGAAATTAACACTTAAACGTTCCGCCTGCTAGTCTTGTGAGATAACACACAGCGAAAACACACAGGGTGTTTATAAGGACTGGAGGGCAGGAAGCCTTCCCAAAGGATGAGATGCTTCAACTGAGACCTTTTTACACATTTTCCTCATTGTAAACATGTTGATAAATAAAAAGAAAATAAGGCTGGGCACAGTAGCTCATGCCTGTAATCTCAGCCTTTTGGGAGGCCAAGACGGGAGGACCACTTGAGGTCAGGAGTTCAAGGCCAGCCTGGCCAATATGGTGAAACACTGTCTCTACTAAAAATATAAAAGTTAGCCGGGTGTGGTGGTGAGTGCCTGTAATCCAAGCTACTCAGGAGGCTGAGGCAGGAGAACTGCTTGAAAGCAGGAGATGGAAGTTGCAGTGAGCCGAGATCACATCACTGCATTCCAGCCTAGGCAACAAGAGTGAAACTATGTCTCAAAAAAAAAAAAAAATAGGAAATGAAAATTACCCATAGCCCCACCTCTCTGAAACAAACCCCCTTACACACATTGGTATATATTCTTCCAGTCTTCTGTCTGATTATATACATATATGGACACCCTTTTTAAAAAGATGGATTATGTAATATACACAATTTAAAATTTTTCTTTTAATACATTGCAAACATCTTCTGAAGAAATTAAGTCACTTTAATAACCTTCATACTATTCTGTTGAACAAATATGCCATCATTTGTTTAATGACGATTATAAATAGGTCATTTATGGTTTTCTTTGCTACTATATGCAACATTGAGATGAATAGGTTTGTAGCTCACCCATAGCCTCTTTATTTTCTCATAATGGATTCCTAGTGAAATCATTGAGTCAAAATCACGCCTAGCAGACCCCCTTATCCACAGGGGTGGTGGTGCGGGGTATACTTTCCAAAACCCCCAGGGGCTGGCTGGAGAAAGGATGGCCCTAAGCCCTATACACACGGTCTTTTTCCTATCTATATGCACCTATGATAAAAGTTTATCTTATAAATTGCGCACAATAAAAAATTAGCCAAAAACTAATTTTAAAATTATGACAATAGGCAGTCATAAAAGTTATGTGAAGCTGGGTGTGGTGGCTCACGCCTGTAATCTCAGCACTTTAGGAAGCCAAGGTGGGTGGATCACGAGGTCAGGAGATCGAGATTGTTCTGGCTAACATGATGAAACCCTGTCTCTACTAAAAATACAAAAAAATTAGGCAGGCACGGTGTCAGTGCCTTTAGTCCCAGCTACTTGGGAGGCTGAAGCAAAAGAATCACTTGAACCCAGAAGGCAGAGGTTGCAGTGAGCCGAGACTGTGCTGCTGTTCTTCAGCCTGGGTGATGGAGCAAGACTCCATCTTAAAAAAAAAAAAAAAAAAAAAAAGTTATGTGAATATGGTCTCTCTCTCAGAATATTTTACTGTACTGTCTACAGGTAACTTAAACCCCAGACATCCAAACCATGGAGGATACTATATTTTAAGGCTTTTGGTACATAGGGCCAGATTTCCTCCTAGAAGGTTTTGCTGATTTTTGATTCCACCAACATGAATGCACAAATTCCCCTACATTCTCCCCATTAATAGATGTTTTTTATATTTAAGTATCAGTTACATCTAGTTTTTGCTTTTCAAAATTGCCTGTTATGGCCAGGCACAGTGGCTCACGTCTGTAATCCCAGCACTTTGGGAAGCGAAGCTGGGTAGATCACTTGAGGTCAGGAGTTTGAGACCAGCCTGGTCAACATGGTGACAACCTGTGTCTACAAAAAAAATACAAAAATTAACCTGGCTGATGTAACCTTTGCATTACACACAGTGAAAACACACAGAAAGGGTATTTATAAGGACTGAAGGGCAGGAATGCTTCCCAAACGACGAGATGCTTCAACTGAGACCTTTTAAAACATTTTTCTCATTGTAAACGTATCGATGAATAAAAAGAAAATGAGGCTGGGTGCAGTGGCTCATGCTTGTAACCCCAGCACTTTGGGAGGCCAAGGCAGGTGGATCACTTGAGTTAGCAATTCAAGACCAGCCTGGCCAACATGGTGAAACCCCATTTCTACTAAAAATACAAAAATTAGTTATGGTGATAGGTCCCTGTAATTCCAGCTACTTGGAAGGCTGAGGCACAAAAATAGCTTGAACCCAGCAGGAAGAGGTTGCTGTAAGCCAAGAACACACCACTGCACTCCAACCTGGGCGATAGAGTGCATCTCAGTGTCAAAAAACAAAACAAAAAAAATGCCAGTGTGTTCTTTATGTATGAATTTGAAATATCCCTTTATATATTAAGGATATTGTCATTCTGGTGCATTGTATACGTTGCAGATACTCTCCCAATTTTTCATTTATGTAAGATTTTAACTGTTTTATTTACAGAAGAATCTGGTTAAAGTCTCCGCCTTTAGTTCCACATAAGAAATATTCATTCCTACCATTGGATTTCTAAAATCGTTGCCAATTTTATCCTAGTACTCTATAGTTTGTTTTGAAGATATTTAAATCTTTGTACAGATTAGTTGTGCCTCAGACACAATGGAGATGATAAAAGGCAAATTTCAATTTTGCTTTTATCAACTTCTATAATACTGGTCTTTGGATGTCCTCCAGGGAGCAAGTGTTACTTTTGTAATTTAAGCAATTATAAAAAATGAATCATCTACTGGGCTTTTGTTAGGGAATGTGATGGAAATCTAATTTTCACAGTTTTTCAGATGTTTACTTAGATGTCTTATCACCTATCAATAACTTGGAGCTGAGTTTGGAGGATGCTTAGGAGAGGCCCAGGTGAGGAAAACAGACAGTCCAATCAGGGCAGGTAGTATGTCCAGAGAGGGCCAAAAACAGCCTGTGCAGGGGCTGGGCACGGTGGCTTACACCTGTGATCCTAGCACCGTAAGAGGCAGAGGTGGGCAGATCACCTGAGGTCAGGAGTTTAAGATCTCAGCGTACTGAGATCACGCCACTGCACTGTAGCCTGGGTGAGAGAGCCCAAGTCTCTCTCAAAAAGAAGAAAACAGCCAGAGTATTCCAGGAATTCCATGCTGATTCATGTGACTTGGAGTAAAAGATGCCAAGAGAGTGCTCTTAATAGTTGAGAGGATTCTGGAAGGACAAATGTTTAAAATTCAGAATTCAAATATTAATGTTATCAAAAGCTTCCACCATCTAGAATTCATAACTATGAATGCTAAACTTTTAGTAAATGTATCTTCTTTTAAAGAAATAAAAAGTGTCAGAGAAAGTTAAAGTTCCCTCTGATCATCACTTCCCATTCTACTCTCTCTTCCTCAGAGATAGCCACACTTCTTAAGTTTGGTATGTTCACACTTAGAGTCCAACGAATTATAGGAGCAAATATGTGTGTGTGTGTGTGTGCGCGCGCGCATGTGTATACTAAGATTAGGTTTTACTGTATGTGCAAAGAACCCCAAAACAAAGAGAAGAGGGGTTTTTAAAGATAAATATTTATTTCCTTTGCATATAAGAGTCTTCATAGATCTGATGTGGCCTCATTATTATGTTAGAAACCCAACTTCCTTTTATTTTTTTTAGGTCTTCCATTCCTGGAGTCTATTTCTGAATTTGCCTCATGGTCCAATATGGCTGTTACAGCTCCTGCCATCACATTCACATTCCAATCAACAGAAAGGTTTACAAGGATTAAAGAAATGGAGTTGGATAGGAAAATGGTGCAGGTTGAACTGCGTTTCCACAAAAGATATGTTAAAGTCCTAACCCCAGATACCTATGAATGTGACCTTATTTGAAAATACGTTCTTTGCAGATATGATCCAGTTAAGATGCTGGTTTAGAGTGGGTCCTGATCCAGTATGAAGAGTGTCCTTATAAGAAGAGGAGAGACCCAGAATTAGACACACATGGGAGACTGCAACCTCAAGATGGGTAGATACTGGATTTATCTGTAGCCAGGAGTACCAAAGATCACCAGCAGCATGAGGACCCAGGAGCAAGGCACAGAATTCATTCTCCTCTACAGCCCCAGAGAGCACTGACTTCAGACTTCGAAAGCCTCCAGAACTGTCAGAGAATAAATTTCTGTTGTTTAAAGCCACCTAGTTTACAGTTCTTTGCTACAGTCGTGTTACCCAAAAAATACCAGGGTTCGTTCCCCTGATGAGTAACAAATGACTCTCTGCAAGGAGGCAGGTTTTGGACAATGGGAGTTTCATTGCTTGGCTCAAGTAAGGACGACACTGGGAGGATTCTCCAAAGCAGTGTCTCTCAGAGGGAAAGTGATAAGGGTTTTCTGAAATGATGGGGAGGAGAGAGGGTATATCATCCCATGTAGATGTACACATGGGTTGCATGTTATGGTAATGAAGCTACAGCTTTTCCCAGGGTAGAGACTTGAGCATGGTAATGAGAAAAGTTTCACTTGGGTTCATCGTCTGTCAGGAGCTGGTTTAAACCAACAAGATGACCTCTTTCTACCCAGGGTTGGAGAAGTACAACAGGCTGATCGCTCAAATGGACTAAATTCCTACAATCCCTGGAGACTCTCCATGTTTGCTTATAGTAGCCCTGGAAACCAATACAGAAAGAATAAGGGGCAGTGGGAGGCAGGGGAGAATAGGTAGGACGAGGAAGTGAAAGAGTTAAAAGGTTTTCCTCAGCTGTCCCTTACGAAAGATTTCCGGAATTGCTGAACAACACTCCTCATGTCCTGTTGAACATAGCTTAAACATGGGCATACCTAGCTACAAGGAAATCCTTATTCTGGATTTCCACATACCCAGATCAAAGTTTTATTACACTGGGGGAAGAACAGTAGTTTCAAACATTTATATATAAATGGCATAAAC
This sequence comes from Saimiri boliviensis, assembly GCF_048565385.1. Lineage (NCBI taxonomy): Eukaryota > Metazoa > Chordata > Mammalia > Primates > Cebidae > Saimiri > Saimiri boliviensis. Next base: position 37,064,213 of record NC_133460.1, read on the forward strand.
TCTGGTTCCTTTGCAATTTTTTCTCACTCCTTTGAGGGATTTAAGTTATGAAAACATGTAATTCTAATTTGCTCTATTTAAGAACTATTTTACCATGTCTGTTTACCATCATTCACCTTCTGAATGATGGTTACATTTAAATTTTTTTTTTCTCTTACAAAAAGAACTGCAATAAATGTTGCATTATCTCTTTGAGCATCGTGGGAGGATCCCCCTAAAATGTGTCCCTGTAGGTGACAGCATATAATCATTTTCCATTTTAAAAGAATTTCCAGGCCAGGCACGGTGGCTCATGCCTGTAATCCCACCACTTTGGGAGCCTGAGGATGGTGGGTCACTTGAGGTTAGGAGTTCAAGATCAGCCTGGCCAACATGGTGAAAACCTGTCTCTGCTAAAAATGGAAAAATTAGCTGGGTATGCTGGCACATGCCTGTAGTCCCAGCTACTTGGGAGGCTAAGGCAGGAGAATTGTTTGAACCCAGGAGGCAGAGGTTGCAGTGAACCAAGACTGCACCACTGCACTCAGCCTGGGTGACAGAGTGAGACTCCGTATTAAATAAAATAAATAATATTTCCAAATTGTTCTTCCAGGTGGTTGTGCCAGTGTATACCCACTCTTGCAGTGTAGCCTATCACTGCCAACACTTGATATGATTAAACTTTTTAATTTTTTTCATAAGTACAGGTGAAAATAAAACGGTATCAATTGTGTATTTTTATTGAACTATGCTATAATTTCCATATAATGAAATGGACCCAGTTTAAGTACACAGTTGAAATAAGACTTGACAAATGTATACGCCCACAGAAATATGACGATCAACACACAGAACATATCTATCACATAAAATAATCCTTTGCTGCATTGTACAACAGCGACAAGTCAACAGATTGGAAGATTTAGATAAAATGGAATTTTTTTCTCTAAAAATGACATAGCAAAACTGACATAAACACCAGGAAACTTTAATACTCCTATAGCCAATAAATTACATTTTTCCTCAAAAAAGTCAAAGTAGAACTTCCCTATGATCTAGAAATCTCACTGCTAGATATATACCAAGAGAAAGGAAATGAGTGTATCAAAGAAAGGCTTGCACTCCCGTGTTTACTGCAGCACTAGTCACAGTAGCCAAGATCTGGAAGCATCTAAGTGTCCATCAACAGAGGCATGGATAAAGACAAAGTGCTACGCATATACGATGGAGTACTATTCGGCCATAAAAGAGAGTGAGATCCTGTCATTTGTAACAGCATGTATGAAACCAAGGGTCATTCCATTAGATGAAATAAGCCAGGCACAGAAAGACAAGCTTCCCATGTTCTCACTTACTTGTAGGAGTTAAAAAGAAAACTCACTCAACTTACGGAGGCAGAGAGGTGAACACTAGTTGTCAGAGGCTAGCGGTTGGGGGGATGGTTAATGAGTACAGAGTTCGATAGAATAAGATCTGTATTTGATAGTACATTGGGGTAACCATAGTCAATAATTCATTGTACATTTTAAATAACTAAAAGTATAATTGGATTGTTCATAACACAAAGAAGGGATAAATACTTAAGTTGATGGATGCTCTGTTTACCCTGATGTGCTTATTACACATCATATGCCCGTATCAAAATATCTTGTGCACCCCAAAATACATGTGTCTCTTATGAAACCACAAAAATTAAAAATGAAACGATCCACCCGCCTCGGCCTCCCAAAGTGCTGGGATTACAGGCTTGAGCCACCGCATCTGGTCAAAAATTAAATCTGTAATTATAATTCATTCCTTCTCTCAGCCCCTCCACATCATACACACACAGAGAACCACCCCAGGCCTACGTGTTTTTACCACTGAATTATTTTGAACACTTAGGGAAGAAAGAACCAATCTAATAAAATCCTCAAACTAATCAATCAATTCAATGCAATCTCAATCAAAATTCCAGCAGGATTTTTTTGTTGTGGAAAATGACTGCACTGTGCTAAACAGCACATGAAAATGTGAAGGGTCAGTAGAATAAAGATAATTTTGAACAACAAAGTTGGAGAGAGATCGTCAGTGATGCTAGAAATGCTTTATATCTTGGTCAGGTGGTGGCTGCATGGGACCGTCACTTTGTAAAAATTCACTGAGCTGCTCACTTGAGATGGATGCACTTGTATCAATGTTGTATGTTAACAAACATGTTTACAAAACAAAACCACCTCCCAAAGCCAAACTCTCTTTTGCCAGAAGCAAAGCTTCTCTGGGAAGTCTTATTTATACTTAGTACTTTCATACGGTATGGTAAAATTGTTAGAAACATTAGAGGCTGTTCTTGCCTGCCATGAATTTTACATGTATATATCAAAATATATGTAAAAAATAAAAAATAGTTTGAAGTCCAGTAGTGTGATGCCTCCTGCTTTGTTCTTTTTGCTTAGAATTGACTTGGCTATGCGGGCTCTCTTTTGGTTCCATATGAAGTTTAAGGTGTTTTTTTCCAGTTCTGTGAAGAAGGTCATTGGTAGCTTGATGGGAATAGCGTTGAATCTGTAAATTACTTTGGGCAGTATGGCCATTTTCACGATGTTGATTCTTCCTAACCATGAACATGGAATGTTTCTCCATCTGTTTGTATCCTCTCTTATTTCGTTGAGCAATGGCTTGTAGTTCTCCTTGAAGAGGTCCTTTACGTTCCTTGTTAGTTGTATTCCTAGGTACTTTATTCTCTTTGTAGCAATTGTGAATGGCAGTTCGTTCTTGATTTGGCTCTCTTGAAGTCTATTACTGGTGTATAGGAATGCTTGTGATTTTTGCACGTTGATTTTGTATCCTAAGACTTTGCTGAAGTTGTTTATCAGTTTCAGGAGACTTTGGGCTGAGATGATGGGGTCTTCCAGATATACAATCATGTCATCTGCAAATAGAGACAATTTGATTTCCTCCTTTCCAATTTGGATACCCTTTATTTCTTTTTCTTGCCTGATTGCTCTGGCTAGAACTTCCAGTACTATATTGAATAGGAGTGGTGAGAGAGGGCATCCTTGTCTAGTGCCAGATTTCAAAGGGAATGCTTCCAGTTTTTGCCCATTCAGTATGATATTGGCTGTTGGTTTGTCGTAAATAGCTTTTATTGTTTTGAGATACACTGTTGGTGGGAATGTAAATTAATTCAACCATTGTGGAAGACAGTGTGGCGATTCCTCAAGGACCTAAAAATAGAAATCCCATTTGACCCAGCAATCCCATTACTGGGTATATATCCAAAGGATTATAAATCATTCTACTACAAGGACACGTGCACACGAATGTTCACTGCAGCACTGTTTACAATAGCAAAGACCTGGAACCAACCCAAATGCCCAACGATGATAGACTGGATAGGGAAAATGTGGTACATATACACCATGGAATATTACACAGCCATCAAAAACGATGAGTTCACATCCTTTGTAGGGACATGGATGAACCTGGAAACCATCATTCTCAGCAAACTGACACAAGAGCAGAAAATCAAACACTGCATATTCTCACTCATAGGCGGGTGTTGAACAATGAGAACACATGGACACAGGGAGGGGAGCACTACACACTGGGGTCCGTTGGGGGGAAATGGGGGAGGGGTGGGGGGTGGGGAGGTGGGAAGAGATAGCATAGGGAGAAATGACAGATACAGGTGAGGGGACGGAAGGCAGCAAACTACACTGCCATGTGTGTACCTATGCAACAATCTTGCATGTTCATCACATGTACCCCAAAACCTAAAATGCAATTTAAAAAAAGAAAAATAAATAAATAAAAAATATATAAACATATACATGTAAAATATATATGCACATAAATATATATGTAAAATACTTACATTAATACATGTAAAACATATAATATGTAAAACATTTACGGAAAATATCTATAATATATAAATACATGTAATACATACTATAGATATACAATTTATGTATACATATATTACAGGCCAGGCATGGTGGCTCCTAACTATTTGGTGAATGGCTTGAGCCCAGGAGTTCGAGACCAGCCTACACAATATGATGAAATCCCTTCTCTACAAAAAATACAAGTATAAGCCAGGCATGGGTGGAGCATGCCTATACTACCAGCTACTTGGGAGGCGGAGGGAGAAGGATTGAGCCCAGGGAGACCAAGGCTGCAGTGAGCTGTGATTGCACCACTGTACTCACACCTGGGTGGTGGAGTGAGACCCTCTCTCAAAAAAAAAAAAAAAAAAAAATTAGAGTTGGGATCAGCCAGACCCAGCTTCAAATTTGGCTCTGATGCTTGGAATAAATTGATACGAAGGGTACAGCAGCTTTGGAAAACGAGTTGGTTATTCCAGCAACTAAACATATGTCCAGCCTGTGACCCAGCAATAAAATCTGCTAGGCATATACTCAGGATAAAAGACATCTACATAATAGTCACAAACTCCAAACAACCCAAGTCCTAAGGACTGACCATCTTTGGCTGGATGGCTTTACTCTTCCAGCTTTCCTTTTCACATGTGTACAATGGACCGAATAACATTCACACTTACCTCATACAGTTTTCACAGCCAATGAAGGAAGCTCCTAAGATTCTTAAAACAAAGCACTTGATTTTGAAATAAACATGTTGTCAATCCCACTCCTGGGTATACACCCAAAGGAATGTAAATTTTCTACACACATGCAGATGTGTGTTCATCACGGCACTATTCACAACAGCAAAAACATGGAATCCACCTGAATGCCCATCAACGATAGAATGGATAAAGAAAATGTGATGAATATACAGCGTGGAATACTATACAGCCATAAAAAAGAATTTGATTGGCCGGGCGCAGTGGCTCAAGCCTGTAATCCCAGCACTTTGGGAGGCTGAGGCGGGTGGATCACGATGTTAAGAGATCGAGACCATCCTGGTCAACATGGTGAAACCCCATCTCTACTAAAAATACAAAAATTAGCTGGGCATGGTGGTGCACGCCTGTAGTCCCAGCTACTCGGGAGGCTGAGGCAGGAGAATTGCTTGAGCCCAGGAGACGGAGGTTGTGGTGAGCCGAGATTGCGCCATTGCACTCCAGCCTGGATAATGAGTGAAATTCCGTCTCAAAAAAAAAAAAAAAAAAAAAAGAATTTGATTATGTCCTTTGCAGCAACATGGATGAAGCCGGAGGCTATTATCCTAAGTGAACTAATTCAGGAACAGAAAAGCTAACATCGCACATTCTCACTTCTAAGTGGGAGCTAAACATTGAGTATACAAGGACACAAAGAAGGCAACAGCAGGCACCAGGGCCTACTTTAGGGTGCAGGGAAGGAGGAGGGTCAGCATCAAAAAACTACTTTTTGGGTACTGTGCTCATTACCTGGATGATGAAATAATCTGTACACCAAACTCCAGTGATATTCAGTTTACCTATGTAACAAACCTGAACATGCATCCCTGACCCTAAAAGTTAAAAGTAATCAAGGATGTTGTCATTCACACCCTCATAAAGAGGAAAATGCTTCTCCCACCACTCGTAATACCAGCATTCCTTCTGACATCCATATCCAAATGATATTTACCAATTGAGACAACCAGGATAGGAAATGTTACTTCCTCTGAGAAATCTCAACCCACCTCTGCACAAACACTGTTGATGGACTCAACAGAGAAGTGTCGATGTTGAAAAGCAGCACAGCCCTTCCTGGGGCAAGGGCTTGCTCCCTTATCCCTGAGTCTGAGTTCATGCTACCCCTGCCTGTTCAGCCAGGACTTACAACCATAACTAATGCTCATCTCTCCTTCCCTCAAGATCATCAGCCATCGAAGCACGACCTCTACTGAGTTCACTCCAGCTGGAATCCTCTGGGGAAAGAGACACGGATTGTGTACACCACAGAATGAGCCTTTATATTTCATTGTGTGTCTGTTGAGGCGGCGGTGAACCGGACGTGGTTTTCGGCAGACGTAACTTCAAAAGCCATAAACACACTTATCAGGAAACTGCAGAACATGAGGCAGCTGGCAACAGTCAAGGTCACTGACAGGTGACGTGGCTAATAAAGGGAGAGGAAAAGCCATGACTTGTCTGACATGGGCCCATTTGATACTTACCAATGCCAGGATGCGGAACATTGCCTACTCTTGATGGGCAGTCACTGAACACAGTGTAATTTCTTAGAAACTGAATCCCTGCCATTTTTCTCTATGAATAAAAAGGGAAGGAAATAAAACAAAATCCACGTAGCTCTCTTCTGGTGACCTAAATGTGTTTATTTACTGAATACTAATCTTTGTTGAGAGCTTACCATTGGCCAGATTTTCTGCCAAGCATTCTTTTACCGGATCCTCAGTACAACGAAATGTATTCTCATATTAATAATTATCCTGCCTTTACAGTAACGAGAGTGAGACTCAGAGGATTTGTGGTAAACCTTCCAAGGTAGTCAGTGAACAGCCAGGACCGTAACCCAGAGATTATGTTATAACGCTTATGCACGGTGACAGAGACTTACTCTAGGTGAAGGAAGGAATGTATCAGAATGACATCCAGATGGCATAGTTTTCTGGCAGCACGGACAATTGGAATGCAAAGCAAACCCTACCTAATTTTTGGACACCATCCTTTCTGCAGCCAAAAACCAAGAAATGCATACTCTAAAGAATTGCTGGAAACGTTCATTTACATGCTGGGGCTGCGTTGCCAGAGTCCCCTGAATCTGCATCTACGTGGCCCAGGGAAGATTTTCATAAATCAAGCTTTCTTCTACCCCAAATAATGTTTTATGCATGCAAAAGAATCTCACTATTTAAAAAAGCTCATTCACGAAGCCTCCTTTTGCTTTTCACCCACCGATGTATTATTTAGTATAAGTTTAAAGAAAAACAGCTTGAAAATCAGGTTTGAACCACTGGGAGCATCTATTAAGAACAAACCAAATTAAGATGAAATGATTCTTCAAATATCTGATGTCTTAAATAAGCTTGGCCCAGAGGTAAGCTGTGATCACCTTTTCCTTTGCATTTTAAACAAATTTGGCCTGAGCTTACATACATCCTATGACTGGAACACCTTGCAGGGACTTCTGCAAATTCCTCAGGGTTCCTGTTCCTCTTGATTACTTCTGCCTCCAAATTCCCACTACCCTGTTGCCCTCCGTCTCACATTTATTCTCTTCTCTCTGCACTGCCTGGACCCAGAGAATAACTCAGCCTCTTTCTCTGACCTTCCCCAAACCGCCTGCCCAATATATTTGTCATTGTCAGTACTCTGGGGGTGAGACCCAGAAAGGTTCAATCACAGCAATACCAGTATCTTAAAATTGTGTGTTATATATCTCAGGTCTGCTTGACTCCCAAATCTCAACCTCTCCTTCCTACCTCCTCAACTGGGAGGATAAGCTCTGCCCCAGCCATAAGAGCCCCTTATCTTCTTCCATCACACCACGCTTGTTTCTGCTTCAGGACCTGTGGACTTGCCGGACACATGTCTCTGAAACAGCCTCAAGACACACTCACTCACTTCTCCCACGTCTCTGTTCAATGTCACCTTATAACATGTACCTTCCTGATCAGCCTTCATTAGAACACGTTGTTCTCTCTTCTCCTTCCATCTCTACTCAAGATATTAAAACATTAGCTAAGCTTGGTGGTGTGTGCCTGAAATCCCAGGTACTTGGGAGGCTGAGGCATGAGAATCACTTCAACCCAGGAGGCAGAGGTTACAGTGAGCCTAGATCACGCCACTGTACTCCGGTCTGGGGACAGAGTGAGACTCTGTCTCCAAAAAAAAAAAAAAAAGAAAGAAAGAAGGCCTACTATTTGATAGCACACAGGGTGACTATAGTCAATAACTACATTTTAAAATAACTAAAAGAGTCTAATTGGACTGTTTGTAACACAAAGGATAAATGCTTCAGGGGATGGATAACCCATTTTCCATGATGTGATTATTTCGCATTACATGACTATATCAAAATATTACTTTTTATGAGTACTTAGGTGTATTTATTTAGGGATCTCATGTACTCCCATAAATATATATACCTACATACTCATAAAAATTAAAAATAAACTTTACATATTTTTTTAAAATTTTTTTTAAAAAATGCTTTCACACTGTTGGTGGGAGTTGTTGTAAATTAGTTCAACCATTGTGGAAGACGGTGTGGTGATTCCTCAAGGATCTAGAAACAGAAATACTTTTTGACCCTGCAATCGCATTACTGGGTATATATCCAAAGGATTATAAACTGTTTTATTATAAAGACACATAAACATGTATGTTCATTGCGACACTGTTTACAATAGCAAAGACGTGGAACCAACCCAAATGCCTATCAATGATACACTGGATAAAGAAAATGTGGCACATTTATACATCACAGAATACTATGCAGCCATAAAAAAGGGTGAGTTTATGTCCTTTGTAGGGGCATGCATGAAGCTGGAAGCCATAGCCATCATTCTCAGCAAACACAAGAACAGAAAACCAAACAGTGCATGTTCACGCCTAAGTGGGTGTTGAACAATGAGAACACACAGACACATGGAGGGAGCATCACACACTGGGGCCTGTCGGGAAGTGGGGCGGGGGTGAGGGGAGGGATAGCAGGGGGTGGGGGGATTGGGGAGGGATAATCTTAGGAGAAATACCTAACGTAGGTGATGAGGGAGTGGATGCAGCAAACCACTACGGCATGTGTATACCAATGTAACAATCTGCACATGGACCCCAGAACTTAAAGTGCAACTTTAAAAATCATTTTTAAAAGGTTACTTTTCATTTAATTAAAGTTGTCTTTTCAGGAGCAGTGCCAACAGGGCCACATCAGAGTATAATTAAGTAGTCAGAGTAGTATTTTACCACCACAGAGAAGACAATGCTTGAACAGCCTGATGTTAGAGGCGAACTCATGATCTGGGCTGGGACCCAAAGAGGATTGAGAAGGAAGCTGCAATCAGTTCTCAGGGGTAGAGCTCGGGACTCTGAGGCTTGGCAGGTAGAGCAGAAGCTGCAATGCGAACACCTGAGTGCCCAGCCCCATGGGAAGTACTATGGCCAGGGATAGTCCCTGAGTTACACATCCCTCTTGGTAGCTAGAAAATATGCTGGTACAGAGCTTGGCTCCTACGATCAGACTACAGTATTCAATCCTGACCCTCTGGAACTAGATGTCACAATCTGAAAAGAAACAAGCCAGACACAGAAGTCAAATATCGCACATTCTCCCTCATAAACAGGTGTGTACCTGTGGATGTAGAGAGTGGGATGAGAGATGACGGACACTCGGAATGGGGAGAGGATTGCAGGGGATGGAGGAAGATAAATTCCTAAATGAGTACAATGTACGTGATTTGGGTGATGGATACCCTAAAAACCTTGACCTGGTCACTATAAAATCTCTGCATGCAACACAATTGCACTTGTACACCATACATTTATGTAAATAAATGGCAAATATGAGTGCTTTATTTAAATAGAATCCTCGCCAGGCGCAGTGGCTCACGCCTGTAATCCCAGCATGTTGGGATGCTGAGGTGGCAGATCACTTGATGTCAGGAGTTTGAGACCAGCCTGGCCAACATGGTGAGAACCCATCTCTACTAAAAATACAAACATAAGCCAGGCATGGTGGTACACACCTGTAATCCCAGCTACTCGGGAGGCTGAGGCAGGAGAATCGCTTGAACCTGGGAGGCAGAGGTTGCAGTGAGCCAAGATTGTACCACTGCACTCCAGCCTGGGAGACAGAGTGAGATTCTGACTCAAAAAAAAAAAAAAAAAAAAAAAAAAAATAGAACCCTCATCCACAAAGTCTTAGCTGTGTGACTTTGGACAAGTGATTTTGCTGATTCAGGGAAACATACTTCTCCTTGACTTAGAAACAGCATTATCGCTTTACTGATGATCAGCTTTTTTTATTAAAAACTCAGAAAATTCAGTAAAGTATGCAGTAGGAAGGAAAAATATGTCCTAACTACACCAACTAAAGATCAGTCCCTGTATCTAACAGAGTGTATAAATCTTGCTGGACCTGCCCTGTGCCATTTGGTGGTCACAAGTCACGTGAGTACTCAGCACTAGAAGTGTGACTGCTTCAAACAGAGCTGTGCTGTGAGGGTCACAGACACACTGGATTCAAAAGACTTAGAACAGGAGAAAATAGTATAATATCACATTAATAATTTCAGCTTGGTGACAGGTTGAAATGCTAAAATTTAAAGTATTTAAGAATAAAAGGTTACTAAAATTAATTTCACCTCTTTCACTTTTTAATATGGCTATTAGAACATTTTAAACTTCTCACACCAGTAATCCCAGCACTTTGGGAAGCTGGGGAGGGTGGATCACCTGAGGTCAGGAGTTTAAGAACAGTTGGTCAACATGGTAAAACCCCGTATCTACCAAAAATACAAAAATTAGTTGGGCGTGGTGGCGTGTGCCCGCCTATTTGGGAGGCTGAGGCAGGACAATCGCCCGAATCTAGAAGCCAGAGGTTGCAGTAAGCCAAGATTGCACCATTGCACTCTAGCCTGGACAACAGAGTGAGACTATCTCAAAAAATCATAAAATAAGTAAAATAAAGAAAACTTTAAATTACATATGTGGTTTGTGTTACGTTTGTTGGGCAAAATCTCAGAAAACATGAGATGTCCCAGCTTCTCTCTCCCCTCATTTACGTATATATCTACATGTATGAAGTTTTTTTTTAAAAAGATAGGAAGATATTACACATATTGTTTTATGTACCTGCTACTTTTATAACCTGCAGAAAAATTTTTACATATCAGTAAACTAATATTCTCATCTTTTTTTTTTTTTTTTGAGACTGGATCTCACTCTCTTGCCCAGGATGGAGCACAGTGGCACCATCATAGCTCACTGCAGCTCAACCTCCCAGGCTCAAATGATCCTCCGATCTCAGCCTCCCAAGTAGCTGGGAATACAGTCACATGCAACCATGCCCAGCTAATTTTGTTCTTTGGGTTTTTTTTTGTAGAGATGGGGATCTCACTGTCTCCCAGGCTGGTCTTGCCCTCCTGCACTCAAGCCATCCACCTGTCTCAGCCTCCCAAACTCATTTTTCATGGTGCTATAGTATAATACTAAATAATCCATCAGTATTTATTTAACTTATAATTGAACGTTGTTAAGCCGTTTTCCTTTTCTCTTTTTCTTCCTCTTTTCTGCTTTTTTACTGGTGTATAAAATCCTGTGACAACCTGTATTACAAGAAACCCTGAGTACCTGTTCTGTTATTTCTCTAGGATAAATTACTAAAATATATTTAGGGTTCATGGAAACCAATTAAGACACAAGTTCCTCAGCCTAGCAACTTTATGAACTGGGGAAGCTGTTAGGTGCAACTACAGGATGATTTTAGCAGCCTTGATCTCTTCGAGGCTCTGATACACTTAGTTCTAGACTTCAGGAGATGAGTGGTCTGATACACAGACTCTGGAGACAGACAAGCCAAGTTCCAGTTCTGGTTGTTATTTCTAATGATGTGACTTCCGGCCAGTTCTGTGACCTGAGCCTCAGTCTCCATATCTAAAAAGTGGGAACACTAACTATACAGCCCCCATAAGGTTACTCTTAGGATAGAGTGAAAACCCCTATGTAAAGTTATTCAGCACAGTACCTGGCTCTTGGTAAAACCTCAGGAAATGTGGTTATTAATGTTTTTGAGATCTTGTTTGGATATGTCAATCAATCTACACATACACACAGATTTCTGCATTTTTGTCATATTCGCCCCCTCTCAATGACATTTTTCCAAACAGAGATCTATTTGCTAAAATAAATTGAACTGGGTAAAGAATATGAGGCACAATTTATACTCGATATATCTGCAATTACTCACTCTGAATTAAACATATCCCTCCATGAATAATGAAGCAGAAATAGGCCAAAGGAAAAATGAGATAAGATCTTAAATCCATGTATTTTTAATTGCTTTATTATCTAAAATTTGCTATGAATAGCAGCGGATACAGTTTTCTGTTTAAAGCACAAAAAGAAATAAGAATTTTCAGCCAAATCACAAAAGGCTATCAAAAATTAATTTTGTGTGCTGTGATCACTGAAAATGTAAGTGATTCTGAGGCAGAGTGACATTTTAAAATGCCATTTATATGCTAATAATAAATGAGTCATTTTTTGTCATTTTGATGCAAAATAAATTTTATTTTCATTTTAATGAACTGTAATGAATTATAAGCATTTTCTTTTTATCTTTAAAAGTTTGGGTCAGATAGCAGAAGGCTGGCAGAAGACAGGCAAGACGTCTAGGACGAAGTGAAAATGGGACCCGTCCTATCAACTGTTACTGACCTCCTAAGCTGGATGAGATCCTGTGCGGCTCAGGAGGTTACTTCTGGGATTTTAGAAATTCACAGAAGTTGGATTTATCCCAAAGGCTGCAAACTATCAATTCATGCCATCTTAGAGAACAGTATCTATGAACCACATTGAATTGATCATCCTTTTTCTCTTACACAGGACATTCTAGAAACTAAAATCAGAAATGCAATTCTTCACATCCTTCAGTTTCTAATGGATATTTTTCAATAATAATTTTTTTTTCTTTGAGACCGAGTCTCACTCAGTCTCCCGGGCTCGAGTGCAGTGGAATAATGCTTATTCTTTATTCAAGTCTTGCTCGAGATCGGACATTTGCTGTGTTTCATATCCATTCTTTCATCTAACCTTCATGACAGTCCTAAGAAGTTGGGACTGTGACAATCCCTGCTTTATAGATGAGAAACTTGAAACCAGCGGGGGTAGGCAATTTCCCAGTGACTTCACAGATTTTACAGTTAATGAAGCTTAGATCTAAATTCATATCTATGAGTTAAATGCCATAACATTTAACTTATGTTCACTGTCAACTCTTTTTTCAAAAAGAGGAAATAGAAGGATGTCAACTTTAAAAAAAAAAATGCTAATGATGACATTTTAGGCATCAGCTAGTAAAACACCACCTCACAGGATGGGCACAGAGGCTCACTCCTGTAATCCCAGCACTTTGGGAGGCCAAGGTGGGCAGATCATTTGAGGCCAGGAGCCCAAGACCAGCCTGAACAACATGGTGAAACCCCATCTTTACTAAAAAACACAAACATTTGTTGGGCATGGAGACACGTACCTATAATCTCAGCTACTTGAGAGGCTGAGACAGGAGAATCACTTGAACCCGGGAGGCAGAGGCTGCAGTGAGCCAAGATCATACCACTGCACTCCAGGCTGGATGACAGAGCAAGACTCTGTTGAAAGAAATAGAGACAGAAAGACAGACAAAGACAAGAAGACAGAAAGACAAAGAACAACAGACAGACCGAAAGAAAGATACAGACAAACAGAAAGACAGTAAGACAGAAAGGAAGGGAGAGAGGCGAACACTTTAGGGAAAACAGAAAGAAGGACATTGGGTATAACTGTCCACTCTGTTCATGTATCTGCCAGACATCTCGCCCATATCCAGGCTAGTCATTTCATTAGATCTGAAAGAATGCATGTTTGAGACATCTGGGCATGTGTGCCAGGGTTTTGGTGAAAAAACACCCAGAGCTCTGCTGAGCCAAGAGGTTGCTGGTTTTTTATGGAGGGTCAGACGTTATTCTCTGAAATCTGCCTTCTTCAAAGCAGATTTAGCAAAGCAGATTTTGGCTTTGCCTTCAAAGCAGAGAAGGCAACTTCCTAAATTCATTTCTGTGTTACCCTCATCTCTGACTCTAAGGTCTTGGGTTGCCTTTGCCTGACTTGGTTGTTGGTGTTAATTCTCTTTAACCAGGATCTCTTTAAATGGGAGCTAGTGAGTTATGGAGCAGTAATTCACCCTTCAGATCTAGTGGACCCAAGGCCACAGGCCAGTTCCTATTAAACAGAAAGGTCTGAATTATTATCCTATAACTCACCATCTGGAAGTGTCTTAATTCAATTATACTATGCCCCTGAATGACCATTGAAAGCAAAAGAAAAAAAGGTCCTGGATCTTTTTTTTTGTTGTTGTTACAATCTAGAGTAACTTTCAGTGCCAATGAGTTCCTCCTTTGAAGTCATTAGGAAGCAAATTAAAAAGGAAGATTAAAGAATCGAGCCCCTTATCACTGGTAATGCTGCACCGTAGACAATCAATCGTATTTCAACCAATGGAAATGTAGCAGGAATTACAGCAATACAAGTACCTTACGTTTGACCAAATCTTTTTGATTTATATCTTGCCTCCCCTTCCATTTTAGAATTGTTCTACTAGTAAACTTAAGTTAAAACTAGTTCTAGGGGATAGGCATGGTGGCTCACGCCTGTACTCCCAGCACTTTTGGAAGCTGAGGTGGGCGGATCACAAGGTCAGGAGTTTAAGACCATCCTGACCAACATGGAGAAACACCATTTCTACTAAAAATACAAAATCAGCTGGGTTTGGTGGCATGCATCTATAATCCCAGCTACTTGGGAGGCTGAGGTAAGAGAATCTTGAACCCTGGAGACAGAGGTTGTGGTGAGCCAAGATTGAGTGCCCCATTGCACTCCAGCTTGGGCAACAAGAGCAAAACCCTGTCTCAAAAAAAGAAATCATAACAAACTGTCTCAGATCACAGTGCAATCAAATTAGATCTCAGGATTAAGAAACTAAAAACCACACAACTTCATGGAAACTGAACAGCTGGCTCCTGAACGTTGACTGGTTAAACAATGAAATGAAGGCAGAAATAAAGATGTTCTTCGAAACCAATGAGAACGAAGATACAATGTACCAGAATCTCTGGGACACATTTTAAACAGTGTCCAGAGGAAAATTTATGGCAATAAATGCCCACATGAGAAGCAAGGAAAGATCTAAAATAGACACTCTATCATCAAAATTTAAAGGGAACAAGATCAAAAAACTCAAAAGCTAGCAGAAGACAAATAACTAAGATCAGAGCAGAACTGAAGGAGATAGAAGCACAAAAAACCCTTCAAAAAATAGTAAATCCAGGAGATGGTTTTTTAAAAAGATCAACAAAATAGACCACTAGGCAGATTAATAAAAAAGAAAAGAGAGAAGAATCAAATAGATGCAATAAAAAATGATTAATGGGATATTACCACCGATTCCACAGAAATACAAACTACCATCAGATATTACTACAAACAACTCTATGCACATAAACCAGTAAACCTGCAAGAAATGGATGAATTCCTGGACACTTGCACCCTCCCAAGCCTAAACCCGGAAGAAATCAAAACCCTGAATAGACCAGTAACAAGGGCTGAAGTTGAGGCGGCAATTAATAGCCTACCAACCAAAAAAAGCCCAGGTCCATATGGGTTCATAGCTGAATTCTACCAGGCATACAAAGATGAGCTGGTACCACTCCTTCCAAAACCGTTCCAAACAATACAAAAAGAGGTAATCCTTCCCCAAATCATTTTACGAGACCAACATCATCCTGATACCAAAACCAGGCAGAGACTCAAGAAAAGAAAACTTCAGGCCAATATCCATGATGAACATCAACACAGAAGTCTTCAATAAAATACTGGCAAACTGATTGCAACAGCACATCTAAAAGTTTATCCATCAAGATTAAATAGGCTTCATCCAGGGGATGCAAGGCTGGTTCAACATACCCAAGTCTATAAATGTAATCGACCATGTAAACAGAACCACAGACAAAAACCACATGATTACCTCAATTGATGCAGAGAAGGCCTTTGACAAAATTCAACAGCCTTTATGCTAAAAACTCTCAATAAACTAGGTATAGACAGAACATATCTCAAAATAATAAAAGCTGTTTACAACAAACCCACAGCCAATATCATACTGAATGAACAAAAACTGGAAGCATTCCCTTTGAAATCAGGCACTAGACAAGGATGCCCTCTCTCACCACTCCTATTCAATATAGTATTAGAAGTTCTAGCCAGAGCAATTAGGCAAGAAAAAAAAAATAAAGGGTATTCAGTTAGGAAAGGAAGAAGTCAAATTGTCTCTATTTGCAGACAATATGATAGTATATTTAAAAGACCCCATCATCTCAGCCCAAAATCTCCTAAAACTGATAAACAACTTCAGCAAACTCTCAGGACACAAAATCAATGTGCAGAAATCACAAGCGTTCCTATACACCAATAACAGACTTAAAGTCAAATCAGGAACGAATGGCCATTCACAATTGCTACAAGAGAATAAAATACCTAGGAATACAACTAACAAAGGATGTAAAGGACCTCTTCAAGGAGAACTACAAACCACTGCTCAAGGAAATACGAGAGGACACAAACAGATGGAAAAACATTCCACGCTCATGGTTAGGAAGAACCAATATTGTGAAAATGGTCATACTGCCCAAAGTAATATGTAGATTAAACACTATGCCCATCAAACTATCTATGACCCTCTTCACAGAACTGGAAAAAACCACCTTAAACTTTATATGAAATCAAAAGACAGCTCTCATAGCCAAGTCAATTCTAAGCAAATAGAACAAAGCTGGAGGCATCACAGCACCTGACTTCAAACTACACTACAAGGCTACAGTAATCAAAACAGCATGATACTGGTACCAAAACAGAGATATAGACCAATGGAACAGAACAGAGGCCTCAGAGGCAACGCCACACATCTACAACTATCTGATCTTTGACAAACCTGACAAAAACAAGCAATGGGGAAAGGATTCCCCATTTAATAAATGGTGGTGGGAAAACTGGCTAGCCATGTGCAGAAAGCAGAAACTGGACCCCTTCCTGACACCTTACACTAAAAGTAACTCCAGATGGATTAAAGATTTAAAAATGGCTGGGCACTGTGGCTCACCCGTATAATGCCAGCACTTTGGGAGGTCAAGGTGGGTGGATCACAAGGTCAAGAGATCGAGACCATCCTGGTCAATATGATAAAATTCCGTATCTAATAAAAAAATACAAAAATTAGCTGGGCATGGTGGCATGCGCTTGTAGTCCCAGCTACTTGGGGGGCTGAGGCAGGAGAATTGCTTGAACCCAGGAGGCAGAGGTTGCGGTGAGCCGAGATCACGCCATTGCACTCCAGCCCGGGTAAGAAGAATGAAACTCCATCTCAGGAAAACAAAAAAACAGAACAAAACAAAACAAAAACACAGGACTTAAACATAAGACCTAACACCATAAAAACGCTGGAAAAAAACCTTGGCAAAACCATTCAGGACATAGGCATAGGCAAGGCTTCATGACTAAAACACAAAAAGCATTGGCAACAAAAGCCAAAATAGACAAATAGGATCTAATTAAACTCCAGAGCTTCTGAACACTAAAATAAACAATCATTAGAGTGAACCAGCAACCAACAGAATGGGAAAAAATTTTTGCAATCTACCCATCTGACAAAGGGCTAATATCCAGAATTTACAAAAAACTAAAACAGATTTACAAGAAAAAAAAAAAACCCATTCAAAAGTGGGTGAAGGATATGAACAGATACTTTTCAAAAGAAGACATTGATGAGGTCAACAAACATGAAAAAATGCTCATCATCACTGGTCATTAGAGAAATACAAATCAAAACCACATTGAGATACCATCTCACACAAGTTAGAATGGCGATCATTAAAAAATCTGGAGACAACAGATGCTGGAGAGGATGTGGAGAAATAGGAACAGTTTTACACTGTTGGTGGGAGTGTAAATTAGTTTAATCATTGTGGAAGACAGTGTGGCGATTCCTCAAGGACCTAAAAATAGAAATTCCATTTGACCCAGCATTTCCATTACTGAGTATACATCCAAAGGATTATAAATCATTCTATTATAAAGACACATGCACACATATGTTCATTTCGGCACTGTTTACAATAGCAAAGACCTGGAACCAACGCAAATGCCCACGATGATGGACTTTACAGGGGAAAATATGGCACATATACACCATGGAATACTATGCAGCCATAAAAAACAGTGAGTTCGTGTCCTTTGTAGGGACATGGATGAATCTGGAAACCATCATTCTCAGCAAACTGACACAGGAATAGAAAATGAAACACCACATGTCCTCACTCATAGGTGGGTGTTGAACAATGAGAACACATGGACACAGGGAGGGGAGCATCACGCACTGGGGTCTGTTGGAGAGGGCTAGGGGAGGGACAGCGGGGGTAGGGATTTGGAGAGAGATAACATAGGGAGAAATGCCAGATATAGGTGATGGGAAAGGAGGCAGCAAACCACCTTGCCATGTATGTACCTATGCAACAATCCTGCATTTTCTTCACATGTATCCCAGAATATAAAGTGTGATATAAAACAAAAAACTAGTAGCCTTTCTATACACTAAAAGCCATCAATCTGAAAAAGAAGTCAGGAAAGCAATCCCATTTAAAATAGCTAAAAAACAATTTGTATGAAGGAACAACAACAACAACAAAAGCATTACAATTGCTTTTCGAATATGTGTCTCTCCAGTAGATTGTAAACTCCCTGAGGGCAAAGTCCCATCTGTTCTGCTCTTCACTAAATTTACAGGCCCCAGCACCCTGCCTGACAGCTACTAATCCTCAGTCGCTACTTGATTAATGAAAAGATGAATGACTTGGGCCCAGCACTAAGTGTACTTTCATCCACTTCCTCTCTGTGAGATTTGGAGGGAGTAATCACATGACCTCTTTAAGTGCCAATTCTTTTTAAAGTGAAGCTGATAAATAATGTTGGCCACCCAGGGCTGACACAGGATGAAATGAAGTCATGTACAGACAATTTAGTTGATGGCGCATGCTCAATACGGTTATGCGCTACCTAACATTTCAGCCAAGGATAGGCTACCCACAGGACAGCGGTCCCCTAAGATTTTAATACATGCAGGCCAGGCATGTTGGCTCTTGCTTGTAATCCCAGCACTGCGCGAAGCCCAGGTGGGCAGATCACTCAAGGTCAGGAGTACGAGACCATCCTGGACAACGTGGTGAAACCCCACCTCTACTAAAAATATAAAAATTAGCTGGGCGTGGTGGCTGGCACCTGTAATCCCAGCTACTTGGGAGGCTGAGGCAGAAGAATTGCTTGAACCTGGGAGGCAGAGGTTGCAGTGAGCCAAGATCATGCCATTGCACTCCAGCCTAGGTGACAAGAGCAAATCTCCATATAAAAAAAAATAATAATAATAATAAATAAATATATATATATATATATATATATATATAATACGTGTTATCATGCACTTATCAAAACCCATGGAACTGTATGACACAAAGAGTGAATCTTAAGGTAAATTCTAGATTATACTTAATAACAGTATATCAATGTTGGTTATTGATTGTAAGAAATGTACTACATATAAGATGTTGATAGCAGAAACCATAGAGGGATGGGTCACAGCAGTGGATGGGTGTATGGAATTCTGTGTATTTTTTGCTCAATTATTTTGTAAACGTAGAACCGTACTAAAAAAAGCTTATTGTTTTTTATATAAAACAAACTAGCCCTAAAATCTGTTATCTGCCCAATGACTACACTAGACATTGCATAATAAATGCAGATGGGACTGGGCATGGTTCATGCCTACAATCCCAGCAATTTGGGAGGCCAAGGTAGGGGGATTGCTTAAGACTGGGAGTTTGAGGCCAGCCTGGGCAACATAGCAAGACCATATCTCTACAAAACACTTTTAAACTAGTTGGGCAGGGTGACACACACCTGTAGTTCCAGCTACTTGGGAGGCTGAGGCAGAAGGATCACTCAAGCCCAGGGGTTTGAGGTTGCAGTGAGCTGTAATTGGATCCTACCACTGCTCTCCAGTCTGGGCAACAGAAAGGGACCTCTGTCTAAAAAATTAATTGAATGCAGGTGGATAAACCTGATGACATGACTAGCCTAGTCC
This sequence comes from Saimiri boliviensis, assembly GCF_048565385.1. Taxonomy (NCBI): domain Eukaryota; kingdom Metazoa; phylum Chordata; class Mammalia; order Primates; family Cebidae; genus Saimiri; species Saimiri boliviensis. Next base: position 37,084,012 of record NC_133460.1, read on the forward strand.
AGAAAGATGCAAATACAATGCAAGTTAAATAAAAAACCAAGTAATTTGAGGTTTTCTTGCGTCTTAGTCTGGGTTTTCTCAGGAGCAAACCCTAAGACAAGCAATTGCAGTTGACGTGAGAGGTGGAAGTAGTGAGACAGAAAACGGGAAGAAGACAACGTACAGTTTATCAATCAAGCTACTCCTGTGGGCAACCAGGGCTGCAAAGCTCGGGTGAACGGTATAGAACAGGAACCTAAGGGTAGTGAGGGCGCTGGGCATTGATACACCAGCTCCCACAGGACATGGGTTAAGAGCCACTGAGTCAAATGATGACTTGGCCAACTTTGCCTTTGCCGGCTTCTTGTTTTTCATTTAGTCTAGAGGACTCGCAGACGGCTATTCACTTGACTGCTCCACTCCACCCACAGGGATACGGTAAAAACAACCACAACAATAACAAAATGCCCTTGTGAAGTTCAGAAACACTCATCCTCAGCTTTCTCTAGAGTCTTCACGCTGTGAAGAAAAAAATCTGCCAAACTGTCTGTGTTTTTTAAAAAATTCTATTTATTTATCTAGAGATGGGGTCGTGTTTTGTTGGCCAGGATGGTCTCAAACTCCTGGCTTCAAAGAATCCTCCCATCTGAGGCTCCCAAAGCACTGGAATTACAGGCAGGAACCACCACTTCCGGGCCTTTTTTAAGCTTTTTTTTTTTTTTTTTTTTTTTCTTTTTTTGAGATGGAGTCTCATTCTGTCACCCAGGTTGGAGTGCAGTGGTGTGATCTCAGCTCCACCTCCCAGGTTCAAGCAATTCTCCTGCCTCAGCCTCCCAAGTAGCTGGGACTACAGGCATGCACCACCACGACCGGCTGATTTTTGTATTTTTAGTAGAGACAGGGTTTCCCCATGTTGCCCAGGCTGGTCTCAAACTCCTGACTTCAAGTGATCCACCCACCTCAGCCTCCCAAAGTGCTGGGATTACAGGCATGAGCCACCATGCCTGCCCTAAAAATATTTTAAGTCTGTTTTACCTGAAATGACATTGGTATTTTGATAGAGATTACATTAAATCTATCCATGGCTTAGGGCAGTGTGGTCATTTAGTGGTATTAATTCTTCTGACCCATGAGTATGAAATGGTTTTCCATCTGTTCGTGCCACCTAGGACTTCTTTCATTAGTCTTTTATAGTTTTTCTTGTAGAGATCTTTCACCTCCTTGGTTAAATATAGTGCTAGGAATTTTACATATTTTTATAGGTATTTTACATATTTTTATAGCTATTCTAACTGGGATTGTCGTCTTTATTTGGTTCTTAGCTCAACTACTGTTGGTATATAGAAATGCTACTGATTTTTGTATCCTGAAACTTTAGCGCATTCCAACCTTTATCTACACTCAGCAGAGAGAAATGGATCAAAGTTCAGAATGTAGAATCACAGGCTCAAATTTGGGGTATGCATTTATTTGTCATGTGATTATGAAGCATCACTCTCTCATCTGCAAAATGGGACCCAGAGTGTTATAAAAAGCACACGAGGTAACCACAGTAAAGCCCTTCCCTTAAGACGCAGTGCACACAAATGGCCATTTTGATATCAATGAGGATGAACAGGCTTTGGTTTGGGGGCAGGAAAACCACTCTTCCTAAATTGGGCAGACCCTGAATCCACCATCCCTTCCTTCTTCATCCAGTCCATTTTTAACTTTCTGGACCGAATGACTCTTATATACAAAACCCAGATAGCTCCCAGAATCTAACTAGAGATCATCATTCGATAACAAATATAGTTCATCTACACAATGTAAATGATGTTAAAGAATTTTCATATAGCCTATTAAAGCAGATACAGTTCTTTTAAAATTCAGATTTTGGCCGGGGGCAGTGGCTTATGCCTATAATGTCAGCAGTCTGGGAGGCTTAGGCAGGTGGATCACTTGAGGTCAGGAGTTCAAGACCAGCCTGGCTAAAATGGCGAAACCTTGTCATTATTAAAAACATAAAAATTAGTCGGGCATGGTGGCACAGGCCTGTAATTCCACCTACTTGTGAGGCTGAGGCAGGAGAATCATTTAAACCCAGCAGGTGGAAGTTGCAGTGAGCCGAGATGGCAGTACTGCACTCCAACCCGGGCGACAGAGTGAGATTCCACCTAAAAAAATAAAATTCAGGTTTCCAGTCTTATTAAAATGTCAAAAAAGTCTTGCCACACTGGTCCCAGTTGTCATTCGGCCGTATTACCGCTCCCTCCAGTCTGCCCCAGTTACCACCATCTTCTATTTTAACGACCTGGTTCACATCTTCCCAGTACCTTCCTGGGCTTTGTGGGCATTTTTTAGCCGATGACTTCCATTCTAGTTCACTGCACCGAAAACAAGTTGCTTTAGACTTAAACTTGCACAACAAAAGTCTATCCATAATTATTTATCTTTCAAATCATTTTAATGAGGAAAGGACTAATGAAATGTGATTCACATCATCAGCTACGAATATAGTATGCAAAAGGGTGCATACTGCTGCTACTCAGAACGTATCAGTGGAGCTGTTCCATTTAGAATAGGAAATTATGCTCTGCCAGCCAGAATTAGAGAGCCAGGCTGGGCAGTCACTGGACTCAGGGACTGATCAGGCGCAAACCTACCATCCTGAAGAGCGTAGCCCACACAGGCGAGATAAGGAAAGCACTGCATTTTCATCTAATAGTCCTGTAACTGACTGATCTCCATCTGCCTCTTGTTAGCAGGGCAGGCGTCTCTTACACCTGGACTGGCTATAGAAATGGAAAAGAGTGGCTGTGGAGAGTGATTACTTAACGAGGAAGAGTATTGGGCGTGTGGTGGAAAATCACTTCTGCTGCAGCACAAAGGAAATGGGTGGGCATTTTGGGAGGCGTGGAGGGAAGAGGGTCATCATGGAGCTTCTCGCCTATCTGATCCTTTCCTGAAATTGCTGACCTCATCAACAGTTTCCATTCACAGCCATGTTCTATTCAGCACAAGGTTTCCTAGCTAAGGCACAATTGATGTTTCCAGCTAGATCATGTTTTGTTGTGGCGTGGGGGGGTGGGGCTATCCTGTGCAAGGCAGGATTTATTTTATTTTATTTTAATTTTATAGATGGAATCTAACTGTCGTCTAGCCTGGAGCATACTGGCAAGATCTCGGCTCACTCCAAACTCCGCCAGGTTTAAGCAATTCTCCTGCCTCAGCCTCTTGAGTAGCTAGGATTACAGGCAGCCACCAACAAACCCAGCTAATTTTTTTGTATGTTCAGTAGAAATGAGGTTTCACCATGTTGGCCAGGCTGGTCTCAAACTCCTGACCTCAGGTGATCCATCTGCTTCAGCCTCCCAAAGTACTGGGATTACAAGCGTAAGCCACCATGCCCAGCCGCAAGGCAGGACTTTAGCAGCATCTTTGGCCTCTCCTCACTGGGTGCCAATACCATCTGCTTCCCAGTTGTGACAGCCACACGTATCTCCAGATGTCCTGCGGGAGGCAAAGTTTCCTGCAGTAGTGAACTACCGGTTTTAGCCTATGCAGTGCTTCATTATTTTTTCAAATTAGTAGACTTCCTTTAAAAATTAAGAGGTATCACTTTAAAATCCTGATTTCCAGCCTCTAAGTCTGAATGAGTTGCCAATACTGGGTTCAGCTCATTCTCTCAGCATCTTGGCCTGTTACCCCTCTAACCTCATCTCCTGCACCCCTTCCCCTGCCAACTCCTGGCCTTCAGTCATACTAGTTCTTCTCTAAGTGTGCTGCAACCCCAGGGCCTTTGCACCTGCTGTTCCATCTGCAGAGAAAGTTATTCCCAGATACTTGCATGGATTGCCCCACTCTTCCTTCATGTCTTCACCCAAGCAGCATCTTCTTGGTAGGAACTCTCGGGTCTCTCTGTCTAAAACTTGAACACCCTTCCCCACAAAATTTTCTGTTCCCATTCCCAGTTTTATTTTTTTCTCATAGCAGGGTGTATAGCCATCTTGTTTATACTGAAGATTTTAATGTTTTATCCATTGTGGACATTTTTGCATTTTGTTTTTAAAATTGCATTCAAGTTGCAAATTGCATAAAATATTATTTATCTTGGCCGGGCGTGGTGGCTCACGCCTGTAATCCCAGCACTTTGGGAGGCTGAGGCGGGTGGATCACAAGGTCAAGAGATCGAGACCATCCTGGTCAACATGGTGAAACCCCGTCTCTACTAAAAATACAAAAAACTAGCTGGGCATGGTGGCGCGTGCCTGTAATCCCAGCTACTCAGGAGGCTGAGGCAGGAGAACTGCCTGAACCCGGGAGGCGGAGGTTGCGGTGAGCCGAGATCGCGCCATTGCACTCCAGCCTGGGTAACAAGAGAGAAACTCTGTATCAAAAAAAAAAAAAAAAAGAAAAAAAGAAAAAAAAATTGCCATTTAGTTACTATTAAAATAATTGCTCTGAAGAAAACATAAGGCATGTCAGAAGGGGTTCAGCTCGTTTCCTCTCAAAAGAATTGAGAATGGGGAGAACCCAACTTTAGACTGGAAATCAGCGAGGTTTCCTGAAGAGGTGATGTTGGAGCCATATGAAGAGTTGACTAGGCAAATAATAGGAAGGAGAGAGGGCATTCCAGGCAAGACACAGCATATACCAAGGTCCTGGGGCGGGAAGCAACAAGGAGTTAAAAGCAATTCAACGGGGCTGGATCACAGAGTACAAGCTGAGATGGAGACGTGATGTAAAGGCAGAGGATAGACGACACGTGTCCCTGGGAGTATGTCTAACATCCTGAACTTTACCCATGGAGAGTAAGAAGGGAAACCGTCTACTAATGCCTTACTCTCTGCCAGGACACTGAGACCAAAACTCCACCTTTCTGTCTATATGAACATGATTTCATGCTATTCCTCTGTCTGCATTATGACTTTCTTTTTCCACGAGTCACCTGCCAGGTAGAGGATTTGGTGATCATTTTAAGAATCTGCAAAAGATCCATTATGTCCTCCATGAAATATATCAACAACCGATAATGCTGAAAAATTTTAATCCCTCTTTTCAAAATCCCCATCTGGTTGTGTCCACCCATAACGGCTCCCTACCTGATCCTTCATCAAGCCCCCACTTGGGAAGACCTCTCTTCAGTTGAGCTTCCAATTCTCATTAAATTCTGACCTTCCCTTCCCTACTGAGGCATGAGGCAGTGTCTTATTTATTTTTATTTTTATTTTTTTTACTGCAGTAAGTAATGAATTCATAGCTTTATCTTAACAGGTTGTGTTGTGGTATTAGGAAATGCTTCAGACTGGAGCCACGGAAGGAATTTGAACAGGAGACCGACAAACGCATGCAAGAAGTCAGATACACAGTGAAGTCCAGAGAACATACAGAGATAAAACCCTGTTTGTAAATAGTGTTGGGTTTTTATGGTCATCACCTTCAAGCTATCTAGACAATGGGGGAAAAGCACACAGAGCCAGCATGGGGAGGAAAGAAACAAAAACCACACAGGGGCCAGGGGCGGTGGCTCACGCCTGTAATCCCGGCACTTTGGGAGGCTGAGGGAGGCACATGACCTGAGGTCAGGAGTTCAAGACCAGTCTGACCCACGTCGTGAAACCTTGTCTCTACTAAAAATATAAAAATTAGCTGGGCATGGTGGCAGGTGCCTGTAATCCAAGCTACTTGGGAGGCTGAGGCAGGAGAATCACGTGAACCTGGGAAGCGGAGGTTGCAGTGAGCTGAGATCACACCACTGCACTCCAGCCTGGGCGAGAGAACAAGACTCCATCTCAAAAAAGTAAGTAAAAAATAATATGGGAGCTTCCCACAGAAAGCTGCCATAAGAAGAAGGAAACCCATGAACAATGCCCCATTCCCATCTGCATTTCTTGCCAGCAGGAGCCAGGCACTGAATTCTTTAAAGATGTTTTTAAGTTGCTATCTGAACGCATACACTGGAGATTGTACAGCTTTTACTTTTGTCTTTAATCAAGTCAAATTGCACCATAATTTTGTTTCATCATTAAGATGTTCTATAGTAAATCTTGTCAGTAAGAGCCATTTTAAAGGGTTTTAATCAGTCTTAGTGGATCCTGAACAAGGTAAGAGTTATGGTATTTGCAACAAGACAAGTGAGGCGTGAGATGCCCAAGACAGGCAGACCAAGCCTCCTGCATCTGTTACTCTGTGAGCTGTTTCTGCTCTGCTGGCTTTTTCTGCCTTTCGGACCTGCGAGGTTTCAGATGCATCACCATGTCAAACTTAGCTCACACAGAAGTTGTTTCAGGGGTCTTAAAATGTACGTGTCTGGGCCGGGTGTGGGGTTCACACCTGTAATGCCAGCACTTTGGGAGGCTGAGGCAGGCAGATCATGAGGTCAGGAGTTGGAGACAGGCCTGACCAATATGGTGAAACCCCGTCTCTACTAAAATTACAAAAATTAGCCAGGCATGATGGCACATGCCTGTAATCCCAGCTAATCAGGAGGCTGAGGCAGGATAATCACTTGAATCTGGGAGGCAGAGGTTGTAGTAAGCAGAGATTATCCCACTACATTCCAGCCTGGGTGACAAAGCAAGACTTTGTCTCAAAAAAAAACAAAAACCAAAACCAAAAACAGTACATGTCTGTGTATGGATGGGAAGATGAAGTCAGGACCCTGTGAATGGATGTCATTACCTCCAAAGTAGGCAATTCCTTTTTCTGGATTTTATTTGGGACAGGGTCTCTCTGTCACCAAGTCTAGAATGCAGTGGTTCAACCTTGCCCTAATACAGCTGCGAACTGCTGGGCTCAAGTGATCCTCCCATTTCAGCCTCCTAAGTAACTGGGACCACAGGTGTGAGCCAACACATCTAGCTAACTTTTAATTTTTTGTCAAGTCAGGGTCCCATTATGTTGCCCAGGCTAGTCTCGAACTCCTGGCCTCAAGGAATCCTTCAATCGCGGCCTCCCCAAGTGCTAGGATTACAAGTGTGAACCTCTGCACCTAGCCTGTATTTAATTTGTAAAATAATCATCCCCTAAATGTCTTTGTCCTTCTGAAGAGGCTACAGTGCACGTAAACCCTTTCAAGATGAATGACTCATCGATGATAGACTGCACAGGGAAAATGTGGCACATATACACCATGGAATATTATGCAGCCATCAAAAACGATGAGTTCACGTCCTTTGTAGGGACATGGATGAACCTGGAAACCATCATTCTCAGCAAACTGACACAGGAACAGAGAATCAAACACCGCATGTTCTCACTCATAGGCAAGTGTTGAACAATGAGAACACATGGACACAGGGAGGGGAGCACTACACACTGGGGTCTCTTAGGGGGAAATGGGGGAGGGACGGGGGGTGGGGAGGTGGGGAGAGATAGCATGGGGAGAAATGCCAGATAGAGGTGAAGGGGAGGAAGGCAGCAAATCTCGCTGCCATGTGTGTACCTATGCAACAATCTTGCATGTTCTTCACATGTACCCCAAAACCTAAAATGCAATAATTAAAAAAAAAAAAAAAAAAGATGAATGACTCCTGATAAGAGGATAGCCCAGAATGCATTGCCGGAGGTAAAACACAAAGGTTTTCCTTCAGTTGAACCCAGTCCAGGCTTCTCTCTTCAATTTCACAACTTCAGAAATCCATTCACATTTGTATCTGTTGCCAGCAAATAACAGAAATCCCAGTTCTAACTGTTTAAAATAATAAGGAAAGTGTTTATCCAATTGTCACCAGAATCTTCAAACGAACTCATCTAGATATGTCCCCTAGAGAGCCTGCATCATGTACAGTGGTAGAGAGGGTAGATTCTGCCAGTCTGTCTGGATTTGAAATCCTGGCCCTCTCTCTTGCTAATTGTGGGGCCTTGGAAAAGCACATTAACCCCTTTGGCGCCTCCATCTGTAAAATGAGGATAATGTTCGTCCCTCCTTCATAAGGTTGCTGTAAGGATTACACGAGTGGATGGTTGAAACCTGCTTAGAATGGTACCTCATACTTGTAGTGAGTTGCACATGTGTTTCTTTCTTCGTTGCTTTTTCTCTGAGACAGACTCACCCAGGCTGGAGGACAGCGAGTGGCATGCTCTTGGCTCATTGCAACCTCCACCTCCAGAGTTCAGGCGATTTTTGTGTCTCAGCCTCCAGAGTAGCTGGGATTACAGGCATGTACCACCACAGTTGGCTAATTTTTTGTATTTCTAGTAGAGGCAAGATTTTACTATGTTGGTCAGGCTGGTCTCAAACTCCTGGCCTCAAATGATCTGCCTGCCTCAGCCTTCCAAAGTACTGGGATTACAGGTATAAGCCACTGCGCCTGGCCAGTGTTTGAGTCTTACTTACCCTGTAAAACCCCTCTACACCCAAACCTGGTCCTCCTCCGGAATTTCCCATCTCAGCAAACAACATCACTCTCTACCCAGGAACTGAGACCAAACTGGGCTACATCCCCCAGTGCCCTGTACTTCTTTCAGTATTGACAACAACGTCATTTTAAAATAAGTATTTGGTTATCGTGAGTTTAATGTCTGTCTGCCTCTTCCACTTGACTCTAAGCTCTGAGACCACTGAGATTTTCTGTAGCTTGTTACAGTGACTGGCACACAATATAAAATGAATGAGTGAGTGAATGGATAGATGAAACAGAGCTCTAACTAATTAGAAATTTTAAAGAAGTTACAAAAATTAAAATCCACAGTGGTATGAAAGAAAAATAATTTTATTGCTTGGATTGATGATGTAGCAGGGGAAGGTGAAGAAAGACGGTGTGGGCAGCTAGGAATACCTTTGTCTACGCTGCCTGACTTTTTCTTTAGGATGGTTTGAAAATCGCCTAAAAATGTAACTTGGAGCTGTGAGCTGTGTTCTGGAGCGCAGTGGGGCCATCTCGGATCACTGCAACCTCCACCTTCCAGGTTCAAGTGATTTTCCTGCCTCAGCCTCCTGAGTAGCTGGGACTACAGGCACCTGCCACCACGCCCAGCTAATATTTTCCTCTTTTTAATAGAGACAGGGCTTCACCATGTTCGCGAGGCTGGTCTCGAACTCCTGACTTCATGTGATCTGCCCACCTCAGCCTTGCAAAGCGCTGGGATCACAGGCATGAGTCACCACACCTGTAACTATTTTCTAGAGAGAGTTTAGTGAATACGGGAAATCAGCATGGTTTCCAAGAAGAGAAAAGTTTCCTAAACAAAGCTGCTCAAACATTTCTGAGTCTTCAAGCACCCAACTTTCTCAAGTCCAGGCTCCGATTTCCAGCTACCTTTTGGGTATTGAACAGGAGGTCCCTCTGATTCTCAAACCAATCAAGACAAAAACTGAGCTCTCTGGTGTTTATGGCAGACCTCTTCTTGTGTTTATGGCATTAACATCCACCCAGGCACTGGGCCCTATGCAAGGATATCATCCTTGGTTCCACCCTCTTTCTCAACTTCTTCTTGCTGAGTTGATATTAGATTGGAAGTAGTAACTAGAGCTCTTCATAAAGTATCTAGATGGGAGGTTTGGAGAGTTTGCCTCAAAGAGAGGGCCACCGTATGGCTTCCCTTCTCTGCCAGACAGAACACCCTGTGTTCATGGGCAGGGATCTGTCCTGTGCTCCAAACCTGGTCATCCTCCTGGGTTTCTTATCGGAGAAAATGGCATTGCTCTCTACCTAGACACCGAGACCAGACTGGGCTACATCTCTTGGCGCCCTATTTCTTTCTTGTAATATTTATGCCAAACACGGCCGGGTGCGGTAGCTCATCCCTGTAATCCCAGCATTTTGGGAGGCTGAGGTGGGGGAATCAATTGAGGTCAGGAGTTTGAGACCAGCCTGGCCAACTTAGTGAAACCTTGTCTCTACGAAAAGTACAAAAATTAGCCAGGCATGATGGTGGGCACCTGTAATCCCAGCTACTTAGGAGGCTGAGGCAGGAGAATTGCTTGAACCCTGGAAGCAGAGGTTGAAGTGAGCCTAGATCGTGCCACTGCACTCTAGCCCAGGAAACACAGTGCGACTCCATCTCAAAAAAGAAAACCACCAAAAAAGTAATAATAGTATTTATGCTAAATGCAGCTTTAAATAATTACGTGGTTATCATTAGTTTAATGTCTATCTTCCCCCTCCCCTGACTTGACTCTAAGCTCTAAGACTGCTGGCATTTTGTGTAGCGTGTTTCACAGAGAGGGCCCCTGGTAGGGGATCCTTTCTCTGCCAGACAGAACACCCCACGCTCATGGGCAGAGATCCAAGCAAAAGGACATCATAAAAACAGGTACAGCACTGAAGATGTACTGGCCCAATTAAGATCCTTTCCATTTGTTTATGGAAATTGAGAGGCATTCCAGTTCTGGACTGTATTCCTTCCTCTCTGCTGGAGCAGGCTACACAGATGCCCTCATCATTGACTTTTCTCTGTTGCATCTTCCACTGCATCCCAGGACGACCCCTGACTTATGAAAACACTTACCCACACCCATGTCATTAATGCATACACCACAAGGGCGGAAAGGGCCCGTTTATCTGTGTGCAAGAGCAAAGCCTCCAGCATTCAGGAATCTGTGGCTGTCTGGCGAGCCCGTGATGTTGTACTGAGCACATGACTGTGGGATTGAAAACCCATCTTTTAGCCATGGCTCATACATTCTGGGCTTCTGAGACATTGAAGCACTACTTCCGTATCTTTCTGACTCTAACCCCTTTTGCTTTGGCTACGGTGCCCTTTCTCTCACTTCCCCTAGCATGCAGTACCAATTGCCTCCTACCTGGAGCATGTACCATGTTTTTAAATTTTTTTATTATCTTTTTTTTTGAGATGGAGTCTTGCTCTGTTGTCCAGGCTGGAGCACAGTGGTGTGACCTTGGCTCACTGCAACCTCCGCCTCCTGGGTTAAAGCAATTCTCCTGCCTCAGCCTTCTGAGTAGCTGTGACTCCAGGAAGGTGCCACCACACCTGGCTAATTTTTTCTATTTTTAATAGAGACGGGGTTTCACCGTGTTAGCCAGGATGGTCTATGATCTCCTGACCGTGTGATCTACCCACCTTGGTCTCCTGAAATGCTGGGATTACAGGTGTGAGCCACCACGGCCTGCCTGAACCACGTTGCTTCTACTTGGAATGTTCACCTGGTTACGGACACTCTTCCCACAGACCTCAGCAATAACATTAATTCCTCCAGAGGCTTCACTGACCTTTCCAACAAGGTCTAGACCCCACCAACGTGCTTTCAAAGGCTTATGTATCTCAAATGTCAGTCTAAATTTATTTGTGTGATTATTTTACCTATGCCTGTCTCCCCCACCTGGGCAAGTTTCTTGGGACAGAAACATTAATGTATCCCAGCTTCCACAGTATCTGGCACAAAGAGGCACCTAACTTACTTTTTGTTTAATAAATGAATGAATTATTTAATGACACGCAATTCACTAAGCAATTCATCTGGACATCCCCAGATGAATCAGATACACAAAATCTATTCTGAGGAAGCTCACAAACCAGTCAATGGAATCACAGAAACAGAAAGCCACAGCAGTGCCAAGAACTTACAGGCAAGAAGAGAGAATTTCTATTTTTTTTTTTAAAAAAAGGGAATTGAAAAAAAAGAAACAGCAGATGAGCTAAATCTTGACGGATAATGAGGAAGAGAGAATGACCCAGAACAAAAAGAGAAGATAGAAAGATGGGAAAATGCTGAAGTTAAAAACTAAGGGAAAGTAGCCAGGCGCAGTCGCTCACGCCTGTAGCCCCAGCACTCTGGGAGGCCGAGGTGGGTGTATCACCTGAGGTCAGGAGTTCAAGACCAACCAGACCAACATGGTGAAACCCCATCTCTACTGAAAAGATTTTTAAAATTAGCTGGGCGTGGTGGCAGGCACCTGTAATACAAACTACTCAGAAGGCTGAGGCAGGAGAATCCCATGAATCCAGAAGGCAGAGGTTCCAGTGAGCCAAGATCACACCATTGCACTCCAGCCTGGGTGACAGAACTAGACTGTCTCAAAAAAAAAAAAAAAAAAGAAAGAAAAAGAAAAAAATCAAGGGAACGTTTTCATGTGCTGTCGACAGTCATCTTGGCTACCCTCTGAATGTTCCCAAGTGGACTAGATATGGAAGGTTTGCAGGGAGTCATCAAAGCACCATTCTATCAACAGCTTGCCCTGGTGACCCCAGGGCAGAGCTCTGACATAGCTCAGGTGGAGCTTACTGTACAGGTCTGGAGGCCCCACCTCAGCCCGAATCCTGCACTTGGGTCCCCACTACCTTCTCTGCAGCTGCAAGGTGCCCTCCCGTTCAATGATCTTCACATGCAGGCTTTTTGTGGCCAGGCTGCAAGAAGAACCTGTTTTAAAGCTGGCCAGATGGTGTAGGAGAGAAACCATAGAGGGAAGGGGAAGAAAAGGGTTAGGCCTGAGCTTATCAGTGTCACTGAAACTGACCCAATAGTCCCATCGTTTGTTTGAATAAACACGGAAATTAAAGCTTGAAATTTACATTTTTGTTTTGTTTTGTTTTCTCAGACAGGGTCTCACTCTGTCACCCAGGCTGGAATGCAATGGCGCAATCTCAGCTCACTGCAACCTCTACCTCCTGGGTTCAAGCAATTCTCCTGCTGAGTAGCTAGGACTACAGGTGTGCGCCACCCTATTTGTACTAAAAATATAAAAATTATGCCCAGGTAATTTTTATATTTTTAGTACAGATAGGGTTTTGCCATGTTCGCCAGGCTGGTGTTAAATTCCTGACCTCAGGTGATCTGCCCACCTCAGCCTCCCAAAGTGCTGAGATTACAGGCGTGAGCCACCAGGCCCCGCCCTTAACGTTTGTTTTATCCGAGTTTCTTCCTCAGGAGAAGACCTTCAGGCCTCTTTTAAAATAAAGTATCAAAGAACTGAAACTCACCAGATCACCACATTCAGACAGCGAAATGTAAGACCCCTCATTCATGAGACTGCTTCCTTGCCCCTCCCTAGTGCCTGCGTTCTCATATATTATTACATTGCTTCCTGGCTATATAAGCCCCCTAGTTTTAGTTGGTCAGGGAGATGGGTTTGAGACTGAGCTCCCAGCACCAGATTAAAGCTTTCATCCTTAGTAATACTGGTCGTCTAAGTGATGGGCTGTGTAGTGAGCAGCAGGACGCAAGCCAAACCCCTGGTGTTAAAGTAGCATCATAACCCACTGGTAAACAATGTTTCACAGGAACCCAGCTAGCATTTCATTCCCTCCAAAAGCAGTGAAGAAAGGAATAGGTAGACAGGGTTAGAGAAGGTAGGTAGCTGTAGAGAGAGAGGAAGAGGAAGGTACTATTCCCCCGTCCCTGAAGTAGGGGAAATTATTGGACATACAGTTATTCTGTTTCTTCTCCCTGATGCAACTTTCCCTCTTGACTTAACTGTCACCCAGGCTGGAGTGCAGTGGTGCAATCTCGGCTCACTGCAACCTCCACCTCCCAGGTTCAAGCAATTCTCCTGCTCAGCCTCCCGAGTAGCTGGGATTACAGGTACCCACCACCACACCCAGATAATTTTCATATTTTTAGTAGAGAATTTCACCAAGTTGGCTTGGCTGGTCTTCCACTTCTGCTCAGGTGATTCACCCACCTCAGCCTCCCAAATTGCTACAATTACAGGTGTGAGGCACTGCACCTGGCCAATTAACTCTTATTCAAACCTCAAAACCAAGCACAGGCCAGGTAATTTGAAATAACTCATTGGACCTTTATGAGGGTCTTCTTACTCAAGACCGTCTCCTCCCAGAGCTTATACCCCAAGGTTTCTGGGCTAAGACAAAGCACTATTGCCCTTGACTTCTTTCTCCTTTGCATATGGGGCCCAGGCAGAACTTTGCCATATTGAAGAAAAATAGTACCCAGAATGTGACTTGGAGCTGGCCCATTTCAAATTGTAGCACTTTATTATTTTGATTTTGGTTTTAGATTCAGGGACTACACATGCAGTTTTGTTACATGGGTATATTGTGCAAGGCTGAGGTTTGGGCCTCTGTTAATCCCATCACCCAGATAGTGAACATAGTACCTCATACATTTGTCAGCCCCTGCCCCACTCTTCCCCTCCTTTTGGAGTCGCCAGTATCTATGGTTCTTATTTTTATTTCCATGTGTACCCAAGATTTAGCTCCCACTCATAAGTCAGAACACGCAGCATTTCCTGTTTTCTGTTTGGGTCCATTCCCTCAGGAGAATGGCCTCCAGCTGTATCTGTGTTGCTGCAAAGAATCGGATTTCACCCTTCTTTATGGCTGCATAGTATTCCATGATGTGTATGTCTCACATTTTCTTTATCCAGTCTACCATTGACAGGCACCTGGGTTGATTCCCCATTTTTGGGGATCGTGAAGAGCAGATTGTATACGACCAGTCGGCAGGGCCCTCTGTCCTGCCCACTGCTGCCTCCCAACCACATTCAGCCCCCTGGCCCCTCAACACTGAAACCCACTGTACAAGTTGGGACCTCAAAGCTGGTTCGTTTCCTGTACAGCCAGATCCAGCCCTTTTTCCTACTCCGACCCCCGCCTGCTAGTCCACCCTTGTCGTTTGTTCAAGCTTGTGTCTGCTTATTTCCCCATCTTTAGCCATAGCCATGTTTTCAGTATCTTTGGCACAAGGAGTTGAAGCTCACTGATCTGTATATTATATTATCTCCCATGTCATGAAAGTGTTTCCAAATCATTATTTCGCACAATATGGTGAAGTCCTAATTCTGCTACTTAAAGTTGAGGGACCTTGGGAAAGTTGCTTAACCTGAGATTTCATTGTCTGGCCTCTCTAAAGGGGTGATAATGCTCTCGACTCCCAGGTCCATTGTAAGAATGAAATGCATTATATGTGCAAAGGGCCTAGTTTACGGTTAAAGCACAAAAAGTACTGGCTATTATTAGGCACTCAATCCATGTGTTTATCAAATGAAATAATTGGCAGATCTCCCTTTTGTGAGGTCTGTTTGGCAGCAAATGGATAACGTGTAAATGTGGAGGCTAGGATGGGGAAGGAGAGACAGGAGAGGCAGAGAGAAGGCCCCAGGTTTCCTTTAGCCTAGCCTGTTAAGGAAGACAACTTGTGGACTTGGGTTTGGGGTTTAGAACAAGAGCAGTGAGCAGAGAGATAAACGAGGAGGTGCCAGTCTTCTCTGAAATCTAGGGCATTCGCTCATTTCCTTTTTAAACTAAAATAGGTCAGCTAAGTAAAATTGTGTGCTCCATCAAAGATATGCTGTGTGTATATCTAAGTGTGAATGTGGGCAAAAAAAAAAAAAAGCAAGAGACCCAATGGGGAAGCTTAGATGGGGAGGGCGCCCTGTGCCTGTATCCTTATAACGAGGCTCTCCTTGTCGGATTTCACACTATTCCTGTCTCCTCATTTGGGAATTACAGCCATTCAGCAGATAAATCTTCTGCTATGGTTTTCTCTCCCCACCCCTCCTCCAGCAGAGCATCCTGGTTAAGAAAGAGTCAGAGATATCTGGCTTCATACCCCAGTTCTGCCACTCACTGAGTGATATTAAACAAGTTACCATAATCCTTCCTTGAGCCTCAAGATCTTCATCTGAACAGTGGAGTTAATATTCCTCACACTGGTTGGTTTTTTTTGAGACAGTCTCCCTTTGTCAACCAGTGGTGAGATCTCAGCTCCTTGCAACCTCCGCCTCCTGGGTTCAAAAATGGACTCTCCTGCCTCAGCCTCCCAAGCAGCTGGGACTACAGGTGCCTGCCACCAGGCACGGCTAAGTTTTTTAGTTTTAGTGGAGATGGGATTTCACCATGTTGGCCAGGCTGGTCTCAAACACCTGACCTCAGGTGATCTGCCCACCTCAGCCTCCCAGAGTACTGGGATTACAGACTTGAGCCACTGCGCCTGGCCGGCATTTGCATTAAGTGACTTCACACCTAATAAGTGTTGCGCACTCAGGAGGTACTAAAAATAAAACAGCAGCTGCTAGTAGTCGCCGCGGTAGTAAAAGCAGTAGCCATTACAGTAGTGTAGTAATAGCAAGAGTGGTGGTAGCAATATTGGTAGTAACAGCAGCAGCAGCAATATCAAGAGTAGTAATAGTAGTAAAATGGCAGCAGTGAGAGTAATAAAATAGACGCAGCAGCAACAGTAGTTATCATGGTAGTAACGGAGGTAGTAGTAGGAAGAGTTTTACTGGATAGAGTTGTCCAGGTTCTTGGTGTGTTGAACAAAGAATTGAATAAAATACGGAAGAAAAAAAAAAACACAAAACAAAAAACGAAGTAATGGAAGACAAAATGAAGGAATAGGGTAATGAATGCACAGATTTATTGAAGAGAGCTCACACAGTGGGAGGGGGCTTGAGCCAGTGGCTCAAGAGCCGCCTTAATTAGATTGTTTATGAAGCCAAAGGAACCCAGCAACGCCCCGTGGTCTCTTCAGAGACCTCCCATTGGCTACACCCCACCAAGGACTGGTGTGCCACCCATCAGAGGCTGAATTGGAGACCTAGCCTGCAATCAATCAGAGGCTGAAGTAGCTTGTTTTCCGACAGGCTTAGCAACCACTTGAGTTATTAAGGAGACAAAAGATGGGTTGTTATTACTTTGGAGACTTTGCGGTGGAGGCTTTGGGGTAACCCAAGCCAGATTATTTCCCTCAAGAGAAACTTTATAACCTCCTTAGCCTTCTCTGTTCTGGTCGGAGAGGTTTCAACCCAGCCAGTAAAGGCTTCAGTGGTACCAGCAAAAACTTGTCTGAATGCTGTTTTCCATAGAGATCTGGCCGAAGGAGGGCCTATTGGTTGCTGATGCCTCTGACTCTAGGGGGTCAGGCGTCTCCGAGGATGTTCTCCATCCAAAGGCAATGGAATGGCCTATGATTCCCCTAGTCAAGGATGCAATTCTCAGCTTTTTGCATCCCTCCAAGTGAAATAAGCTTCCTCGGCCTGTAACCCTCATGAAACAAGGAACCTTGCAATGTACTGTGAAACTATTACTGGATTTATCCCTACAAACAAGCGAAAATTCCAGGTTCTCATGCATAAAGAATTCATACCTGAAATGAGAGTCCCTTACCCCATGCTGAGAAAAAGAATATTTAAAAGTCCAAAAATTTGGTCTTACCTCCTGACTAGTGCACCAGAATATGTCATCAAATAGACTGTCCACATCGTGAGCCGTCCACGTTCTCGGCGTATTGGGCAAGGAATCGAAGAAAAAGGCCACATTGGGCGGATTTATTAAAGACAATTCACAGGATAGGAGCGAACAGCAGCAAGCAGCTCGAGAGCTTCCTTATTCCCGTGCGCCCCAGAGTTTTTATAAAGCCAAAAACGACTTGGCAACACCCCTATGTGCCCTTTAGAGGCCTCCAATTGGTTATACCCTTTGAAGGGCTGGTCCACGCAACCAATCAGAAGCTGAACTGGCTTGTTATCATGGGAGCAAGGATGTGGCCTATATGCTGCACCTGCTGGTCTTTGCCTTATGTGAACTGGCTGCATCTGCTGAACCTCCATTACCCGAATTCCCTGTTCTCCTGCCACAAGAGTAGTATTTTTTACTCTCTTCTGGTTTATTCTCTCACTCGTAAGTTTCTACCATCTGAGACCATCTTAGGAACCCCTGATGACCTTCTAAGGAATTGAGTGCACAACAGGGACCCAGCTAAAATGTGTGATCTTCTCAGGAGTGTTTGAAACGAAGCAGCTCCATCTTGAATAGGGGCTGGGTAAAACAAGGCCGAGACCTACTCGGCTACATTCCCAGGAGGTGAGTCACGCTTAGTCACAGGGTGAGATAGGAGGTCAGCAGGACTGGTGTCACAAATCATAAAGACCCTGCTGATAAAACAAGATGCAGTAAAGAAGCCTACCAAAACCCACCGAATCCCAGATGGCAACGAAAGTGATGTCGAGTATCCTCATTGCTCGTTACACAGTAACTGGAATGCATTCGCATGCTAAAAGACACTCTCCCCCAGTGCCATGGCAGTTTACAAAAGCCATGCAACATCTGGAAGTGTCCCTATGTCATCTCAAAAGGGGAGGAACCCTCAGTTCCAGGAATTCCCTGCACCTTTCTCAGAAAAGTCGTGAATAATCCACCCCTTGTTTAGCATATGATCAAGAAATAAGCATTCATATACTCAGCTGAGCAGCCCATGTCACTGTTCTGCCTGTGCAGTAGCCATTCTTTTGGTTCTTTACTTTCTTTTTTCTTTTTCTTTTTTGTTTGGAGACTTAGTTTCACTCTTGTTGCCCAGGCTGGAGTGCAATGGTGCAATCCCAGCTCATCACAACTTCCACCTCCTGGGTTCAAGCAATTCTCCTGCCACAGCCGCCCGAGTAGCTGGGATTACAGGCATCCACCACCACACCTGGCTAATTTTTGTATTTTTAGTAGAGACAGGGTTTCACCATGTTGGCCAGGCTGGTCTTGAACTCCTGACCTCAAGTGATCTACCCAACTCAGCCTCCCAAAATGCTAGAATTACAGGCATGAGCCACTGCAACCGGCCTGTTCTTTACTTTCTTGATAAAGTTGCTTTCACTTCACTCTAGGGACTTGCCCCAAATTCCTTCTTGTGTGAGATCCAAGAACCCTTTGAGGGAATCTTCATCGGGACACCTTTCTGATAACAATAGAATAACTTGTCACAGCTGAGCTTTACATTGAGGAAACAAAAGAATTGCATGCTAGTACCTGGGTTTATCCTAAAAACACGTTGAGGCAGGCCAGGTGCGGTGGCTCATGTCTGTAATCCCAGCACCTTGGGAGGCTGAGGCAGATGGATCACTTGAGATCATGAGTTCGAGGCCAGCCTGACCAACATAAAGAAACCCTGTCTTGACTAAAAATACAAATAGCCGTGTGTGGTGACGCATGCTTGTAATCCTAGCTACTTGAGAGGCTGAGGAAGGAGAATCACTTGAATCCAGGAGGCGGAAATTGTGGTGAGCCGAGATTGCACCATTGCACTCCAGCCTGGGCAACAAGAGCAAAACTTCATTTCAAAAAAAAAAAAAAAAATTCCTCCATGGGCTGGCTGGTCACCTATTTGCAAGTTTGCCTTAAACACCATATTGTCGCATCAGCCACTAAAGGGAGGCAGTGACCTTGGCAGTGCACATGTGTTACAGTAGATCAAACCCTAGAAAGACGGAATTGTTGAGTTGTTGAGCTTGAGATACTCACTGGCAGACAGCCACTAACTCCAGCCAAGCATACCTCCTCTCGCAAGATGATAAAACACTTCGAAAAAACGCCTGCTGTACAACTGTGATCCCAAATCATTTTCTTTGCCCATTGATTCCTTGTTCAAACTTCCAGGGAAACTAATTTGAAAAAAAAGGTCATTGTTTTAAAAGGAAGAGTTTCTATTTCCTGCCTGTTCTGTTGAGGCTGTTGTAAGACAACAAAGAGCACCAGGAATTTTGAAGCTGTCTCCTTTCCACCGGAATTACTTTCAGTATGAAAACCACACGTGACCTCAGACCCAAACCTACCTGTAAGTCTCTCCTATATGTCTTTGGGAGAATAAGGCCAGCAGACAGGTTCTGGGGGATCACAGTGGTAATTTCTGGGTGTATGCAACTCTTGCCATTTGGCAGCCCTGCAGAGCTGACTTATCCCCTACAGACACTGGTGACAAAGTGTGAGCGGAACTAAAGGCTGCAAAACGTCGTGTCAAAAGTTTGCGTCTGTTTGTTCGTTTATTTTTCCTCCAACTAGAATTCAAGGAGAGGTTGCTGGAAAGAATGAGCAATATGAAGTGATTTTGTCATGGCTTAGCCAAGTCCGAGTTGTGAGCCTGTGCTTGGGTCCGAGGACTGCTGCCCGTCTGTCTGGATCAGAAGTCTGCCAAAGGCTTCTGACCTCCCTCTGGGAGTGATCCACATAGGATGAGCCCATACCTAGCAAGGGGCACACCTCTGTCCCCAGAGCCTCTCCCCAGATCAGAGTTTACCTCCACTCTGCTGCTGCCTGGAATTTCTGTTTCTCTGACACTCTGAATCCTGAACCCAGAATATAAAAACTGTCTACATGTGTATGTACATGTATTATTTTAATAAAAATAAAAAATAGGCAGGGCACAGTGGTTCACACCTGTAATCCCAGCACTTTGGGAGGCTGAGGCAGTTGGATCATGGCCAGGAATTTTAGACCACCCTGGCCAATATGCCAAAACCCTGTCTCTAACAAAGAATATAAAAATTAGCCAGGCGTATTGACACATGCCTGTAATCCCAGCTACTTGGGGAACTGATGCAGGAGAATCGCTTGAACCGAGAGGTGGAGGTTGCATTGAGCCGAGATCACACCACTGCACTCTAGCCTGGGCGACAGAGCAAGACTCTGTCTCCCAAAAGAAAAAGAAAAAAAATCAAAATGTAATAATGTGTGTTGTCAAAAATAGAAAACTTAAAAAAATGTAAAGGACATGCAAAGTACTGAAAATGTCACAATCCTGAGATAATCAGATAATCACCCATTTCTCTGAATTTCCTTACAATCTTATTATTGCCTTTTTTTTTTTTTTTTTTTTGAGACGGAGTCGTCCAGGCTGGAATGCAGTGGTGAGATCTCGTCTCACTGCAGCCTCCGCCTCCTGGGTTCAAGAAATTCTCCTGCCTCAGCCTCCAGAGTAGCTGGGACTATAGGTGGGTCTCACCACCCCTGGCTAATTTTTTGTATTTTTAGTAGAGACAGGGTTTCACCGTGCTATCCAGGACGATCTCCATCTTTTGACCTTGTGATCAAACCACCTCAGACTCCCAAAGTTTTGGGATTATAGGCGTGAGCCACCGTGCTTGGCCTATTATTGCATTTTTAAAGAATTGATGGTCATAAAATATTATGCTTTTCTTATTTTACATATTTTATCTAATATTATACCATGAGAACATTGCCAAGTCATTAAAATGCTTTAAAACATGATTTTAACATCTGCATTATAGTCCATTAAATAGATTTACAATAATTTACTCAATCAGTCCCTTATTATTAGACATTTAAGTTCTGTCCAATTTTTTACTATAAGTTTTTTAAGTGCCACAAATGAACATTTTTGTACATAAACCTCTTTCCTCATCTCTAATTATTTCCTTAGAATTGAAATTACTGGATCAACAATGAGAAAAACAGAAATCTTGAATGAGCAAAAAGCAGTAGAATTGTTACATGAACTTTAAAAACCCCTGCATAATTGTGATAGATTTTTTAAACACCACATTTAAAATATCTTTCTTAAGATGTTCTTTACCCTGGGGCAAGTCACATCTGCCAACTTTTAGGCAAAATAGCTAGACTGGATTTGGAAAAGAATGTTTATTTAGACAATGACTTCTGCATTGAGAGATTACCAACAATACTTAGCATCACTAAATGATTTGCCCTGCGGCTTCCTCCGCCTTTTTTCTTATAAATTATCACCAGAGAACGTCACTATCTTGTCCACATTCAGTGACAGAGCTGACGCTAGAATCTTGGATTTCTTCCTGATTCCCAGTCTCGTGCACGGCAGAGTATCACTTGATTTGAATAGATGAGTAACCACTTAACTCTTTTTTTTTAAACTTTTCTTTTAGATTTGAGGGTCTGTGTACAGATTGGTTATATAGGAAAACTCATGTCACAGGGGATTGTTGTAAAGATTATTTGCTCACAGGTACTAAGCCTGATACATGATAGTTATTTTCTTCTGGTCCTCTCCCTCCCCTGACCCTTCACCCTCAAGTAGACCCAGTCTTTGTTGTTCCCTTCTGTGTGTCCATGTGTTCTCATCATTTAGCTCTCATTTATAAGTGAGAACATGTGGTATTTAGTTTTCTGTTCCTACATCACTTGCTTAGGATAATGGCCTCCAGCTCCATCCATGTTGCTGCAAAGGACATGATCTCTTTTTTGTGGCTGCATAGTATTCCATGGTGTACATGTACCACATTTTCTTTATCCAGTCTACCATTGATGGGCATTTAGGTTGATTCCACATCTTTGCTGCTGTGACTAGTGCTGCAATGAACAAATATGTGTATGCGTCTTTATGATGGAACCATTTCTATTACTTTGGGTAGTGGCATTTCTGGGTCAAATAGTAGTTCTGCTTTCAGCTCTTTGAGGAATTACCACATTGCTTTCCACAATGCTTGAACTAATTTACACTCCCACTAACAGTGTACGAGCATTCCCTTTTCTTTGCAACCAATACTTAACTCTTTAATTATCTTGACTAGTCATTGACATTTAAAGATGAGTCAATATGATAGACATTTCACCATTAGCCAAAGAGTTTCTGGAGACCTTGAATAAAAAGCACATGACTTTCTGAAAGGAAAAATGATTCACTGATGAAATCAAAATCTATGATTTTGCCAAATAGAAGGAAAATAAACAACTCTTTCTTTACTTGGATTGTAGACAATAAAGTCCCTTCAAATGATTTGAGCTATGAATAGGAAAGACAGAAAACTACATGTTTCTTATGTACCTTTTGTGTATATAAGTGGTCTCAGATTCTTTACCTCTTCTTACTTGTTATGGTAGGTGACATTATTTTTCACCAAGTCTCCCTTGTCTCTTACCCAAAATGGACTATACTTCTCTGCCCCATTAGTGTTGGTTTTGACAATGTGATTGGCTTTGGCCAGTGAAATGAAGGAAAATGTGTCAAAGTGTGCACTTAGACTTTACAATATAAGTGGCATCTGGTGTTTCTTTTTTCTTTCTTTCCTTTTTTTTTTTTTTTTTTTTTTTTTTTGAGATGGAGTCTCACCCTCCCACCCAGCCTGGAGTGCAGTGGTGTTATCTTGGCTCACTGCAACCTCCATCTCCCAAGTTCAAGCAAGTCTCCTACCTCAACCTCCCAAGTAGCTGGGACTACAGGCATACAGCACTTTGCCTGGCTCATTTTTGTATTTTTAGTAGAGATGGGGTTTCACCGTGTTGGCCAGGCCAGTCTTGAACTCTTGACCTCAGGTGATTCAGCCTCCCAAAGTGCTGGGATTACAGGTGTGAGCTACCATGCCCAGCCATGTTTCTGACTGCCGTTCTCATACCACTGCCATTGCCCGTGAAAGAGCATGCCCCAGGCAGGACACACAGAGGAGACCTAAACCCAGTTTGCAGCCTGAAGCTGAACTGTCTTGACTAACCCACAGACCTATGAACAATAATAAACAAGTAGGTAAATGTATATGACTAACATAACATTTAATTAATAAATATTGTTGTAAGCCAATGAAATTCTGAGGCTGTCACGCAGCAGCAATGTAGCAATAACTGACTAATACATATTAACTGACACTTTTCGATCTGCTCTCAATCTGCGCATTAGCGCCCTCCTCAAAAAGAGCTTGTTAATACTACACAATGAAACGATAGTGACTTCTTAAATTATCATTAACAGACTATTTGGTAACCTGTTGTTGCATTTATAGTCATGCACAGCTTAATGACAAGAAGACATTCAGGAAAATGTGTCATCAGGCAGTTGTGTCAATGTGTAAACATCACAAAATACACGCACACAAGCCTAGATGGTATGGCCTCCTACACACCTAAGGTAGACAGAATAGGTTATGGCTCCTACACTGTAAACCTGGACAGCATATTACTGCACCAAATACTGAAGGCAATCGTAAGACAGTGATAAGCATTTGTTTATCTAAACATAGAAAAGCGACAGTAAAAATACAGTATAAAAGATAAAAAAGGCACACCCAACAGAGTACTTACCATGAATGGAGCCTGTAGGACTGGAAGTTGCTCTGGGTGAGTCAGTGAGTGAATGTGAAGGCCTAGGACATAACTGTACGTTACTGTAGACTTTGTAAACACTGTACACTCGGGTAATACTACATTTATTTTTTTGAAGTTATTTCTAGCCATGCATGGTGGCTCACGCCTATAATCCCAGCACTTTGGGAGGCTGAGGTGGGTATATTTCTTGAGTCCAGGAGTTCGAGACCAGCCTGGCCAAAATGACAAAACCCCACCTTTACAAAAAATACAAAAATTAGCCAGGTATGCAATCCCGGCTATTTGGAAGGCTGAGGCAGGAGGTTTGTTTGAGCCTGGGATGTAGAGGTTGCAGTAAGCTACAATCACACCATTGCACTCCAGCCTGGGCAACAGAGCGAGAACTTATCTCAAAAGAAAAAAAAAAAAAAAAAATTTCCACAATAATAAATTAACCTTAGCTTACTGTAACTTTTTTACTTTATAAACTTAATTTTTTTAACTTTTGGACTCTTAATAACACCTAGCTTAAAACACAAATACATTGTACAGTTACATAAAAATATTTCCTTTATCTCCTTATTCTATATATTTTTTCTATTTTAAAAATGTCTTTCTTTTCACTTTTTAAACTTCCGTGTTAAAAATGAAAGCACAAAGAAAAACATCAGCCCAGGCCTACCCTGAGTCTGGATCATCACTATCACTGTCTTCCACCTCCGTATCTCGTCCCACTGGAAGGTCTTCAGGGACAATTACAGGCATGTTGTCATCTCAATGACACGGAGGGCTGCCATCTCCTATGACCAACAATACTTTCTTCTGGAATGCCTCCTGCAGCACCTACCTGAGGCTGTTTATTTATTTATTTTTTTAATACGTGGGAATATACTGAGACCCAGGCATCTCAGATCAACTTCCCCATAGACTATCACACTGCATTTCAAAACTCACTGGTGCCTCCTGTTTCACCTTCCTGTAGGTGGCAGGATTGGTCTTGGGGAAACTGTCCGAAAGGCAGTATTTTTACTTAAAACAAGATCAAACCAGAAATCTTTTCACGTGTGAGTCCTAAAACTGTAAACCAGAACCCTTTCTATTGTGATTCCTGAAACTGTAAACCAAAACATTTTCACATGTGCACCTACCTGAGGCTGTTTATTTTTTTTTTAATACATAAGAGTATACTCTAAATAACCAGAAAAGTATAGGATGGTAAATACATAAACCAGTAACACTGTCATTTATTATCATCAAGTACTCCGTACGTACACAATTGTATGTGCTAGACTTTTATCCAACTGGCAGCAAAGTAAGTTTGTTTACACTAGCAACACCACAAACATGTGAGTAATGCCTGGCACTACCATGGCTATGTATGACATCACTACATGATAGAAACTTTTCGGTCCCATTTTTTTGCCTTTTTGAGATGGAGTCTCAGCTGTTGCCCAGGCTGGAGTGCAGTGGTGCAAACTTGGCTCACTACAACCTCCCCTTCCCAGATTCAAGCAATTCTCACACCTCAGCCTCCCAAGTAGCTGGAACAACAAGCACATGCCACCCCGCCTGGCTAATTTTTGTATTTTTCATAGAGACGGGGTTTCACTGTGTTAGCCAGGCTGGTCTTGAACTCCCAACCTCAAGCAATCTGCTCACCTTGGCCTCCCAAACTGCTGGGATTACAGGCTTGGCCACCATACCTGGCTTTTTCAGCTACATTATGATCTTATGGGACCACCATCGTACATGTGATCCATCATTGACTGAAACGTTGTTATGCTGTGCGTGACTGTAATTCTCACAACAGAAAATAAAGTCCAGAGAGGTAATACAACTGGTATAATGTCACACATTGACTAACAGGTAGGGCTGGGGCTTGCACTCGAGTCAAATCCATTAATAAGACACCCCCATGCATACAGAACTACAAAGAGCAGTGATACAAATAGTCTAATAAAATTAAGGTGCTGGATGTTGACAACAGATACTCTGGAGACGATCGCCAGTTGGACTGGAAAACAAGGATATCACATCAATGTGATCAGAGAATCTCACTGGATTCTCATTGGTAGTCATTTCTTACATTCCTCTGTATTTGGGGAGGAATCTGACACGTCAATGTTATTTGAAAAGCAAACCTTGCATTTCCTAGGGAAATTCTTCCCCTGTGACATCGGGTACAGCTCTGCGGCCACATAAAATGTCGCAGTAAACAACTCTATATATATTTCAAACGTTAATTGCCTTTCTAGACCTTGGAATTTCTCACTGAGCTCACTCACAAGTTTTATTGAGGGCATAAAATTTATTGTGTTGACATACCCTTTAAAGTGCTGAATTCATCAAGGCCAAACCAAGCCTGGATGACATTATGGAGAGTGAGTCCAAATTTTTTTTTATTGGAAGTTTTGTTCTACACTTCTTTTTTTACATCACTACCCCAATTAAGTGGCTAGAAGGGGAAAAAAAAAAAAAAAAAAAAAAAAAACAACCCTTTTTAAAAGAAATGCAATGATCCTTTTCCAGGCGCATTCAAACAGAACTGTAATGAAGCCCCATTATCTATACTAAGAAAGTCTGGGGCCCAGTAACCAGACTAAATGATGACAGTCTGTGTTTGAAACGTCTCAGTGTGACAATCCAGTGTCAGAGGAGCCCCTGGAGATCCTCAGATAAAAGGGTTTTGCTATGGGACTTTTTGATTTGTTTAAAGAGAAGTTCATTGTGACATGATGTCTTCAACTGATAATTGTTCAACATTTTGCTTCTGAGAGGCTTTGCTCGAAACTCGTATGTCAACATGCTTAGCGAAGAGAATATCTTAAAATATAAAAGATCCCAACACAGAGAGAAAGGCCCAGCCTCCTGTGAAGGGCTTAGCAAAGAAAACAGCAAGATGAAAAAAGGAACAGGATGCTTTCAGAATATATTTTAGACCGCAAGATGTTGACAACAAATGCCATGCAAGGGGTTATAGAAACACCAGTGAAGAAATGAAGGACAGAGAGGTACCCATCCCCCAAGGTAATAATCAGGAGTCATCCAGCAGTTTTACTCGCTCATTTACGCCAATACAATATTTATTAAGAACACTGAAGCCAAACTGCCTGGGTTCAAATCCTGCCTCCTCCATTTACACATGACATCACTTTGGACAACTTAATTCTTCTCTGTGTCAGTTTCACATCTACGAAATGACGATTATAATCACACTTTTATCATAAAGGGTTAGAAAGATAAAGGCAGTTGATGAATGTATAATGCTTAACTATATACTAGACATGGGCTTAAAGTATGTGAATTTTTACAAGTATGAAAGTTTCGGGGTGGGCACAGTGGCTCATGCCTGTAATCCCAGCACTTTGGGAGGCCAAGGCAGATGGACCACCTGAGGTCGGGAGTTTGAGACTAGCCTGACAAACACAGAGAAATCCTGTCTCTATTAAAAATACAAAATTAGCCAGGCATGGTGGCACATGCCTGTAATCCCAGCTAGTCAGGAGATTGAGGCAGGAGAATAGCTTGAACCCGGGAGGCAGAGGTTTCAGTGAGCAGAGATCACACCATTGCACTCCAGCTTGGGCAACAAGAGTGAAACTCCATCTTAAAAAAAAAAAAAAAAAGTTTCCTGTGGACTTACATTTTAGTAATGGAAATGATCCACTAAATATACATTTATGACCCCCGTGTGAAAAGGCCTTGGGATGCCTATTTTATCTAAGGAAGAGCATTTTCACGGACACCATGGCCATCTGCCCCACTCAGTAGAGAGAGGCAAATTCATATGGACCCATAGATGAGCGTTCCAGTTTGACTGTGTCATAGTTATCTATTGCTGTGTAGCAAATTAACCCAAAATGTAATGGTGTAAAATACGAACGTTTATCTCACTGTGTTGGTCCAAAACCTTGGGAGCAGCTTGGCTGGGTGCCTCTGGCCCGAAGTCACTTAGGCAGTTGTAGCTGTCAGGGCCGAAATTTCGCTTGAGGACACAACTTGAGAGGATTCACTTTCAAAGGCACTCAGGTGGATTCGGGCAGGGTTCAGGCCTCTGTCCCCGCCGTGTGGGACTCTTCACAGGCCTGCCTCATGACATGGGATCTGGAGTGAGTGATCTAAGAGAAAGCAAGACAGGGTGTACCTAAGGGAGAAGCCACAGTCATTTTATGATCTGAACTTTGAAGTGACAGCTCAGCCCTTCTGCCATATTTCTTTTCTTTTCTTTTTTCTTTTTTTGAAATGGAGTTTCATGCTTGTTACCCAGGCTGGAGTAGAATCACACAATCTCGACTCATTGCAACCTCCGCCTCCTGGGTTCAAGCGAGTCTCCTGCCTCACCCTCCTGAGTAGGTGGGATGACAGGCTCCCACCACCACACCCAGCTAATTTTTGTATTTTTAGTAGAGACGGGGTTTTACCATGTTGGCCAGGCTGGTCTCAAACTCCTGATCCTCAGGTGATCCTCGGCCTCCCGAAGTGCTGGGATTACAGGCATGAGCCACCGCACCCAGCCCCCCTTCTGTCATATTTCATTTGCAAGTAAGCCAATAAATCCAGCTCATACTGAAGGGGTAGGGATTCCACAGAGCATGAATATCAGGATGTAGGAATTCTTCATGGGCCCTCTTACCCACTGTGGTCTGTTGGATCGTTTCAGGCAATTTGGAAGAGGTTTCGCAAAAAAGCACAGAAAGCAAGGAAGTTAAAAATTCTACTATCCATTGTTTTTATTACAAGTCACCAAGCTAACACCAAAAAGAGGGACAGAAGCCAGTTCAACCAGTCAAGTGTCTGCTCGAATGCCATCTCTTCAAAGAAGCCTCCTTTGGCCACCTTATTAGGGTTTCTCCTCTTCCCGCTGCCCACTATCTGATCTTGTTCTTTTATTCATCCTTATATGACATAGTATTTATTTACTTGTTTATTACATTTTCCCACCCACTATATTGAAACCTTCATGAAGGCAAAGACCTTGTCCATTTTGAATCACAGCACACAGCAGACATTTACCAAATCACTGCTGGGGTCTCTACATCAGCAAGAGGTATATTTGATGCACATTCCCTAAAACGTGGTTGGAAAGACCAGGGTAGAAACAGGAAACAGTAAGAAATAAGTATTTGCCAGGATTTCTTTATTTTCTGTAATCTATTATTATTATTATTATTTTAGGGGCAATCTGGTTAGAAGACCTAAGAAGCCAGAGAAATCTCAGTGAAGAAAACAAAGCTGATCAGAGATTTGCAGGGTGTTGTGGATTTGGTAAAGCGGAGAGGTGAGCTCTATTTAAGGGAGGAAAGAGTGGGAGTAGCAGGTGGATAGGTAAGAAAGAATCAGGTTCAAGCTTAGAAAGCTAAGCAGGGCAGGCTGAAGCCAACCCCAGTCCCTTGCCAGTAGCCTGGCCACCTGATACACTGAGGCTGTGTGTCTCCATGCACCACTCAAACAGCTGAGCAAAAACACAGGCATTGCCAGGCTTTTTTTGAGAGTCTCCAGAAAGGAACCCAAGTGATAAACACTGAGTCTCTCACAAAACTAGATAGATGTCCCTTTAAAAGAATTTGCTGCCAACCTATCTTTCCAGCATAAGGGAACATCTTTGAGGATCTCCTAATTCCCTTTACTCTGATGTTGTGCTCACCCAGCAACCTGTTGAGGAGTGATTGACAGCCCAGGGATTTCTACAGTGATCCAGCTTGAGCCAAGTAGCCATCACTGAACCAGTCCCTTGGGGCCAGGGCAATGGTGTTCTCTGATAGGCCAGCGAAGGACATGTGACTGCCCTGTTGCCATGGAGTGAGGTCAGTCACAGACCCAGCAAAGTCATATGATCTGGAAACTGAAGGAAGATAGTGTCTCCAGTGAAAACTGGGATGACTTTGTCCAAAGATGTTGAAGGATCCTGGGAAGATGAGAAACAGATGTTCACATCACATTGCCGTTCCCAGTATCACAGTCCCTTAAGGGGAATTTCCACACACTCGGACTGTGTGGAAGAACAGATTTTTTTAAACTAGATGCCAGGGAGGGAACCTCACGGTGTGTGAGCCACCTATCAAATATGCCATAAAGAAAGATAGGCCGGGCGCGGTGGCTCAAGCCTGTAATCCCAGCACTTTGGGAGGCTGAGGCGGGTGGATCACGAGGTAAAGAGATCAAGACCATCCTGGTCAACATGGTGAAACCCCGTCTCCACTAAAAATACAAAAATTAGCTGGGCAGGGTGGCGCATGCCTGTAATCCCAGCTACTCAGGAGGCTGAGGCAGGAGAATTGCCTGAACCCAGGAGGCGGAGGTTGCGGTGAGCCGAGATCGCGCCATTGCACTCCAGCCTGGGCAACAAGAGCGAAACTCCGTCTCAAAAAAAAAAAAAAAAGAAAGAAAGAAATATAAAGAGGTCAAATGCAATGACTCATGCCTGTGATCTCAGCACTTTGGGAGGCTGAGGCAAGCAGACCACTTGAGCCTAGGCATTCAAGGGCAGCCTGGGCAACATAGTAAGACCCCGTCTTTACAAAAAATACAAAAATTAGCCAGGCATGATGGCACGTGACTATAGTCCCAACTACTCAGGAGGCTGAGGCAGGAGGATGGCTCGAGCCTGTGAGGTCAAGGCTGTCGTGAGACAAGATTTCACCACTGCACCCCAACCTGAGCAAGACTCCATCTCAAAAAACAAGAAAGAAAGAAACGTAGTATTATTTACTGTATCTCTCTAAATAGTAAGCTCAGAGATATAATAGGCACTCAGTAGATGTTTGTTATAAATGGCAGAAATCAAAGAGAAAGAGGGACCTCTTACAGATTAAGAGACTTAGGAACATTTATGTGCTAATGTACGTAAGTCCTCATTTCTCCTGGATAAGTAATCAGAAATGAGTTGGCAGGATTACAGGTAGGTATATGTATTCGTTTGGTATTGC
Organism: Saimiri boliviensis; assembly: GCF_048565385.1. NCBI lineage: Eukaryota > Metazoa > Chordata > Mammalia > Primates > Cebidae > Saimiri > Saimiri boliviensis. Next base: position 37,114,590 of record NC_133460.1, read on the forward strand.
TGCTGTGACAAATTATCACAAACTTAATGGCTTAAAACAACAGAAATTTACTATGCTACAGTTTTAAAGGTCAGAAATGTGGAATTCATTTCACTGGGCTGCAATCAAGGCACAGACAGACCTGCATTCCTTTTGAAAGCTCTAGGGAAGACTCATTCTCTTGTCTTTTCCAGCTTCTGGAAGCCACCGGCATTCCTGGAATCATGGCCCCTTTTCCTCTTTAAAGTCAACATCATAGCATCTTCACATTTCTTTCTCTGGCCCTCCTGCCTTCCTCTTACAAGAATACTTATAGCTGGGCATGGTGGCTCATGCCTGCAATCCCAGTACTGTGGGAGGCTGAGGCAGGCAGATCACAAGTTCAGTAGATCGAGACCATCCTGGCCAACATGGTGAAACCCCGTGTCTACTAAAATACAAAAAAATTAGTTGGGTGTGGTGCCACACACCTGTAGTCCCATCTAGTTGGGAGGCTGAGGCAGGGGAATTGCTTGAATCTGGAAGGTGGAGGTTGCAGGGAGCAGAGATTATGCCACTGCACTCCAGCTTGGCTACAGAGCAAGACTCAGTCTCAAAATAAAATAATAATAATAATAATAATAATAATTACATTGGGCCACATAGATAATCACACAATCTTTCCATCTCAAAAGCCTTTTACTTAATCACAACGGCAACATCCCTTTTTCTATGCAACATATTCACAGGTTGCAGGGGTTAGCAAGTACACATCTTTGGGAGGTGAGACATTATTCTGCCCACCACGGTGTTCATTTAACTCTTTGAGAAACTGCCAAACGATTCTCCAAAGTAGTTGTACCATTTTACATCCCCACCAGCAGTATACGAGAGGTCCTGTTGCTCCTTATTTTTCCAATATCTGGTATGGTCAGTTTTTTTTTTTTTTTTTTTTTTTTAAGACTTTAAGTTTTGGGTTACATGTGCAGAATGTACAGGTTTGTTACATAGGTATACACATGCCAAAGTGATTTGCTGCACCCATCAACCTGTCATCTACATTAAGTATTTCTCCTAAAGCTATCCCTTCCCTAACTCCCACCCCCCAACAGGCCCCAGTATGTGATGTTCCCCTCCCTGTGTCCATGTGTTCTCATTGTTCAACTCCCACTTATGAGTGAGAACATGTGGTATTTGGTTTACTGTTCTTGTGTCAGTTTGCTGAGAATGATGTTTTCCAGCTTCATTCATGTCCCTGCAAAGGACAAGAACTCATCCTTTTTTATGGCTGCATAGTATTCCATGATGTATATATGCCACATGTTCTTAATCCAATATATCATTGATGGGCATTTGGGTTGGTTCCAAGTCTGTGTTATAGTGAACAGAGCCACAATAAACATACATGTACATGTGTCTTTATAGTAGAATGATTTCTAATCCTTTGGGTATATACCCAGTAATGGGATTGCTGGGTCAAATGGTATTACTAGTTGTTTTGAGACAAGGTCTCACTGTGTTACCCAGGCTAAAGTGCAATGGCACAATCTCTGCTCACTGCAGCCTTGACCTCCCAAGCTCAAGTGATCTTCCTACTTCATCCTCCCAAGTAGTTGGGACTACAGGCATGCACCACCATGCTGGGCTAATTTTGTTTGTTTTTTGCAGAGATGAGGTCTCGCTATGCTGCCCAGGTTCACCTCGAATTCCTGGGCTTAAGTGATCCTCCCACCTCAGCCTCCCAAAGTGCTGGGATTAGAGGCATGAGCCACTGTGCCCAATCCAGGTTTTTATATTGTAGCCATTTTAATAGTGGTATCTTATTTCTGGTTTTATTTTGTATTTTTCCAAAGTAAAGATGCTAAGTATATATTCCTGTGCTTATTTCCCATTTGTATATCTTCTTTGGTGAAGCAGCTGTTTAAATCTTTTGCCCATTTTTAATTAGAGTGTTTATTTTCTTCTCATTGAATTTTGAGGGTTCTTTGTATACTCTGGATATCACTCTTTTGTTGGATCTATGATTTGCAAATTTTTCTTCCAGTCTCTGGCTTTTTTCATGCTTCTAACAGCCTTACTTATAATAGCGAAAAAAAACAAAACAAAACAAAACAAAAAAAACTGAGAATAATCCAGACATTCACCAACAGATGAACAGATACACTGTGGTATATCCATCCAACAGAATATTACTCAACAGTGAAAATGAATAAGCTATTTTATACCCAACAACATGGATAAATCTCAAACTAATTATCAGTATAAAAGGAGGTCATATAATGATCAGTACATGCTATAATATTCCATTTATATAAAATTCTAGAAAATATAAACTAATCTATAAGGACAGAAAGCAAATGACTGGTGGCATGCAGCTGGGGGTGGGTGAGGTCGGGGGGAGAAGTGGGAAGGAGGAATTAGAGATGGCTACAGAGAAAGTTTTGGGGTGATGGAAATGTTCATTATCTTGATTGTGTTAATGGTTTCATGGTTATAAACATAGAGCAAAGCTTGTCAAATTGTACACTTTAAATATTGTGTGCCAATTATACTTCAATAAACCCACTATTTAAAAAGAAGGCTTAGGAGACTTACTAACTAAATGCAATGCCCAGATCTTATTTTGATCTGGGTTGAAAGAAATTGACAATAAAAAAAAATAAGTCATGGAAATCTAGACACTGACTGAATATTAATTATTTTAAGGAATTACTGTTAATTTTAAAATCAGATCACCTTAAGATGTTTTAGTCCTTATCCCTTAGAGATGTGTATGGAAGTATTAGCCGACAGAGTGATTGGATGCCTGAGATTTCCTTTCAAAGAATCTAGGCAGGGTGGTAGGAGGAAACGAGACAAGATTTGCTGTGTGCTGATAATTGTCAGTGCTGGGTGATGGGCACCTGGGGGTCATTATACCATTCTCTCTAACTTTGTGTATATTCCCAAACTTCCATCCGATAAAGCTGAAATGTTTAAATTTCTTTTAAAAAAATATTTGTTGGATGAATGATACAAGAAGGCATATTTTGACTCAACACATGATTGACGCTTTCTAAAAACAGCACCTTTCTGAAAGCAGAATAATCTGTCTTAGGATGCAGTCAGTTGGCTGGAGTTTAAAAAAAAAGGAAAGATTCAGACGCCAGAGGACCATTGATGAGGGATGATACAGGCACAGTCAATGATCTATGACCTGTGGGTCAGGTCCAGCCTGCCTCCTGCTAGCTGAGAACGTTTTCTTACATTTTTAAATGACTAGGAGAAAAATTGCTAAAAATATTTTTGGACATGTAAAAACTATCTGAAATTTCATTTCAGGGTTCATAAAGTTTAACTGAAACACAATCACGTTCATTCATTTACAGATCGTCTCTGGCTCCTTTCAAGTTAGAACAGCAGAGTTGAGAAGGTGCTGCCGACTCTGTATGAGCCACAAAGACTGAACTAGGTACTGTCTGGTTCATTACTGAAAAATTCTGCTGATTTCTGATATCGGAGAGCACCTTGAACCCTGAAGGCATTTTCCTAAATAGACTTCACTCCAGAGAAGAAAAAAAAGGTGAGTGGAAAAGGCCAGACATGAATGAGTCTAGCTTTCAGCTCTCTCTCCCTCATAGGGACCCCAAGGATGAGGGGAAGATGTGATGCTCAGTTCTTCATGATAAACATGTGGTCATTTCTGGGAACACAGTGAGTTGAGGGTGAGGAGCTGAGTTTACCCTCCAGCCTCAGGGTTCAGTGTCTTCTTGTGGACATCGTTAGAGCCAACAGATAAGTTTCAAGAGCGAGGTTCAACTCTTCACCCTCACATCTGTCTGCTGCGTGTTTGTTCACTTGTTGATTACCTGTCTCCCCCAACTAGAACATAAACTCCACGTGGACAGGGACTTGATCTGTCCTGTTCACTGCCATCTTGCACGTCTGGAGCAGTGCCTTGCACATAGTAGGTTCTGCATCAATGCAGGCAGAGGGAATAAATTGACTGTGAAGGAAGCCTCATCAAATCAAGACTGAGTGACAGTCATGGCACTGAATCTCAGAGATAGAAAATCATTTTTTTTCTTCCATAAGGAAAACTATCTTTATTTCCATTTGAGGCTTCTTCATGTTTGTCTAAATATCACACCTAGAAATAGTGCAATATGAGTGTTGAGGGAATTTTGCCTACCTCGATTTCTGTAAAAATGAGAAGTTCAGCTCCTGTTCTAGAAGGCAGCCACTGCTCAGAGTTCTGCTTCATAATATACACACACTTCTCTTCTTCGTGATGAAGAGTGTGTTCACTGTGTGACCCTGTGTAAGTAACTCACCCTCTCTGTTCTTCATATCTGTAAAAATGGGGGAACTTCACGAGGTTAATGTGAAGATCAAATGAGATAATATACGTGAGGTGTCTGAGAACAGTGGCTGTCACCAAAACAACCTGGATTTCTTCCCTGTTCTCAGTGATACAACCCTTCTCCACGCTCAGTATGGAAAAGCTTTGGGCTCATCTCAGCATTATTCACAAGAGCTAAAATGTGAAAACTAAGTGTCCATCAACAGACACATAGATAAACAAAATGTGATCTATCCATACAATGGAATATGAATCAGCCATAAAAAAGAATGAAATTATGATACAGGCTATGGCTTGTAGAACCCTTGAAAACATTATGCTAAGTGAAAGAAGCCAGATAGAAAAGACCACAGATCACATGATTTCATTGATATCAAATACCTAGAATGAGAGAATTCATAGAGACAGAGAAAAGATGGGAGGTTACCAGGGGCTGAGGAGAAGAAAGAATGTATGGAATGGCCAGCACAGTAGCTCACGTCTGTAATCCCAGCACTTTGGGAGGCTGAGGCAGGTGGATCACAAGGTCAGGAGTTCAAGACCAGCCTGGCCAAGATGGTGAAACCCCATCTCTACTAAAAATATAAAAATTAGCTGGGTGTGGTGGTGGGTACCCGTAATCCCAGATTGCAGTGAGCCAAGATCACACCCCTGCATTGCAGCCTGGGCGACAAGAGTGAGACTCTTGTCTCAAAAAAAAAAAAAAAAAGAATGTGTGGCATGACTGCTTAACTGGTTCAGAGCTTCTGTTTGGGAAGGCAAAAAATTATGAAATTGATGGCGGTGATCAGCGGGGTTGCATGACATTGTGAATATACTTAACGCCATTGAATTGTACATTTTTTTAATGGTTGAAACGGTAAATTTTATGTTATATGTGTTTTGCTACAAGAAAACAAAAAAGGCTTTGGAGATTGAGGTGCTATGGAAGTACAAAATGCTGATTCAAGGAACTGAAGCTAGAATTCCTGGATTAGAATCCCGATTCTGCTAACTTTGTAAATTTGGACAACCTCTGATCATCCTCAGTTTCCTTATATGAAAAGGGGAAAAAAACATATGTTTATCTCTCACCTGTTTTAAGTATTAAAAGAGTTCATTCATGTAAAGCATGTAGAAGCAAGCCAGCATATAGTAAGTGCTCAATAAATCCCAGCTAGTAGTAAGAAGGCTACTACTGATAAGTGATTCTATCCACACATACTCTTTAGAACAGGGTTTCTCAACCTACACACTATTGACATTTGGGGCCAGATAACTCCCTGTTGTGTGGGACTGTCCTATGTGATGCAGGACATTCAGCAGCAACCCTGGCCTCTACCCATTAGATGCCAGTAGTACACAACTTCTCCACAAAGTTGTGACAATCAAAAATGTCTCCAGACATTGCCAAATCTCCTTTGAGAAGCCAAAGTGCCCTCGCTTAAAAACCACTGTCTTATTAACACCATACTGCAAAGTTACAGGGGGCCTTAGCCATTACCTACTCTCGTGACTTCCACGTTCTTTTGACCATATTTCACGACCCATTACACATGTAAATAGTGTATGTTACATATTTATCATACATGTCATATGTATCAAAAGTTTTAAAATACACTTACCCTTACTATGCACTGCAATATATCCTGACATATATATATATATATATATATATTTTTTTTTTTTTCCAGATGGAGTCTTGCTCTGTCACCCAGGCTGGAGTGTAGTGGTGCCATCTCAGTTCACTACAACCTCCACCTCCTAGATTCAAGCGATTTTCCTGCCTCAGCCTCCTGAGTAGCTGGGATTGCAGGCACACCCTACCACACCCAGCTAAGTTTTTTTGTATTTTTGGTAGAGATGGGATTTCACTATTTTGGTTAGGGTGGTCTCGAACTCCTGGCCTCAGTTGATCCACCCGCCTTGGTTTCCCAAAGTGCTGGGATTACAAGTATGAGTCACTGTGCCTGGCCTGCATCCTGAAATTTTCAATTCCATTGTGTTGTATTCTACTTCCTTTCTGAAAACAAGAATACTAGTTATGACCCTTCAAATGGATTTTATGACCCACTTACAGGTCATGACCTATGGGCTGAAAAATACTGATGTGGTCAACTTTATAAAGAAACGTTCAGGCATTTCAGACCAAAGCTCAGCGCCCGGCACAGCTCAGGTTGCTCATGAACATTCCAAGCTGACCCCCACTGGCTCTCCAGCTTCCAAAATGGGATGGCATTCCATGAAGTGCAGGGGAAATGGGGATCCCAAACCTCAAAATGGATGTAAGTTTGGAATATTGAGGGGAAAAAATTAATTCCAAGGGATGGAATCAGCCTTGAATTGATTCTATACTAAAAAGCATTCTCCTTCTCCCTCATTCTGTTTGTTTTTGTTGTTGTTTCTGGTTTTTTAAGATATAGGGTCTCACTCTGTCACCTAGGCTGGTGTGCAGCTACAATCTGCATGATCATAGCTCAGTGTAACCTTGAACTCCTGGGCTCAAGTGATCCTCCTGCCTCAGCCTCCTGAGCAGCTGGGATTATAAGCATGCATTACCATGTCCAGCTTGACTTTTTATTTTTTGTAGAGATGGAGTCTCCTTATGTTTCCCTGGCTGATCTCAAACTCCTGGGCTCAAGTGAGCTTCCCACCTCAGCCTCCCAAGTATCTGGGACTATAGGTGCCCTCCACCATGCCTGGTTAATTTTTAATTTGTAGAGAGAGGGTTTTGCTATGCTGCCCAGGCAGATCTTGAACTTCTGGCCTTAAGCTATCCTTCTGCCTCAGCCTCCCAGAATGCTGGGATTTCAGATTATAGGCCACCACACCTGGCCCTCATCCTGTTTTTATTCAAAGCAAGCAGCAGGTTGAGAGGAGCTGTGCCTATTTCTTAGAGGCAGGACCCAGCCGTGCTCCCAGAGACCTGCCTTTACAAGCCCCTCAGAAATTTTAAACCCAGACACACCACACAGAGGTGAGCCAAATCCAACCCTGTGTGGGGCTGCGAGTTGTTGGAAGAGGAGCTTTTAGATGCAATCAACCAATCCATTCTTTATAATCTACTATTAAAGAAATGGGAGAGGGCAGCTAAAAGGACCTTTTGAAAGAGGAGAAATATTTCCTAGTTTAAAATTTAAAAGGCTGAATCATAAAATCCTTTAAAAAAAAAAACAACCTCTGTGTAATGCTTTTTTTTAACCCCAAAAGCTACTCACCTGAGGATAATGGTGAATAGTAACAGCTGACATTTCCTGCGTGCTTGCTGCAGGCAAGGCTCTGCGCTAAATCCTTTCTACGATTATTTCATCGTCATAATTACTTTAGGAGACAGCTGGTATTGTTACCGCCCCCATTTTATAGGTGAGGATACTGAAACTTGCAGAGCCTAAATGATCTGCCTTAAACAGCACGGCTCTAACAGCACTGAGAGTTCAACCCAATAGCGTTGCCAGATGTAGCAAATAAAAATACAGGATGCCTCTGACATGGGAATTCTACTAAAAATTGTTTGTTGTTTCTGTGAAATGCAATTTTCACTGGGCATATTTTACCTGGCAACCCTAAGCTCTAGTGGCTTGATTCCAGGAGTCCTTGTTCTCAGCTAATCGGCCATTGGTTCTCAATGGCTGGTACCTGGACCAGCACTGTCACTATCACATGAGAAACTGCCAGAAAGTCAAGTTCTCAGGCTCCACCCTAAACTTAATGAGTCAGAAGCTCTGTGGTTGGACCCCAAAATCTGTATGTGTGTGTGTGTGTGTGTGTGTGTGTGTGTGTGTGTGTGTTTTCGATGGAGCCTCACTCTGTCTCCCAGGCTGGAGTTCAGTGGAGCTATCTTGGCTCACTGCAACTTCTGGTTCCTGGGTTCAATAGATTTTCTTAACCCAGCCTCCCAAGCAGCTGGGATAACAGGTGCCCACCACCACGCCCGGCTATTTTTTTGTATTTTTAATAAAGATGGGGTTTCACTCTGTTGGCCAGGCTGGTCTCAAACTCCTGACCTCAAGTGATCCGCCCGCCTCGGCCTCCCGGAGCGCTGCGATTACACGTGTGAGCCACCGCGCCTGACCAATCTGGGTTTTAAGAAACCTCCCAAGCGATGTCAATGCATGCTCAAGTTTGAGCATCACTGCAGCATGTTACCTTATCCACCACAGTGTTCTAAGGGAAGCAGGGATGCAGGCAAGCTTAAAATTGGGCCCCAAACCTGAGTCTTGAGATTTTTCCATCACTCCTTGTCTCTTTTTTTAATCTTATCTTTCACTCAGTGAATTCCTGCATACATCAACCCCCAATTCTCTGTGAAGCTCCTAACAATGTACCTCACTAAAAGCACACCCAAGGGTCTAGCACTTCCTCGTGGACCTTCATTCATTCATTCCTTCATTTATTGATCCATCCACCCATTCATTCATTCCTGCAAACACTCAATCATTTCACAAAACTTTATTAAGCGCCTATGATGGTTAATTTCATGTGTCAACCTGATCAGCCTAAGTGCGCCCAGATAACTGATAAGACATTATTTCCGTATGTGTCTGTGAGAGTGTTTCTGGATGAGATTAGCACGTGAATCAGTAGACTGAGAAAAGATGATTACCATCACCGATACGGGTGGGTAGTAGCCAATCTGTTAAGAGCCTGAATAGAACAAAAAGGCAGAGTGAATTTGCTCCCTCTGCTTGAGCTGGGACATGCATCTTCTCCTGCCCTTAGACATAAGCACTCCTGGTTCTTTGGATGTGAATCTTGGACTGAACCCCACCATCAGCTTTCCTGGTTCTTTGGCTTGCAGATGGTATATCATGGGACTTCTCATCCCTCACAATCAGGTAAGCCCATCCTTATAACAAATTTCTTCCTATATTTTTTTCTATATAAATTCCATTTCTTCTGTTTCTCTGAAGAGGTCTGGCTAAAACAGTGCCCACAATGGGGCAGGCACCATGCTGAGTCCTAAGCATAGTTTACTTTGTATTAAAGTTGCTTATGTAAACGTATCTATTTCCTGTAGCAAATTAAGAGTCCCTGGGAGGATAGGAAAGAGGAGTCTTTAATGTCTTGAGTCCCTGGTTCCTAGCCAAGGGTAATAAAATGTGTCATAGAATTGAATGGGAGAAAATTGAAAAGAATTCTCACACCTCTCTCATTTTTAATTCAAAGTCCTTCAGTTCTGAGAATGCTGCCTGTCCTTCCTCTTCCCCAAAGGAAAAACATGAAAACAGTCTCATTAATTCTCCTGGACATGTTTGACAACTCAGTTGTCCCTCAGCTAAGTGGGTTTCTCTGCTTGTGGTTAGGCAGAGAAGAGGGTTATTCAGGTTTCATGCCAAGAGTTCACCAGTTTTTCTTCCTGTCACTCAAAATAACCATCTTCACTTGCTCACTGAATAAGGATAGAGAATTGGGATAGTGAAGAGATGTAACTGAAGATGGGATTTTTATAGCCACAAGATACACACACACACACACACACACACGCATGCATACAAATGTTGTTAGTTTACAATTTGCCAAGGGCCAATCACAAACCTTTGGTCAAGAAAAAGATTCTGGGAAAGAATGTCAAGATCCCTCTTACAAAGAAAACACATCTGTCAGAGCCCAGGGCTGACAGACAAATTGGCAAAGCAGAGATAGTTACCACCAACCAGGGCAACTGGAGCCAATGCTCTTGTTGAATAGGCTAGAGAGACAGGCATGAGGAGTGAGTTCATCTTGAAAATGGCCTTAGCCTGGAGCATTCTTCACACACCCTACTTTGCATCTCAGTGTAAATGTCACTCCTCCAAACCAGGTCAGATCCTCACCCTCAGCCCTGTGTGACTGCCACCGTCAGAACAAAGTCTTACTTGTACAGGGAGTTGTTGCAGCCTCTCCACTGGAATATAAGTGCCTTTAGGACAGAGAGCCTGTCCTCCCTACTTGCTCATTCTTGCCTTCTCTGCTTCGAGTGCAGTGTGTGGCCCAGTAGATGCTCAATAATTATTTGTTGTCAGGGACAATGGAATGAATCTCAGCCCCACACCTGCTAGAGGTGTGACCTTGGGCAAGTGACTCACCTTCTCTCTTTAAGCCTTAGTTTCCTTATCGACACAATGGGGATAAAAAACAGTACGTGCCTCTTATTAGAGCTGTTGTCTATTCGAATGAAATATATGTGTAAAAGGCCGGGCGCGGTGGCTCAAGCCTGTAATCCCAGCACTTTGGGAGGCTGAGGTGGGTGGATCACGAGGTCAAGAGATCGAGACCATCCTGGTCAACATGGTGAAACCCCGTCTCTACTAAAGATACAAAAAATTAGCTGTGCATGGTGGCACATGCCTGTAATCCCACCTACTCAGGAGGCTGAGGCAGGAGAATTGCCTGAACCCAGGAGGCGGAGGTTGCGGTGAGCCGAGATCGCGCCCTTGCACTCCAGCCTGGGTAACGAGTGAAACTCTGTCTCAAGAAAAAAAAAAAAAAAAAGTAAACACAGGCCAGGCGCAATGGATCATGCCTATAATCCCAACACTTTGGGAGGTTGAGGCAGGCAGATCACTTGAGGCCAGGAGTTCAAGACCTACCTGGCCAACATGCCAAAACCCCATCTCTACTAAAATTACTCACATTAGCACATTGTGGTGATGAGCACCGGTAGTCCCAGCTACTTGGGATGCTGAGGTGGGAGGATTGCTTGAACCTGGGAGGCAGAGGTTGCAGTGAGCCGAGATTACACCACTGCACTCCAGCCTGGGTGATAGAATGAGACGCTGTCTCAACAGAAGAATCAAAATAAAAAAATAATAAATAAATAAACACAGTTATTTGGAACACAGTAGATATTTGATAATGGTCAGTTGCTGTGACTATTAGCTGAATCTCTCACCCAGTGGTAAAAAGCAAAGTTATATAAAGGATGGTGGCTGGGCACAGTGGCTCATGCCTGTAATCCCAGCGCTTTGGGAGGCTGAGGCTGGCGGATCGCCTGAGGTCAGGAGTTCCAGACCAGTCTGGCTAACATGGTGAAACACCATCTCTACTAAAAATACACACACACACACACACACACACACACACACAAATTAGGAGTGGTGGCACGTGCCTGTAGTTTCAGCTACTCGGGAGGCTGAGGCATTAGAATCACTTGAACCCAGGACGCGGAGGCTGCAGTGAGCTGGAATTGCACCACTGCACTCCAGCCTGGGCCTGGGAGACAGAGGGAGACCCTGTCTCAATAAACAAGTAAATAAATAAATAGATGGTTACCAGAGGCTGGGAAGGGCTATATGCAGGGGGGATGTTTAACAGGTCTCCCCCAAAATTTAATGAATAAAGCCTGCTATATGATAACACAACAGGGTGACTACAGTCAATAATAATTCAATTGTACCTTTAAAAATAATTAAAAGAGCATAATTGGAATTGGACTGTTTGTAACACAAAGGATCAACACTTGAGAGGGTGGATACCTCCGTCTCCGTGATGTGATTTTTCACGCATTGCATGCCTGTATCAAAACATCTTGTATACTCCATATACACCTACTGTGTACCAACAAAAAATAAAAATAAATTATTTTAATCAAAAAATAAGAATAAAAAGAAATTCAACGACAGGAAAAAAAAAAAAGCCAGGTTATACAGCAACTAGAACATCACCTGGGGCACAGTGAGTGCTCAATAAATCTGCAGAACATGTTAAATGTATTTTTCCCATCAATCCTAATAGTTGACAGTATGTCAGCAATACTGTTTTCTTCCCGTTTCATAGAAGGGGCAGAGGCTCAGGGAGACTGAAACTTGCCCAAATCACCCAGTGATTTGCTAAGTGGCAGATCCAGAATTTGGGCCCATTGTTTAAGCAAGATACTAGACTGCCAACCCAAACTCTCTGTCCTCTCTAAGCCATGGTTTGCTTATTTGAAAAGTCAAATAAAATAAACAAACAAAACAAGAACCTTAGCCTTGTGGGTCTCAGAGATACCCCACAGAGCAACCATTCCCTGAGAACAGTGGGTGAAATTCTTCCAAATCCATTTGCCTTGAGCACATGCAGTTGGGAGAACTGTTTACATTTTAAGTGCTCATTTTCCCGGCGTGAAAATGTAGCTGGGCTCGATGAGGCTTCCTTTCATGCCTTAAGACCAAATCAAGCCCAATGGGCTGAAAGAAGAAGGAAAAAAGTAAGTCTGATGGGCCCTGTCTTTATTTTTAGGAGCAGGCATCTCTTGATTGAGACAAACAATCAGTCTCCCAGCCTGTTTCTGGAGCAGCTTAACGTCTCTTGGTGCTTTAATTTCCCACCACCTTGTTCCTAAATACTCCACTTTTCCTTCACAGATGTTAGGTCTGTTCTTTGCACCTGTCAGCAGGTGTGATGCTCTCCTGATTCCCTGAGGTCTCTCTGCTTCATTACTCTTCTCTGTTGCATCCCCCAACCAGTGAAAACTTGAAACATAAATGTTTCCTATCCCAGAATGTAATTAAATCTCTTTAGCCTGTATGTTGAAACAACATACATTTGGGGATGTGAGCATGGTAACCGGCTTAATGGGTCCTAGAGTTTATGTGTCTATTTCTATTTGCAATTGACATTCCCATACCACTATCAACCTTAGTAACCATCAGTCAAGCAGAAAGTTATTGTCATGAGCACTAAACAAACCCCAACTCCAAGTGGAATTGAGGTTTTTCAATAATGAATGTTTGAGTAATATAACTAATCGCTATATTCAGCCTAGCTGAGCTCTTTTCCCCCCCTCATACATAAGCAAACAGAAAATCTGGAAAGTTATGAGTCTGGTGCAAACAAATTAATCTTTAGCTAGAAATTTAACCTGGGAAGAAATCCTCTCTATTTCTTTCAAACTATGTGCTTGTTTCTATCCCTCTCAACCTGTGTCATGTAGAGTTCTATGCCAGGAATTTAGACTTAAGCAACAATGAAAAGAAAGCAGTTAAGGAAAAGAAAGAAGCCACCCATTTATCCTATTGGGCAATTTCTAAAATTATCACCCTTATTCTTCTGTCCTAGAGAGTGATTTTCTCACATTATAATACACCTGTTGGCCTCTGTCCTTTTTTACCACGTATATCTGCAGCAGACAAAAAGGTAAGATTTCCCCTCCGATCAGAGAAAGCTATCATTTGGGGAATGCAGTGGTTGAAGTTAGAATATTAGAAAATGTTTAACCCAGCATGCACTGGGGCAGGCATTCTCCACGGACAATGATGGGTTTTTGCTTATACTTTTACAAATACATCAGCCCTTTTCCTAAGAGATTATGAACAGAAAGAAGTTAAAATGAATTGTGTCATAAGGCTAGGAAAACCAGCAGAAAAATATTCTCAGGATTACATGTAAAAAGAAGGAGTACAATATAACAGCAGAACTGGCCCATGATCTGAATTCAAGACCTAATGTTTCTTAAAATGTAAGAGAAGCACATGGTTTGGGATATATCACAGTGCAGAGATTTCAAACAGGAGCTCTGACACCAGACAGACCTGAGCTGAGCCCAGGCTCTGCCTTTTACTGGTTTTGTTGGATCAAACTGCGTAACATTTTTTGACTGTTTTTCACATCTGGGAAATGGGCATAATCACTGTACCTAACTAATAGGATTATTCAGATAATTTAATGAGATAATGCATGTAAAATGCTTCACCCAGGACCCAGCCTATAGAACATTCCAATACATGTCACTGTTCTTATCAATATTAACCTACAGGATAGTTCCACATGTCATTGTTGTGATTGTTTTGACTATATTACTCTTAATGATATAGGTTGGTTTCCGGCATAAAGATTTCAAAGCCTGATAGCTTTATTAGAATATTGCCAAGACAGTCACTGTGGAACGGCTATGAGAAAAAGCTTTTTTTTTTTTTCCTTTATTTTTAATATACAGACTCAGCCAAGAAGAAAACGCCTTTTCCCCGCCACAGGATACTAAACCTAATTCCGTGAAATAGTTGTAAGACTGTAGAGGACTTTCAAAGGTGTTTGTTCAACACATAATTTTTAAATGACATGTTGTTACTATAAAAACAATGCATTTTCCTCATCCACAAAAACTTAAAGAATGCTGAATGGCGTGCTCCGCTCAGATCCCCTAAAATCCCTTTACTGTTTCTTCACGTCTCTTCCTCAACATTGGTAAGTTTTTGCCCCCAGTGGCCTGCATCTGTGACTCTACCTTGGCGGTCTGCCTTCAGGCTACAAGAGCAGCTGCATTCAGCCTGTCTGGGAGTTTACATCCCTGCAGGGTGGCCTTTAACCAATGACTGCTGAGTGAAGGAGTTTGAAAGCTCAGCTTCCTTGCCTTGGGTTAGAATAAACCTAAGGTGTAATTTACTCTTAGAGTTTTTCTGTGGGATGAAGCCGAAGTTACCCTCTATGGCAGACGTCCCCACCTTTTTGGCACCAGGGACCACGTTTGTGGAAGACAACTTTTCCACGGATGGTGGGGAATGGTTTGGGGATAATTCAGTGCATTACATTTATTGGGTACTTTGTTTCTATTATTATTACATTGTAATATAGAATAAAATAATTGTACCACTCGCCATCATGTAGAATCAGTGTGGAAGCCTGAGCTTGTCCTGCTCCAAACAGTCCCATTTGATGGGAGATTGTGACAGATTATCAGGCATTAGATTCTCACAAGGAGCACACAGCCTAGATCCCTCGCATGTGCAGTTCACAAGAGGGTTTGTGCTCCTATGAGAATCGAATGGCACCACTGATCTGATGAGAGGTGGAGTTCAGGCAGTCACGTGGGCAGTGGGAAGTGGCCGTAAATACAGATGAAGCTTTACTCATTCACCCGCCACTCATCTCCTGCTGTGCAGCCCAGTTCCTAATCCCATAGACCAGTTGTGGACCACTGCTCTACGGGACTTGGTCTAAAATTGCCTGCTGGCTTTGCTTCCGGTCCTTTCTGTGCTGCTTCTCCCACTCCCTTACCAGTTTCTCCCGGAAGTACTCCCTTAATAAATCTGCTGCACATGAACGCTCAGGATCTGTTTTGGCAAGCCAGACCTAATATACGGCCAGACCACATATAGGGCCCAATGATTTTTTTTTTAATTTTTTTTTTTTTTTGAGACGGAGTTTCGCTCTTGTTACCCAGGCTGGAGTGCAATGGCGCGATCTCGGCTCACCGCAACCTCCGCCTCCTGGGTTCAGGCAATTCTCCTGCCTCAGCCTCCTGAGTAGCTGGGATTACAGGCACGCGCCACCATGCCCAGCTAATTCTTTTGTTTTTTTTTGTTTTTGTTTTTGTTGTTTTGTTTTTTGTTTTTTGTTTTTTTTGTTTTAGTAGAGACGGGGTTTCGCCATGTTGACCAGGATGGTCTCGATCTCTTGACCTCATGATCCACCCGCCTTGGCCTCCCAAAGTGCTGGGATTACAGGCTTGAGCCACTGCGCCCGGCTGGCCCAGTGATTTTTAATAAGGGAAAATGGTAATCTTTTCAGTAAATGGTACTGCTAAAACTAGAAATTCACACACACAAAAATAAAGTTGGCTCCTTTATACTATTTACAAAATTTAGCTCAAAATGGAACAAAGATCTAAATATAAGAGCTAACACTATAAACCTCTTAGAAGAAAACATATAGGAAAATTTTTATGACATAATATAACTACTATAAGTAACAGCATCTACCCTTCCTGTGTGTGTGTGTGTGTGTGTGTGTGTGTATTTTATGATCTTCAAATCTGACAATTGTGAAATTGCATAGTAAATATAATGGTGGGGTTTTTTTTAATCTAAATGCTTATCATCTTTTCATATCTACAAATAGGCTTCAACACATGTTTCTAACAGACACCTGGTATCTCACTGTATGGCTGCACCATAATTTCACCAGTGCCACTTAAACTTTTTTTGTTGTTCATTTCTATGGTAACAGTGTGGTAACGCCTTTTTCTGGAAATTTCTTTGTAAGTCCATTTGTTATTACTCTACCTGAAAGCATCATTCCTGGGTCAAACAGTAACCCACATCCAAGGACTGCGATTCTAATTCCCAAACGCCCTCCAGAAAGGTGAACCAATTCATAACCCTGTGCGCAATATCCTTGGTCTCCATCCCTCCCCTTCCTCCATTTGCAATATTGAAGATTGGTGGGCATGAGCTCTGAGGAGGTCTGTAGCTGGATGATGCTGACAGGAACTCTGGTCTTCAAAATGGCTTGAGTGCTACCTCCTCTGCGTTTACCAAGCTGAGACTCACTCACGTGGTAATTTTTATCTCATGTGAATGAAACTGACTTTTCTCGGAAGACTCATGCTTCCCGATTGCAAAACTTACTACAAAGCTACAGTAATCGAAATGGCGTAGTACTGGCATAAGGACAGACATCTACACTAAAGGAATACAATAAGGACCCTAGAAATAAACCCTCCCATATACGGCCCAATGATTTTTAATAGGGAAAAGGGTAATCTTTTCAGTAAATGGTGCTGGTAAAACTAGGTATTAGCATGCAAAAAAAAATAACGTTGGCTCCTTTATACTATTTATAAAATTTAGCTCAAAATGGATCAAAGACCTAAATATAAGAGCTAACACGATAAACCTCTTAGAAGAAAACATAGAGGAAAGATTTTTATAACGTTGGATTTGGCGACAATGTCTTCAATATGATCGCAAAAGCGCAGGCAACGAAGAAGGAAATACGTGAACTGGACTTCATCAAATTTCAATTGTTTTGGATCAAAGGACATTATCAACACAGTGAAACGGCAACCTACTAAATGAGAGAAAATGTTTGCAAATCACATCCTTGATAAGAATTAATATTCAGAATATGTAAATAACTCCTATAACTCGACAATGACAAAAAACAAACAGCACAGTTCAAAAATGAACAAAGGACTTGAATAGGCATTTCTCCGGAGAAGACATACAAACTGGCCAATCAGCACATGAAAAGACGCTCAACATCATCCCTCATTAAGAAAACCCAACTCAAAACCACAATGGGGGCTGAGCACGGTGGCTCATGCCTGTAATTCCAGCACTTTGGGAGGCTGGGGCGGGTGGATCATGAGGTCAACAGATTGAGACCATCTTGGCCAACATGGTGAAATCTCATCTCTACTAAAAATACAAAAATTAGCTGGGTGTGGTGGCCTGTAGTCCCAGGTACTCCAGAGGCTGAGGCAGGAAAATCACTTGAACGGGAGACAGAGGTTGCAGTGAGCCAAGATCGCGTCACTGCACTCCAGCCTGTCAACGGAGCAAGACTCTGTCTCAAAAAATAATAATTAAAAACAAACACCACAATGAAATACTATTTCACACAAATTAAGATGGCCGCCAAAGAAAGAAAACAACACGTCTTGGAATATCATCCATCATAAACAGGAATTAAATTCTGATATATGGAACTAGAAAAAAAAAAACCTGGGACTCAGCCACAGGCCATGAGGTCAGTGCCTGCCTCAAGGGATGGGGCTGCGGGGTGTATAGGAGCCCTGGAGGTGCCGTTCCACAACACAGGACAGTGAATCAGGTGGTCGTGGTATAGCACCGAGGTCTGCAGAGAAGGTGGGTGCTCACACTGGTCCTCGGGCTGTCACTTGTCTACTTCCCCAGGAGCACAAGCAGGAGGAGGAGTGAGAGAGAAGAATCTCCTCCAGGTTCAAGACCATGATCAGCCCATTCTGTGGAAAGTGCAGTTTAACTCGGGCAATGGCAGTCACCCCAGCAATCAGTGCCACAACTCCATTCGAGGGGAGCCTCTCATCATGGATGAACTATGTTTGTGAGAGGAAGGATTTGCTGGTGAATGGCTGCTGCAAAGTCAACATCCCTGGTGCAAAGCAATACTGCTGTGACGGCTGCTGGCCCAACTGCTGCTGCAACTACAGCGTCCCAAGCACAAAGCAATACTGCTGTGATGGCTGCTGGCCTAATCACTGCTGCGACATCAATGTCCCTAGCACACAGCAATACTGCTGTGATGGCTGCTGGCCTAATCGCTGCTGCAGCTTCAGCGTCCCAAGCACAAAACAATACTGCCGTGATGGCTGCTGGCCCAACTGCTGCTGCAACTACAGCGTCCCAAGCACAAAGCAATACTGCTGTGATGGCTGCTGGCCTAATCGCTGCTGCAGCTTCAGCGTCCCAAGCACAAAGCAATACTGCTGTGATGGCTGCTGGCCTAATCGCTGCTGCAACATCAATGTCCCTAGCACAAAGCAATACTGCTGTGATGGCTGCTGGCCTAATCGCTGCTGCAACATCAATGTCCCTAGCACAAAGCAATACTGCTGTGGTGGCTGCTGGCCTAATCGCTGCTGCAACATCAATGTCCCTAGCACAAAGCAATACTGCTGTGGTGGCTGCTGGCCAAATTGCTGCTGTAACATCAATGTCCCTAGCACAAAGCAATACTGCTGTGGTGGCTGCTGGCCTAATCACTGCTGCAATATCCATGTCCCTAGCTGCTGGCCCAGTGGCTGCTGCAGCACCTTCAAGTATTGGACCTCCTGCTCCCTGGGCCCAACAAGCACTCTCTTGGAGTGCTTCCCCAGCAGGGCAGCTGTGGCATTCCAGAACCTCTTCATGGCAGTTGAAGAAAACTTTATAAGTTGTGCCTGGCCAAATGCAGGACCTCATCCCAGAGCATGCAACATAAGAACACTTACCAGGACCCCAAAGCAAAGTGTTGCTGTGGAGCAAGCCCACCTGAGCTCTTCCCGGTGTGACAGGCACAGGGTTCTTGCTCCAACTTGGGCAAAAAGGCCCCACCAAAGATGTCACCTCCTAAGGCCAGGCTTCAGTGTGAGGAAACCTTGGCTTTGATCATTTCTCCTGTTCTCATCTTCGGCGTCACTTCCCACCTGAGCTTACCGGATGCAACTCTTCTGCAAAGGAGCATGGACCCTCTACCCGGTCCTATTCAGGAAGGATGGGACCCCAGGCTGGGCTCACGGAGTGGCTTTCCTGGACCGCTCAGCCCTGGGACTGTACAAGGACCTGTGATTTGGGTTGTCGGGGGGGCGGCGTCACTTCCAGTTTTGATTATAAATTTATAAAATTATTTATTGGATTCTTTTGGAGTAGCGGGAAAACGATAATGTCTTATGTTGGAAAACACCTTGCAGTTCTAGTTGAATAGGTTCAAGGACGTTATTTCTGTTGCTGCTGTTTTGTGTTCTCAAGTTTCCTGAGTTAAATCATCCCTTCACCCGGAAAACATGTTTTGTCTTTTAGGGTGTGGATGTTCTCCAGGCAGTTATTTTTGTTTTTATTTCGACAGTATCAAGAGTAGGTCCTGAACATAGCCTGTTAATCACATCCTGGCACCTAAAATTATCTAAAAACTCAGACACTCTTCTACTCTAACTGCAAGATTTCTAGCTGTTGGCACCCCGCGCCTGCCCTAGGATTCTTTTCTAGAGGTGGTTGAATGTGCTCATATACCCTATGGGAGAGCATTGTTTTAGCAGAAATAGAGCTTCTCATCCTGGAGGAATTTGTTCTCATTTCTTTCGCCACTTAATAAAATTAACTGCGGGCTGCTTAGCCTCAGGTACAGTGGGAACTGCGGGCTGCTTAGCCTCAGGTACAGTGGGAGCTTCAGAAAGGTCAGAGGCGACCTCCTCCCCTGCTCTGGCAATACCCAATGTTAAGGCAATGCCTAAACAGAGACACACCTAGCAGACACACCTTGCTATAAAAATAAATAAATAAATAAATAATTGTTAAAAAGACGGCCAGGCATGGTGGCTCATGCCTGTAATCCCAGCACTTTGGAAGGCTCCCAGCACTTTGGGAGGCCGAGGTGGGCAGATCACCTGAGGTCAGGAGTTTGAGACCGGCCTGGTCAACATGGCAAAATCCCGTCTCTACTGAAATACAAAAATTAGCCAGGCATGGTGGTGCATGCCTGTAATTCCAGCTACTTGGGAGGCTGGGGCAGGAGAATTGCTTGAACCCAGGGGAGGCGGAGGTTGCGGTGAGCCAAGATCGTGCCACTGCACTCCAATATGGGTGATAAAGCCAAATTCCGTCTCCAAAAAAAAAAAAAAAAAAAAAAGAAAGAAAGAAAAAGAAGAAGAAGAAGAAGAAGAAACTTAGAAACGTTATCCTAAGAGCAAGAGGTCAGACACAAAAGGGCAAATACTGTGTGACTCCACTTATATAACATAACTAGCATGGGCAAATTCACAGAGACAGAAAATAGAAGTTACCAGGGACTGGGGTAAGAGAGGAATGGGGAGTTATTGTTTAATAGGTACAGAGTTTCTGTTTAGGAAGATCAAAAGTTCTGGAAATAGTGTGGTGATCATTGCACAACATTGTAATGTACTTTATGCTGACCTGTACACTTAAAAATGGTTAAAATGGTCAATTTTGTGTTGTGTGTATTATGCCACATTGAAAAAAACTGCAACATAGGCCAGGTGTTGTGGCTCATGCTTGTAATCCCAGCACTTTGAGAGGCCAAGGAAGGCAGATCACTTGAGACCAGGAGTTCGAGACCAGCCTGGCCAACACACTGAAACCTCATCTCTACTAAAAATACAAAAACTAGCTGAGCATGGTGGCACATATCTGTAATCCCAGCTACTCAGGTGGCTGATGCAGGAGAATCACTTGAACCTGGGAGGTGGAGGTTGCAGTGAGCCAAAATCATGCCACTGCCCCCCCGCCTGGGATACAGAGCAAGACCATATCTCCCCGCCACACACAAAAATAAGTTAAAAACAACTGCAAAATAAACGAATGACTTTCCTGATGTCTGGGAAAGAAAAGATAACACTTTCTCTCCTGTACTTGACATGACATTCAGAGTTGACAATAGTAAATAAATCTTTAAGGGGCATTATAGCATAACAGTTCAGACAACTGGACTTTGCGTGTTCACAGCCTGGATTCAAATTCCAGCTTTAGCCCTTACTTGCTGTGTGACTGTGGGCATCTGACAAAGCTTTCTAGGCAAGTCACCTGAAGTCATCTATAAAATGACAAGAATGGTTTCTACCTCATGATGTTTTCTAGCTATTAAATAAGACAAGGCTTTTGACATGTTTAGCACAGTGTCTGCTATGAGGTTTAAAAATGCGGAAATAAAATATAACTCTGGTTATTGCAGTGGCTGGATGTTATTGTCATTACTACCTAAAGTACATAGGACACTTTGATTTTCTTGATTACTTATCTTGATTGCATTTCATATCATTAAGAGACAGGCTGGAGGAAATTAATCAGGGGACATTTCCAGCTCTGAAATGGGGATATCTGATCTTTGTTCCCTTAAGAAAATACTTTCTAATTATGGAATTTATGGTGTTCTGGCGCTTTCTGATCACTCTCAAATACACTTGGGTGCCATCAATTTGGCCCTCTTCATTCTCATCAATTTAAGTAATTTAGAGAAAACAATTCTTTAAAGGAGGGAGAACTCAGCAAAGTCTTGCTCCTGGTGTGACAAATCCACCTCAAACAGCAGAGGAAGCCAAAATGCTCTGGCCCAAATGTCCTGTCCTCCAGGTTCATGGAGGCTGTAAACCCCGTGCTGGGTGATGGGCTCATTCTTCATGGGATCCACTCCAGTATCTACAGAAGGCGCTGACATTTGCTGAATGTCAATTCCTGGCTGAGTAATGATGTATTTCTGATGTGCTGACTCCCCACAAGGCCCTTTCCTTCAGCTAATTGTGCACCAGGTTTCTTTGAAGGACTCTGAAGGCAGGCTCAGCATTTCCCTTCAGATGAATTAGTTTCTTCTTGATCATGGCTGAGAGAGTTGACTTGCTCAGAGCTTCTGCAATGGAGTTGGGAACCCTAGAAGACCAAAGAGCTTCCTGCTAATCTGACCTTGCCATTAACTTCTTCTATGACTTTGGGGAAAACCAGATCTTCATTCCCTTAAAACGATACTTACTAATTATGCAATTCAACTCTCAACCTGTAATTTCCTAAAGGGTTAAAGGTCTGTTTTGCTGGATGATAGAAGTCAAATATAGTTGGGCATCTAGAAAAGCATAAATAGATACACACAAATTTAAGTGTTGTGATTTGCCTGCTTTAGAGAATATTGATGTAATCAAAGATTCATGAGCATATTTGAGTTGTTAGGTTTCTTAGAAATTCAAGCAGTTCATTTTGCAAGTGGGAGAACTGAGGCTCAGAGAGGCTGAGGTTTCCAAAACACGGACGAAGCTAGGCTTAGACTCCAGCCTCATGCCTTGGAGTCAGAGTTCTGTAATGTGCTACATGATGTGCCTCCTCCAATTATCTTTCACAGCTTTTTTGACTCCCACAGTCACCCGTGTTCACATTGTTCCAAGTACATCATCCTCCTTGCTGTTACCCTACCATGCCTTAGAGCCTTGTGCCAAATACTCTACCCGCAATAGAAAACAGGAATGTGTGAAAAGCCAAAAGAAGTCTTCAGAAGTTAAAAATGTGATAGTACAAATGAATGTGTTAGTCAAAAGGCCGGAAGAGGAGATGGACAAATTTTTCCAGAAGAGAGCAGAAAGACAAAGGGATGCAAAATAAGAGAGAAGAATTTTAAAAATAATAGTAATAATATTAGTGAACTGACATCCGAATAATGAGAGTTTTAGAAAGAGAAAACAAGAAAAAAAAAATGGAGGGAGAAAATTATCCATTAGATAACTCAAGAAAATTTCCCAGAACTGAAGAGCATGTGTTCCCAGGTTCAAAAGACAAGCACTGTGACCGAGGTACACTGAGGCACATTGCCGTGGCATTTTCAAAAGCCAAGATCAAAGAAAATGTATGCATTTCCCAAGAGAAAAAGCAGGTTATATGCAAAGAGTCAGAATTGGAGTGGCTTTAGACTCCTCAGTAGCAATTCTAAAAGCTAGAAGACAGTGGAGTCGTGTCTTCAAAATTTTGAGAGAAGTTATTTCTTTCAAAGAAAATTAAATCTTGGGACCCCAGAATTGCTAAGCTAAAGGGAGAAGTCAAGCTTGGACCTCCTTAGGCAAACCTGTCTCTCAAAGTCATCCCTCTACTCACTGAGATAAATGCATATCTGATTGTCTCCTTCGTAAAGGCTAATCAAAAACTCAAAAGAATGCAACCTTTGGTCTCTTATCTACTTATTACCTGGAAGCCCCCTCCCCACTTGGTCATCCTGCCTTTTCCGATCGAACCAGCATTCATCTTACATGTACTAACTGATGTCTCAGGTCTCCCTAAAACGTATAAAAACCAGACTATGACCCGACCACCTTGGGCACATGTCACCAGGACCTACTGCGGCTGGGGTGTCACGGGTGCATGTCCTTAACCTTAGCAAAATAAACTTTCTAAATGGACTGGGACCTGTGTCAAACATTTGGGGTTTATCTTTCCAGCCTGGGATTCTGTAGTCAGTACTCATATGCAACAACTCCATAATAATAATAACAACTCCTTTTTCAGAAGGCTCGTAAAAGAAGCATTCAACTAAATGGAGGAGATAAACCAAGAACAAAGAACACATGGTTCTTTGAGAAATACGATCTCCACTACAGAGGACGGACAGAGGGGATTGCCCAGAATGAGTTTGCTTCCCTGCTGCAGGGAGCAGACAGCAGGCTGAAGCCCCAGGATCTTCAGACTCCTGGAAGGTAGAATTAATAACAGCTTTGTGATACGAGGGGTATAATCACAGGAGAGTTACACGACTAGCCAACAATTGCAGACTGAACCAGTGTTGAGACCATACAAAAACATTAAGTAAATTTTTAAAAGGCAACGATTATTAATTTCACGGAAAACAAAAAGTTGTGCAGCAGAGGAAAAGAGATCGTAGAACATATATTTTGGCATGATCATGACACAGGAAAATAATGAATATTCACGTATCAAATATCACTGCAAAGACTCAGAGACAGGAAGTATGTGTGTTGTCATATGTACGCATTAAGTACGTGGAGGTGGTGGAGGCAGGGAGGGAGGGGCAAGAGGTGAAATTCTCATCTTCCTTGAGAAAAAGCTAATGACTGAAAAAGAAAAATCAATGCAGTATAAACATGCCATTTAACTATCCGAAGGTACCAAAAGAATCAGCTACAAGAGTCTAAAGTGGTTGCCTCTGAAGGGAGAGAAATGGAAGGAAATGAGGAGAAGTAACTTACTGCTCTTTATAATAAGTTTTTCAGAAACTTGATTCTTTGAAGTAGATGCATGTATAATTTTGGTCCTATGTATGTTTATATATGTAAAGGTACAGACATATACGCAAAATATGTATATATATGTATATGCATGTATGTGTGTCTATCAATGGTCGTACATAGTATAGGAAGTTTTAGAACTTCTTTTTAGAGTGCAGTGACATGATCTCGGCTCACTGCAACCTCTGCCTCCTGGGTTCAAGCAATGCTCCTGGCCTCCCGGGGCTGGGACTACACACGTGCACCACCACCACCACGCTCGGCTAATTTTTGTATCTTTAGTAGAGATGGGGTTTCACCATGTTGGCCAGGATAATCTCCATCTCTTGACCTCATGATCCACCCGCCTCGACCTCCCAAAGTGCTGGAATTACAGGCACGAGCCACTGCACCTGGCCAGGAAATTTTAAAATTTCTTAGAGCAAAACTGGACGTGGTAGCCATGAGAAAAACTAAGTTTGTTGCATAATAAGACGTGGTTAGCAAAGCTTGACACTTGAAGGCACAGCCTGTAATATAGACGTCTTTTAGTTCTGGATCTTTTGCCAACAAAGCCTTGGTATGCAAACACCTGCAAGGCACGTATAAGATGTTAGAGCAAGATACAAATATCCTAGATAGACTTTAGAGGAGTCTTATCGGTAAGAGATAGTTCGGGCTCCCTCCTCTAAATGTCCCTTGTTGTTAAATGTGTATCAAAGAGTCTGAAGCACGAACACACAGGAAAATTGAGTCCTGATCGGTACATTTGCCATCTTGTATTTCTGCTTTCTTTATGAAGGTGTTAAGTGGGGAGAGTTGTGAGGCTTCGTAACAAAAGCACTTAAAAAAAAAAAAGATGAAAAAACAAAACCCATTACAGAATAGCAATGGCCGTCTTGTTAGGTAGCAGAATCATCAAAGTAAGTATTCTTCCTTATTTCATATATATGTGTTTTTAAATTGGGACATACTTTTTAAAAAATCCTAATGTGCTTTCTTTTATTCCTAATTTTTTCTTACTAAAACTAATTATTTCGGATAACTCTACTTGTGTCTTCCGAATGCATAATCCATACCCTGTGCACGTGGTTGCCAGGGAGACCTGTCTTTAAACTGATCAGCAAACAAGTTTTAGAGGTTGGCTTTACAACGCAAACTTGCAAAGTGACTCTAAAGCCTCCATTTAAGAGAAAATGTTCCAAGAAGTCTCACTTCAAGAAACACTTGTTCTGCAATACCCAGATAAAAGTTAAGGGACGACATTTTAGGACTTCAACGTTGCCCAAGAATCCCACTCCCTGGCCGCCATCTCGTAAGGCCGTGGGAGTCCTCAGCATTCATTCAGAAACTGCATTCTTGCTTCATATTCAGCACCACAGCAAGAAAATTAATGGGTTGAGCATTTTCTCTTTAATAAGTCCTGCAGATATAAATGTCTCAGCCATTTGTCTTTCAGTGGGGGTCAAAAAAGCAACAACAAAAACAAACACTCCTACTATAGCATTGCATTCTCCAGGTCTGGTTAACATTATCATTTAAATTGCATCTCACGTGTTTCTGCTGTTTGAATAGGTTACACTTGGCTTTTTCATTCAGGAGACTGTTTAGAGCCTCAAATCAATTCCCACTGACTTTCTAAAATGCGTTAGGGAAAAAAAATACATTGTGATAAATAGTTATTTGCAATGGAAATACCAAGAAGGAAAAAGAGACGTTTCTGTTCGCTTCAGCAAGAAACCATTCAATTTGTGGACTATGCCTGTTCCTTGTTTTCTTTTATTTTCCCTCCACCAGAAGGAATTTTAACTGTTTCACTGCTATTACCCACTTCCAAAGTGAGCATGGAAAAATGCTGTATGGCAGAGGCTTGCTGTCTTATCAAAACACTAACTAGCTCCTCAGGCTGTGAAACTGGGGTCAAGTCACTGAATGGCTTTCTACCTATTTCCTCAACTGTAAAATGCATATAATAATGAGACTTACTAGGCCAGGTGTGGTGGCTCACACTTGTAATCCCAGCACTCTGGGAGGCTGAGGCAGGTGGATCACCTGAGGTCAGGAGTTCGAGACCAGCCTGGCCAACATGGTGAAACCCTGTCTCTACTAAAAAACACAAAAAAATTAGCCAGGCATGCTGGTGGGCACCTGTAACCCTAGCTACTGGGGAGGCTGAGGCAGAAGAATCACTTGAACCTGCTAGGCAGAGGTTGCAGTGAGCTGAGATGATGCCACTGCACTCCAGCCTGGATGACAGAGCAAGACTCTATCTCAAAAAATAAAATAAAATACAATAAAATAAAATAATAAATAACAAGACTTACTTTAGGGAGTTAAGAGCAGGATTCTTCAAACTCTTATAATCTGCAATAAGATATATACTTCACATCCAAACCCAGTACTCACATGTACACAAATACATACACACTATATCTGTATGTATATATGCTTGCACATACATGTACATCTGAAATTAAAATTTCACAAAATAGGAGTTATCCATATTAGAGGTGATGCATTCACATAGTTTTTATTCTTTTTTTGGTGGGGGGGACAGTCTCTCTTTGTCACCCAGGCTGGAGTGTGGTGGTGCAATCTCAGCTCACTGCAGGCTCTGCCTCCCAGGTTCAAGCAACTCTCCTGTCTCAGCCTCCTGAGTAGCTAGGATTACAGGCATGTGCCCCCACGCCTGGCTAATTGTTCTATTTTTAAAAGAGACAGCCGGGTCCCTACACCTTATCGGGTCACACTTTATCGGCTAGCTGGGTCTCAAACTCCTGACCTCAAGTGAGCCACCCACCTCAGCCTCCCAAAGTGCTGGGATTACAGGTGTGAGCCACTGTACCCAGCCACATCGTTTTTATTCTATTTCATGTTTTTAAAAAATGAGTTTTGCAACCCTCTACATTGATTCTGTGACTAAACAGATCACAATATGAAGTTTGAGAAACACTGATTTAAAGCACGTGATAGCAAGCTACGGCCAACAGCTGAAATCTGGCCAAATGACTATTGTTGTAAATAAAGTTTTATTGGAACACAGTCATACCCAGTCATTTGCCTATAGTCTATGACTGCTTTCTTGATACAATTAGAGTTGGGCAGTTTCAACAGAGACTGTCTGGTCCCCAAAACTAAAATATTTTCTATCCACCCCTTTAAGAAAATGTCTGACAACCTGTGGTGTGGAGGATTCAATGTAATATGTCCAATTTAAGTCTTTAACACAATGCCTGAGGTATTAAGAGACTTTTTTAAAAATGCCTTTAGTATTATTGAAGGTGATGTTACTGGTACTACTATTCTAGGTAAAGCTAAGTAGCTGTGGGAGGAGTTTTCTCATCAAACAAAGATGATAACCAGGCTTAGCTCAAAAAACATAAAGCAGATAGAGGACAGTTAGAAAGGATGAGTAAGACTCACTATTTGACAGCACAACAGGGAGACAATAGTCAATCACTTAATTGTACATTTAAAAATAACTAAAAGAGTATAATTGGATTGTTTGTACCACAAAGGATAAATGCTTGGGGGGATGGATACCCCATTCTCCATGATGTGACTCTTGTGCATTGCATACCTGTATCAAAACATCCCATGTACCCCATAAATGTATATACCTACTACGTACCCACAAAACTTAATAAAGAATCAGATAGAGGGAAAACAGAGACGTTCAGTGTCTTTTTTTCCCAAGTTTGAGTTAGGTCTATCAGACTGGTCAGTTCCCCAAGCTGGCATTATCAGCCTCCTCACTGCCAAGTAAACCAGCTGAAAAAGAGAGGTTAGAGCACATTGAAGCTTTTAAACTCCTTCTGATCCCTCCTCTGAAGGTGCCCTGTTCTTCTTCCTGTAGTCATTAGAAAATAAATCTCTGATAAGCAAAGTAAATTAGATGCAGTGACATTCTGCTAATTGAGTCGTCTCCTCTGCTTGACTGGGCTGAGCTGTTAATTACCAGCTAATCTTATCAACATAAGATATTCTGACTGGCAGATCAAGGCTTCTGGAGAGAGAGGTAAGGGCCCCAGTTTGCCCCCAAAGTCTCTCATTGGTCAAAGTGGATATCAAACCTTCCAGTCCTACCCGAAACTGTCTGAATGCTGAGGCAAGAGAGTTTAGAAGAAAGACAAGACTATCGCTCAAGAATCATGTAGGAGAAGCCAAGGGAAATGGCAAACCACCAAATAAATGTGAAGGTAAAGTAAGAAAGGGCCAAGATTACAGATCATGCATTATTAAAGCTGCATTCTGACCTGTCTCCATCTCGATCAAATTTTATTTCGGCAAAGCACCGGGGCTTACAGAGAGATAAAAGACTTTAAAATATAAATTAAGTCCTATTTATTTCACCATCCTGAGCCAAGCATGCCGGGTTCTGTCTGAATGTGTTGCCCAGAAAGACTGAATAGGTTGGCTTTCAGCTAGATGAATGTCTATGATTTGCTGACATCTGGCAAGGGGAGGGGGTGGTGTCCTGGAGCCAATCAAATCAAAGCCCCTCCTGGAAAACATCAGGTTCTGTGTGGGAATCTCTGTCCCCACTTCTTTTCAGAATTACCCTGATAACCATTTGTTAATCTTCCAAAGAGCCTAAATCAGTGTGTGGAAAGTTAGACGGATAGAGTTTTTGATGACGTTTGCTGACAGCCTTCTCAAAGGCCCCTGCGCAAGAATCGTATGACAGGTCCCAGTTGTACGAATCTCAGTTGTAAAGGAGGATGAGCCCATCAGATTGGCAAAAGGTAAATGAATGGATAGTACCCAGTGCTGGCGAGGGTACAGGGAAACAGGCAGTCTCAATGGTTGTTGGTGGGAATGAAAATGGATAGAGCCTCTCTTTTGGAGGGTTTTGGAGGATGGGATGAAGCATTTGTGACCAAGCAGTGGTCCTAAAACATAAAATGCACATACCTTTTGATTCAGCAATCCTACCTCTAGGATACTAGTAATGATGGCAAATTCTTTTTTAATATTCCAAAATTAATTTATCAGTTTTTACACTTGATAGACATTTAGGTTATTTCTGGGTTTGAGCTATTTTGAATAAAGTTTTCATGAGCATTCTTCAAGACCATGATTTAACAAAATGGCTAATTTTTAAAAATTATTTATTTATTTATTGAGATGGAGTCTAACTTTATCAACCAGGCTGGGGCGCAGTGGTGCGATCTTGCCTCAATGCAAGCTTCACCTCTCAGATTCAAGTGATTCTCCTGCCTTAGCCTCCTGAGTAGCTGAGACTACAGGTGTGCACCATCATGCCCTGCTAATTTTGTATTTTAGTACAGATGGGGTTTTACCATGTTGGTCAGGCTGGTCAGGAGTTCAAGACTAGCCTGACCAACATGGTGAAACCCCATCTGTATTAAAAAGTGATCCACCCACCTTGGCCTACCAAAGTGCTGGGATTACAGGTGTGAGCCACCATGCCTGCCCCAGAATAGCTAAAACTAAAAAGACTGACAATAACAAATTTTAGTAAGAAAATAAAGCATCTGAAACTCTCTTTTATGGCTCTTGAAAGTGTAAATTGACACAACTAGTTCACAAAAATGCTTAGCAGTACCTTCTAAAGTAACTCTGCGTATTTCCTATGACACAATATGGCCCCTTCTGGGTGTAACAGCGAATTCTTACAAAGTGATCAGGCAATGATAAGGCACTGTTCCAAGCACTTTATGTCTATCAGCTCCATCTTGAGCATCAACACTTTCACCACTACATTGTCCTGCCTCTTGGGCTCTGTCCTGAAAAACATACATATTATCCAATGTGAGCACTTACTATGTGTTGGGCACAGTGGGAAGGAGTGGATTTTCCCACACACATTTATAACTCTGTAAGGACTACCAATATCCTCATTTGACAGATGAGGAAGAGGCGTTCAGAGAGGATAATTAACTGGTGCAAGATAACACAGCAAGTAGCTGAGCTAGAACTTAAACCCAGACCGTGGGATGGCAGAGACCAACCACTTACCAAAGTGCCACTAAGACGTGCACACAAAGTCGTCCATTGCTAAATGGCTTAGGATGCTTTCACACTGGAAGCTACCCGAAAAGCCGTCAATGGGAGACTTTTGGGAGACAGTCTTACTGTGAAATGCTCTGTGGCTGTCATAAAGAACAATCTTGGTCTGTATGTTCTGACATAACCTCCAAGATATAAGGTTAAAAGGAAAAGGCAAGTTTTTTTTTTTGTTTTTTGTTTTTTTTTTTTTTGAGACGGAGTTTCGCTCCTGTTACCCAGGCTGGAGTGCAATGGCGCGATCTCGGCTCACCGCAACCTCCGCCTCCTGGGTTCAGGCAATTCTCCTGCCTCAGCCTCCTGAGTAGCTGGGATTA
The DNA here is from genome assembly GCF_048565385.1 of Saimiri boliviensis. Classification (NCBI taxonomy): domain Eukaryota; kingdom Metazoa; phylum Chordata; class Mammalia; order Primates; family Cebidae; genus Saimiri; species Saimiri boliviensis. The sequence continues at coordinate 37,145,341 of NC_133460.1, forward strand.
CAGGCACGCGCCACCATGCCCAGCTAATTTTTTGTATTTTTAGTAGAGACGGGGTTTCACCATGTTGACCAGGTTGGTCTCGATCTCTCGATCTCGTGATCCACCCGCCTCGGCCTCCCAAAGTGCTGGGATTACAGGCTTGAGCCACCGCGCCCGGCTGGCAAGTTTTATATATACTGTGGTTGCATTTTACTTTTTGTATTAAAGACTTTTTTTTTTTTTTTTTTTTTTAGAACAGATTTAGCTTCATGGTCAAATTGAAGGGAAGATACAGACACATCCCATCTACTCTCTGCCCTCACATGTGCAGGGTCTCCCCATCATCCACTTTTCCTGCCAGAGTGGTACCTACGTTGAATCAATGACCCATGGACACATCATTGTCACTCAAAGTCCATAGTTTATGTTCTTGGTGTTGTATCTTCTATGGGTTTGGGCAAGGGTATAATAATGTGTATCTGCCATTATAGTAGCATACACAATATCACTACCCAAAGAACCCTCCGCGTTCCATCTATTCATCCCTCTCTTCCCCTAACTCTTGAAAACCACTGGTCTTTTTACTGTTACCATAGTTTTGGGTTTTTCAATACGTCATGTAGTTAGAATCATTCCATATGCAGCCTTTTAAGATTGGCGTCTTTCTCTCAGTAGTAAGCATTGAAGGTTCCCTCATGTCTTCTCATGGCTCAATGGCTCATTTCTTTTTAAAGCAGAATAATACTCCACTGTCTGGAGGTTCCACAGTTTATTTACGAAACTAAAAGGTATCTTGGTTGCTTCCAAGTTTTGGCAATTACAGATAAAGCTGCTTTAGACATTTATGTGCAGGTTTTTGCATGGCCCATTTACTTTTTAAAGAAGTGTGTTTTGTGTACACACATGCGTGTGTTTAAATCTCGAAAAGATCACACTGTGAGCTGTGTTGACCTCTGGAGAAAAAAAAAAACTGGAATCTACTACAAAAGGAATGTGAAGAATAACTTACTTTTCGTTCTTTATAGCTGTGTGTCATTTTAATGTTTTTAAGTTGAATATACATTCATGAAGTTATTTAAATAATTACAGAGTTAAAAACTGGAAAACTTACGATAAAATAAAACTAAAGACCATACCATGCCAAGTCCACAGGGGTAAGCCATTTTTTTTATTTCAAGGTAAGAGTCTCACTCTGTCACCCAGGCTAGAGTGCAGTGGCACAATCTTGGCTAACTACAACCTCCGCCTCCTGACTCCAAGCAATTCTCTTGCCTCAGCCTCCCAAATAGCTTGGATTACAGATGCCTACCACCGTGCCCCATTAAGTTTTGTATTTTCAGTAGAGATGGGGTTTCATCATGTTGGCCAGGCTGTTCTCAAACTCCTGACCTCAAGTGATCCACTTGCCTCAGCCTCCCAAAGTGCTGAGATTACAGCCACGAGCCACTGTGCCTGGCCCAATCCTCATTTTTCTTTGTATTGGTGAATTGGCCTACATACCAACATTTACCTGTAACCCCAAAATAAATATTTCTGGCAATTTCACAGTTATTCACAGACATGCATATGCACAGAGCACAAAAACGTTGAATTACTCAAGGCACCTTTGTCAGCCTCTCAAAAAGGCAACACCCTGTCTGCTTGTTTGAGCTTGCCCATGGTAAACAAGTGTTTTTTTTTGGGGGGGGGGGTGGGAGGATGGGGGGACGGGGTTTCACTTTTGTCATCCAGGCTGGAGTGCAGTGGCATGATCTCAGCTCACTGCAACCTCCACCTCCCAGGTTCAAGTGATTCTCCTGCCTCAGCCTCCGGAGTAGCTGGGATTACAGGTGACCACCACCATGCCTGGCTAATTTTTGTATTTTTAGTACAGACAGAGTTTCACCATGTTGGCCAGGCTGGTCTCGAAGTCCTGACCTCAGATGACCCACCCGCCTTAGCCTCCAAAAGTGCTGGGATTACAGGCGTGAGCCACCATGCTTGGCCACAAGTGTCCTTTTTATGGGGTTTACTTAGTGATGCATTTTTGTGCTTTCTTTCTTTTTTAGATACCTTCATTGTTTAAAGTGACACTCTTCCCCAAGCCCCCAAGCATAGTGCAGAAGTGCTCCCTAATGTGTCTTAATGCAAAAAGGCTGTAAGATGCTTATCTAACGTATGTATTTAAAGAAAATACATACGTTAGATAAGCTTTGTTCAGGCATGAATTATATTGCTGTTGGCTCTGAGTTCAATGTTAAAGAATCAAAAACATGTACATATTAAGTAAGATGTCTTAAAACAGAAACACACACACATAAAACAAGCTTATGTATTGATGGGCTAAAAAAATGTTGCAACGAGAGGCTCCCAGGAACCTCACCTTGTATTTCTTCTAAGAGCTGGGTTTTGGTGTTTGCTATTTCAGTGTTCATTGTGGCTTTATAGAATATAACCAGCATGAATAACAAAACCTGACTGTGCTTTGTCCAGTTGGTGGGCGGTAAACTGCCCATTATCACGGTGATGTTTGTAATAATCATAATCATATAAACCAGGGATCAGCAAACCATGACTTCTGGGCCACTTCTTGTTTTGTCAATAAAGTTTTATTGAAACATACACATGCCTGTTTGTTTCCCTTTTGCATGTGGCTGCTTTCATCCTAAAACCATAGATTTGAGTAGCCGCAACAGGAACCATATGGGCCTCAAAGCTTAAAATATTTCTATCTGGCCCTTTTTAGAAAAACACTGTGAGTCTCTGAGTTATAAACACTCACCATTTACCCAGCATTTGTTATGCAAGGTGCAATGCAGGCCACTACCCATGTTGCTACTCTGAGTAATAACTACCTCCAAGTATGTGTTAAGCACTCATATATGATGGCGTATTTAATACTCAGTTCTACAACCCTGAAAGGCAGCTTTCCTCCCCCATTTTATACATGAGGAAACTGAGGCTCAGAAAGGTGACAGTCACCTGCTCACACTCATACGAACCAGAGAATCAGAGCCAAGTCTGGCTTGTTCCAAAGCCCAGGCACTTGCCCTGTGGAAGAAACACAGAAAAGGCAGGTGCGTGTAAACAAACAATTTTTTAATGAAAGGCTATGGCCTTATGTCTTAGAGATTGAAACAGAGCCTGAATGAAGACAAGAAGAGAGAGCAAAAGAAAGACCAGGGCTTGATGTGTGTAGTGACAAACCCTCTCACCCCATGGAAAAATGGACACCAACAAAAACGTGAGGGAGTTTAGTGTTCACGTAAAGGAGTGTCCTTTTCAGCTAGAGGAAGATCAGATGCTGTCCTGGCTCCACCCAGAGCACCTCATCACCTTCTCTCGTCATGCAGGTGGCCAGCTTCTGACTGTCAGCATGCAGACCCTCCCACCAAGGGCTTTCCAAGTATGTTTAGCCTGCGCATGCATGGGGGGCTGATGCCTGTGTAGCACCCTCCAGCCAATGACGGCAGGGACTGGAACATCAGTACCCCAGCTTTCTCATCCTTCTGGTGGCCTGACCCTGAGGCATGTCTCTAAGTGGCTCCTAGAGGTTCCCAGCGGGACCAAGCCCTAGTTATCCACAGGAGTAACCAGCTCAGCAAGACAGCCTGTCCTGGCTGCTATACCTCCTTGTCTCACCCTCACTGTACCACTCCCTTACTGGCTTCTTGGGATCCCTTCCCACATAAACTACTTGTCTCAGGTTCTGCTTCTGGGGAAACAGTCTCCAATCCAGGAGCTATCAGTCATGCGTGGCGGTGTAATATACGGAGGTATTTATTACAGTTCTGTTCACCTTCTAATGAACAAGTCGTTAAGACAAATGTAGAACATTACTTTAATCTTTCCTTTCATCCTTCTTTAAGCCTCTTGTCATGTTCAGTTCACATACTGCCATATACAACAATGTGAAGAGGGTAGCAGAGTAGAAAATTGAAAGAATCCATGGCCAACATGGACCTACTTCCCACCAGATTTCTTGTTCTTTATTCAGTGTTACTTGAGTCTTTTACTTGCCATCAGATGTACCCCTTTTACTTGCCACCAAATGTAGTGGGGTACATCTGGTGGCAAGTAAAAGACTCAAGTAACATTGGATAAAGAACAAGAAATCTGGCGCTAAGTGAGTCCATCTTAACCACCACCTTTACGATGCCTTATAAAATCAGCAGACAACGCCTCAGTGGCATTTCTGCCAAAAATGCATAACTTGTATAAAGGATGAAGAAACAGCAGAAAAATCCAAATTCAGAGTAATTCAACAAAGTAACTGGCTTGTGCTCTTCAAAAATGCCAAGGTCAAGAAACACAAAGGAAGAATGAAGAACTATTTCAGAATAACGGAAATGACAGAGACAAAACACGTAAATAGCATTTGTGATCCTGGATTGGATCCTGGGCTGGATTGGAAAAGGAAAGGAGCTGGACACTTGATGAAGTTTGAAAATAGTTCGTGTCCTTTGTAGGGACATGGATGAACCCGGAAACCATCGTTCTCAGCAAACTGACACAAGAGCAGAAAATCAAACACCGCATGTTCTCGCTCATAGGCGGGTGTTGAACAGTGAGAACACATGGACACAGGGAGGGGAGCATCACACACTGGGGTCCGTTGGGGGGAAATGGGGGAGGGGCGGGGGGGTGGGGAGGTGGGAAGAGATAGCGTGGGGAGAAATGACAGATACAGGTGAGGGGACAGAAGGCAGCAAACCACACTGCCATGTGTGTACCTATGCAGCAATCTTGCATGTTCTTCACATGTACCCCCAAACCTAAAATGCGATAAAAATAACTAAATAAAAAGAAACTAGACCATGGAATAGATAATAGTAATATGTCAATGGTACATTCCCTGACTTTGAGAACTGAACTGTGGTCACAGAAAAGGATAACCTTGTTCTTAGGAAATACACACTGCAGTATCCAGAAGGACATGTATATAAAGACACTCTCAAATACTTCAGAAATGTCCTCACACATATAAACAGCGAGAGAGAAAGAGAGAAGGCAAGCGAGGGCTAGGAACTGATAGAGTGAACGGAGCAATGTCAGCCATGGTTGAATCTGCGCAAAGCCGTAATCAGAGTTCTTTATATGATTCTTACAACTGCTCTGTAAATGTGAGGTCATCTCAAAATTTAAAGTCACCAAAATGTGAGGCACCATATGTACTTATATTTGTTAGGTAAAACCTCACCTTACTTCTGGTCTTTCTCCCTCGCTTCGACTACCAGCAGGAACGCAGAAAAGAACAAAACAGAAAAACCAGATTAAGGAGGTACAGAAAACATGGGTTGAGGAGAAATTGTTAGGTGAGGAAATACAAATGTTTTTCCTTGGTCTCAACAGTCCTCTTCCCCAAAATGATGTAACTTTAAAGGAGTCACCCCAGAGAGTTCAAATGTTATCAAATTTAAAAAAATGATTAGTTGAGTGTATATCTGATGTTGAGTACTGTTCTAACTGCTTCTTGTATATTCATGCATTTAATTTTAACCCATTTCATCAATCAGCCTATAATTCTTAGTTATTAGATATATTTAAAATGTAATTAATCTAATCACTTAATGTATATTAATATACATCAATCTATTAGTTACATGTAATCATTTATTATGCATTAATAAAAGTTAATGTCTTATACCTCATAATATTTAATCACTTAATTCCCAAAAGTGAAGCCTCAGGGTTTGGTTTATTTGTTGTTGTTAGGTTTTGTGAAAGCTAACAGTTGATGAAAATAAAAGCTAACATTTAATGAACCCTTAGCATGTGCCAGGACTAGCTCCAAGCATTTGGCATGCACTCTTTTCGTGATTAGATGAATGCTTCCAGCAGCCCAGGAAATCAGTACCATCATTAGCTCCCATGGCACACTTGAAGAAGTTGAGAAATTTGTTCAGGTTCACGGAGAAGCTGTGCAACAGAACTGGATTCAAAGCCAGGTTGTTGTGGTTTACAACCAGCAAAGGGCTGATTTTGAAAATGGCATTCAACTATAAAAGGGACGAGCAGGCTGAGGGGTCATCAAAGCAGGTGTGGTTACCTGTAGGACCCAGCTCTCCGTTTGTACCTTTTTTTGTGCCTTAGGTAAGCAATACTACATAACCAAAAAGAACCTAAAATATTTCCAGGAGAGCAAAACAACTACCTTTTCCTCAAAATCCACCACAAATGACAAAGTCATTCCCATGAGACTAACACAAGGTCACTGCCCACAGGTCGTTCTAAGAAATGGAGAAGCAAATGAGAAGAATAGAATGAGAACAGGTAAAAGCAGACCGCATTCTTGTAAGCTTCATTCTGGAAGCTTCCCCAGTTCAGAAACCCAAATTACAAGCCCACACGCCTGACTATCAGCAACTCCCAAGAGCAGCTTATTTCAATTCTCCTGTGCTTGGCTTGTTACTCTCGTGTTACGTGTATTTAAATCAGCTTCAAAAACACCTTAATCTTTATGATTTGTAGGAATTTCCTAGGGTTTGCAGAAAGTGGCAACAAATGTTCTGTGTGTTGGACGAGCGTCTACGTTGATGGAGTCTTAGCAAACCCCACAGGTTCCCAAGGCCTTTGGATAAAATGTGGCTAAAGATTAAAGCATAGGTTTGTGAACCACGTCTTTCACCAAAGGACCTCGAAAACACGGTAGTCATGCTGAGAAAGCCCAGTGCACAGGTTTAGAATGGATCTTTCCTTTCAGGGTAGCATTTCGTTTTCTTTCCACTCTGCTGGAATTTGTTTTGATTCCGCATCCTCTGGCGTTGCGCTTTCAAAGGAGTTTCTTATCTCATCCTGTGTCATGCTTTCCCCCTTCCTCTCCACTGCTCTCTCTTCTCCCTCTCCCTCTGCTACCTCCCCTGACGCTACCACCAATTTTTTTTTTTAAAGAACTATCGAACCTCAAAAAGATTTCCATCCCAGGAAACTTTCCGCCCTTTCTAATATTGAGGATAAAATGTGTGATAAGCGCTAACAGTCAAAACCGAACATCAACACCCAAGAGGTGAAAAAGGGATTTTCCATTGTTATGAGTTTCCCGCTTCCTTGATGTCCTTTGTGAGCCTGGCTTATCCCACCTTGGCCTAGATTCTGGCAGCAGCAGCCCGAATAGCAGGGCTAAGATTCGGATGATGTAATTGGCCACCAGAGCACAAAACTGAAGGAGAGGGTTACTCTCAAGGCCACAGAAATGCTTGGATCCTCACTTGTCTCACCCTAGTCCCAGCCCTGCCACACACTCCCCCTACCTCCGTCCTTAGTGCCTTCTCTTCTCTCTGCCTTCAATAGCCAGTGTGAGCACTTTAGAGGATAAATCTGACCTTGTCGCTCCCTGGGCAAACCCTCTGATAACTCACCAGTGCCCTTGGGATGAAAGCTGCACTTCCTGGCAGGCAGCCTGAGAGATCTGACTCTTGCCCATCTCACCCCCTCCCATACCACTGCCCTCATCCACCACCACAGTTGTGAACACCTCCCAGTTCCTGAAGCGCTATCCAATTCAGGTTTCATAACTGCCACCTCCTCTTTCTCAAACGGTCCCCTCTCCTATGTTTTAAAGCTAATTCCAACCGTTTTTCAGATCTCCCAGGGGAAGCTATCAGCACAGTAGATTAGGAGGGAGGTTGGATTTTAGCTACAGCCCAACTTTGACTCCATCTCTGCCACTTACCGTCCTGACCTTAAGTGAGTTACATCTCTAGGCCTTGGTTTCCCCATACGAATATAGGTGGTGAGAGGTTTGCTTTAGGAATTGACAACTGGTGTGAGGATTTTAAAAAAATGAGCCATGTAACATTGTAAGATCTGTGCTTGGCACGTGGCTAGCACTGGATGTATTAGATATTCTGATACCATCTCCACCAGCGTTCTCTGCAAGCCCCTAGGGACCCTTCTTCAGCACCTCTGTGACATCCACTCTTAATTGCCATATGCAATTAAGCATATGATCAATTGTTAATATGATCATTTGCTCAAGTGCGTCTTCCCCTCTGGACTGCAGACCTAAAGACTTGGACTGGGTCTTTCTGTTGACTGCTATTTTGCAACCATACTGCCTAACATACAGTAGTTGCTCAATAAATAGTGTTAAATGCATGTGCTAATAATACAAAGAACATGGCCATACTCACCCTGGCCCCAAGACAAGCAACTGAAGATTTAGAAGAACCCACAATTGCTCTGCAAGCAGAGTTCACTGCTGGATTTGAAAACCTCACGAAATATTAATTCAGCTCAATGTGAACTGATTGCATGTCAGGTATTATACAATGCAATGGAAAAGGTAAATGATGAATAAATTCAGGTTCTTGCCCTTTTGAGTGAGGTCAAAGAAGGGATAGGAAGATGCTTGAAACTCTTAGTTGCCATCTTTTCCTGCTGAAAGGAAAGGTCTTGCTGGTCTCCAGTGCACAGTTTCAAGAGTACCATGTCTTAAATCAGACATACCTGGACTTAAATCCCACAGCTTCATGACTTGCAAAGCATGTGGTCTCAAGCAGGTGAAACTAACTTCCCAGATCTTCAAGGCTGTCATTTATGAAAGGTATATGAAAATCGTACTGATCTCAGAGGTTGTTTGTGCAGAGGAAGTGAGAAGGCACAAAGGCCGGCAAGTAGAAAACATGTCTCCAATTTTCATTGTTACCATTATTGCCATTTTCAGCCCCATTACTGGACTAGTTTCATGGACATTATTTTTTCCTAATCTTTTCTATGAACTTTTTTTCACGGCTTCAACTTAAAGATGTAAAAATACACATTTGAGACTTGGCCGTATGAGGCAAAGCTAATTTTCATAACGAGAAAGTGCTGGAACACTTTTATTTCAAACCAGTTACCAACATGGCAGAAATCCGGGCCAGGCCCGGGGTATTGTCATTTTGCTTCAGCTGTTGTTGGGCGGATTCTAAGACTCTACATCTTAGAATGACCTGTGGTTCACGGCACTGCAACAGCCCCATGGGAAAGGACTTGGTTGTTTTGGGTGGATCTTGAAGAAGTTAAAGACAGTTGTTTTGCTCTCTCAGAAGATGCTTTCTTTTCCTTCTGGGTGCGTAGTTTTACTTTCCTAAGGCACACAAAAGGGTACTAAAAAAAAAAGAATAATAAATAGGACTCATCTCCTATGCCACCTCTCACTGATTCTTGGTGGGTGCCTAGAGCATTGTCTTAAGGATTCTAATGCAGCTTTAGGGCTCAGTGGGAAAGAGCACATTGATTAGTAATGTCTGCCCTGGGCATGCGATAGGTGAATACCGTAACAGAACATTCCCAGATTAAAAGCACTTTTTCCTGAGGCCTGGAAGACTCCATCTTCTTTGCATATTCCCTATGCTATTTACCTCTCTCCATCTTATCTTATTGTCAGATTCCACTGCAGCACGGTAGTTCAGAAATAACATTGTTATTAGTTCAAATTAATTTATCTTCATTTTAGATGCAAAATACTTCCAGGATGATTCACAGAAGAAAAAAACCCTCTGGGTACAATTTCAATAGGAGCCATACATTTACAGTGATATCAGTAGGCACCTGTCCGTTCAGAGCATCCCTTTTCAAAATCAAGGTACTTAAGCAATTAAATTTATAACTAGAAGGAGAGTAAAACTAATAATAATAATACCTAAATCTATTGTACAGGTACTATGTTCCAGGCACTGTACTATCTCAGTAACTCTTTCACCTTTAAGAATGATATACTCGCCGGGCGCGGTGGCTCAAGCCTGTAATCCCAGCACTTTGGGAGGCCGAGGCGGGTGGATCACGAGGTCAAGAGATCGAGACCATCCTGGTCAACATGGTGAAACCCCGTCTCTACTAAAAATACAAAAAACTAGCTGGGCATGGTGGCGCATGCCTGTAATCCCAGCTACTCAGGAGGCTGAGGCAGGAGAATTGCCTGAACCCAGGAGGCGGAGGTTGCGGTGAGCCGAGATCGCGCCATTGCACTCCAGCCTGGGTAACAAGAGCGAAACTCCGTCTCAAAAAAAAAAAAAAAAAAAAAAAAATGATATACTCTATGGGTGTGGTGGTTCATGCCTATAATCTCAGCGTTTGGATAGCTTAAGCCCAAGAGTTTGAGATCAGCCTGAGTAACATAGCAAAACCTCATATCTACAAAAAAAATACCAAAAAAAAAAAAAAAATTAGCCAGGCATGGTGGCATATGACTGTAGTCCCAGCTACTCAGGAGGCTGAGATGGGAGGATTGCTCGAGCTCAGGAGGTTAAGGTGGCAGTAAGCCATGATTGTGCCACTGCATTCCAATCTGGGCAACAGAGAGAGGCCCTGTCTCAAAAAACAGTGATATATTTCTGTGCTAAAATCTCGATAAATGTTCAGGCTACATTATGTTTATGTGAGAACTATCTATCACTTTTATGTACCTTTGAAATTTTTTTAATAGAAAAGTCTAAAAGTCTCACAGATTTAACTTGTCTATGAGAGTCTAGTCCTTGGTAGTCTTAAAAACCTCCCCCATTTGTGGGGATGAGAACCACTGTGCCAAGCACTCAGCATATCTTGTTTCACTCTGTCCTCACACCTACATGAAGATAAGTGCATTATCGTCCATCTGCATTTTACTGATGAAACTGATGTTAAATGACTAGTCCCAAATCCCACAGCTGGTAAGTGGCTGAGCCATAGTTCAATTCAGATAGTACTGAACCCTGAATCTGGGCTCTTAACCTCCTGTGCTAAGTATAACATTTATTTTAAAATGTGGTAAGATACATATGACATAAAATTTACCATTTTAACCATTTTTAGTGTACAGTTCGGTGGCATTAAATATTTTTGCATAGTTATATAACCATCACAGTCATACATCTCCAGAACATTTTATCATCTTTGGCTATAACTCTATGCTTATTAATCAATCACCCCTCATACCTCCCACTCCCTAGCCACCAGAAACTACCATTCTACTTTCTGTCTGTGTGTATTTGACTGTAATAGAGACCTCACATAAGTGGAATCATACATTGTTTACGTCTGGCTTATTGCACTTCACATAATGTCCTCAAGGTTTATCCATGCTGTGGCATGTTTCAGAATTTCCTCACTTTTTAAAGTTGAAAAATAAATGTGACTTTTCAAAGTTTCATGACGCTGAGGATGTGGTAATAAATAAGATATGATTTCTGCTGTCAGCCAATGATATCACAGCCTGCTGGTATAAGCAGACAATAATATATTAAGGGCCCCAGAAGATGCACAAAGAGCTCTATGGACGCTTCTGGTAGAAGAGGTCACGAGGTTGCATCAAGTTACCTATGATTAGCCATGGGAACCCAGACCCCTGACTATGTGGGCTAAAATCCCAATCTACCACCTTTTTGCTGTGATCTACTGAGCGAGTTATTTTTTCTCTTCTGAGGCTCAGCTTTTCCTTCTGTAAAATGGGAGTAAAATAGTATTTACCCCTGAGTTATTATTAATCAGGCCTTAAATGAAGTTATCTATGGAAAGCACTTAGAGTAAACACATTGTAAGCGATCAATAAATATTAATTAATTAATTAATAACTTCTATCTGGAGCAGTCTGAGGGAAATACAACACTTTAGTTCAATTTTGGAGGATAAAAAGGATTTCTGTAAAGTAAGGTTGTTAGACCAAATACAGAATGCCTACTTCAATTTCAACTTCAGATAAACAACATATGATTTTTTTAGTACAAGTATGTCCCAAATATTGGATACTACTAGCCAAATACTAATAAAAGGCAAGGTTCTGGGTGACTATGTATTTGATGCCTTAGAACATTTTAGTCAAATTAGTAAGTATAATGAGATTTGCTAGTTATGGTAAACTGAGCTGGAGAAAGTGGGGAAAGAAAAGGATAAGCTCAGAGTTTCAAATTCTCAGCTCAAAACACCACATATATTACCTGAAAGCTTCTGTGTCTACTCTGGAAAAACGACCCTTATCTCTTATAGCTCTTGCAGGGCTGAGACTGCTGAAAAGTGAACCCAGAGTCTCATATTGAGAGTAGCTGAACTACAATGGAAATTGGATTCACAGCCTCACAGGGTATTTCCTGTTAAAGTGAGGGTATGGATTAGGAGGGAATGAGATCCTGAAATTTGGAATGATGACATATGGGAAAATCCCGATGAAGTTGGGTACACTGAACTCATAAATTCTGCTAAGTCTTTTTGCCAGTAGAAACAGCCCTTTATCCTCCTTCCCTCCTGTATCAGTTCATTCTCAACAGCTATAAAGAACTGCTCAAGACTGAGTAACTTATCAAGAAAAAAGGTTTCATTGACTCACAGTTCTGCATGGCTAGGGAAGCCTCAGGAAACTTACAATCATGGTGGAAGAGGAAGAGACATGTCTTACACGGCAGCAGGTAGGAGAGAGGGAGTAGGTGAGTGAGTGCATGAAGGAGGAACTGTCAGACACTTATAAAACCTTCAGATCTCATGAGAACTCACTCATTATCATAAGAACAGCATGGTGGACACTGACCCCCTGATCCAATCATCTCCCACCAGGTCTTTTTCTCAACACATAGGGATTACAATTCAAGATGAGGTCTGGGTAGTGACACAAAGCCTAACCATATCACCTGCCTGCAGTTTGAGGAGGTTAACCCTGCTTTGCTTGCAGAATCTGTAATGGCCTCCCCTTAAGTAGTTACCTTTTGAGACAATGCTGATTCTTTTTCAGGACCTACCCCCACCACCCCTCTCTGCTTCTAGACCTATAACTAAACTCAAGTCCCAACAGGCCCCAAGGTTTGAAATACAAAGTAGGACCTATGGTGGGGGGTAGGGTGCTATACTACAAAAGAAATGCCTGACTTTTCCAACATATATAGACAAATCTAGAAAATATATGTGGGAATGGATATCAAGGGTGTGGGATAATGGTGGAAGGAACATAAAGTTGGATTGGGCTGAAGTTATTCATATGGGCCCATGAAGCAGAGATTCTGGATCTCATGTTGCAGTTCCTTGGGTTAGAAATAATTCTAACAGTGTGGCTGTTTGGTTGGTGGAAACATGGAGCAAAGGGTGAACTGCACTAAATGAAGTTGAAATACCAGAACTGCATTGTTATTCTGTAAAGGAAGGTAGAGAAAGGTGCCAAAGGCTTAGGGAGATTGGAATTGGAATGTTAGAGTGAATTGGTCATGTAAAACCTGCTCATCCACCCTGGTAAGTTCACCACACTGTGAAAAATAAATTTGTGAGGGAAGCCCAGCATCTTTGAAGAGTTCTAGGGTCATTTTTCTCTGAATGTCAGAAATTACAACGAGAAATGCTGCTACTAAGCTGGGATTCTAAGTGCAATGGGAATAATTAGATCCTGGTGTAGGGGACAAGTGACAGCACTTAATCACCAAAGACAAGGTGGGTGTCATTACCGTCCTGGACAGGGCGTCAAAACAGGACTCTGAGTCACCATCACAGCACTGGCCGGTTGATTATACTGCAGCTGAAAAAAGAAATAGATGGGAAATTTCCTAAAATCATATGTGATCTGTATATACAGAAGAGTTCTAGGCTAAGTGAACAGAAATCTAATTTGAATCACCAAAACAGAGTCCTTGCCCTTCGATTAATCCCTAAACTTGAGTCAGTTTACAGAACCAGAATCCTTCGAATGAAAGAGAGGCTTAGTCCTCTTGAGGAAGGACCATGCCATACTGCCCCAAATGTATGTTTTTAATCTTTCTTCAGCCTTCCCCAAAGGGACCTAGAGGTTTTTATCAGGGTGACTATGCATTGGGAGAAAGGAAATAATCAGAACTTTTGGTCGCTACTGGACACTAGCTCTGAATTGACACCAATTCCAGGGAACCCCAGACATCACTATGGTGTACTCGTCTGAGGAGGAGCTTATGAAGGTCAGACAATCAGTGGCATTTTAGCTCAGATCCATCTCACAGTGGGTGCGTTGGGTCCCCAAACCCATCCTGTGGTTAGTTGCCTGGTTCCAGGATGCATCTTGGAACAGACATACTTAACAAGTGGAAGAATCCCTTAAAAAATATTTGTTATTTGTATGAAATTCAAATTGAACTAGGCACTCTGTGTTTTGTTGTTGTTGTTGCTAAATCTGGCAATCGTACTTCAAGAAAACACCAAGTGGAAAAACCACCATGTGAGCAACACAACAGCTTAGAGGATATGAGAGTGAGGGTTTATTAAGAAGACTGTGAGTATCCTGAGCTGGACGGTAAAACCCAAGGCCGGAGGGCATGAAATTCAGTGAGCTGAGGGACTTTGCAAGACTCTGGAAATATTCCTTTTTTAAAAGAGCCAGTTTGTCCCTAACCAAAACAACCACCCAAAACAAAACAAAAGCCTTTCTGTCCTTCCTCAGTTGATTAATTTATAGGAAATTATTTTTATGAGGTCTGTAATTATAAAACAAATTGTCTGGAAGTGATGACTTAAACTCTATATTGGCAGAGTGGATATTCACATGAAAGGAGTGCAGTTTTCCTTTGGGCTGATGCAATAGCCTCTGCCTTCATGAATTTGCTGCTTGGACTATGTGCCTGAGGGCAGGAAGAGTTTAAAATGCTTAAAGTAGTCTGGAATTGGTTGTTAAAGAGCTCATTCAAAATGTGTGAAAGGGTTTGGCTCTCCCTAAGGCCCCAGGTTGCATCTTCTCTCTCTAACAAGGGTCACTCAATGCCCTGAAGCTGTCCTGCCCAACCTTGTGGGCAATTAGAACCACCTGGAAAATACTTTAAAACCCTGAATCCCCTACCTAATAGCAAGGATTCTAACGTAAATGAACCGGAGTAAGACCTCAGCATCAGAATATGTTAATATCTCTTCCAAGTGATTCTAATTTGCAGTTAGGGGTGAGAACCACCACCCTGAGAACTCTATCTTTAGGTACCAAAGGATACCTAAATCTTTTTTGTTGGGTGGGGGGGCTCCTGAGCTTCAATCACAGGCAGCTTGGTGTTTCTAAACCTGGGTGGGTGGAGGGGTGTCTTCTTTGCCTTTTTTAAGAACTAGCAGGCACTTAGGACCAGAAAAGGCTGGGAGAGTGCCCCAATCTCTTACCTCACTCTGTTCACATCATGAGGGTACAAATGTGGGGTGTAGAGATATAGAAGAGAAGGCGCGTTTGAACACCTTTGTCCCAGGTAAATCAGCACCTTATAAGCAGAGAATTAGACTTCATCCAATCAAGTGGAGAGAACCCTAGAGAAGCATGATCCTCATTAATCCATGTAGATAAAGCTGCATTGACTAGTTTCAGAGTAATTCCTCACATACATTGCACCACAGGGAGGGCTAATCAATTACAGGGTAGTTTGGTGCTACGAGTCAATAGACCTAAAAATGTACATCCCTTTTGTTGCAGCCATTCCACTTGGAGCAATGTATCCTAAAGCCAAAATCAGCTAACTGCATAAAGATACGTGTATGAAGATGTTAAAGCAATGGAAATTGTAACTAAAAAACGGAAAATTGTCTATATGCTTATTACGAGGGAATTAAATCATGCCGAAATATTCATATGATAAAATATTAGGGAGCCATTAGAAAGGATCATGTGTTGTTGGGTTTTTTTAACATAGAGAAAATGGTTCCAATCTATTGCTAAATTTAAAAGAATACAAAACCTTCCTAAATGCACAGAGCATTTGGTATTGTATGTCTCTCTTTTGCTGTCATTCAGAAGCATATCAGGGGTGAAAAGAATCCATCCTGTTCTCTCAAATTAGATCTAGTATAAGATCTCCCAAATTAGACCTAGTATAATCTTTTTGTTTAAGAAGAAAAAGTATTTCAGGAACAGTAGCTCATGCCTGTAATCTGCACTTCGGGAGGCTGAGGCATGCATATAACTTTAGCCCAGGAGTTTGAGACCAGCTTGGGCAGCATAGCAAGACTCCCATCCCTCTGAGTCCCCTGTCAAAAAAAAAAAAAAATACAAAAATAAGCTGGACATGGTGGCTTGCTCCTGTAGTCCCAGCTACTTGGGAGGCTGAAGTTGGAGAACTGCTTGAGCCCAGAAGGTCAAGGTTGCAGCTAGCCATGATTGCACCACTGCACTCCACCCTGGGTGACAAAACAAAACCATCTCAAAAAAGAAGAAAAGATAAAAGAAAAACTACACTCAGAGCAGAGGAAAGATGATGGGAAAGAAATAGACAAGACAGTGGGAAAGAAATGTACAAGACAATGGGAAAAAAACAGACAGACCCAGCTTTAGTGGTGGTTTTACATGTGACTGTTGAATTTAGCTTTGGTCTTGCTCTGCTTTTGCTTATCTGCCTTTCTCAAGTTCTTCTATAATAAATATGATGTTCTTAAATAACCAGACCATTTTAAAGATAATGATGTGAAGCTGCCAGAACTTCATGTGAAGTGTGAAGATAGATCCTGCTTTTCACAGTTCCCCACCCAAGAGCCACACACCCTCAAAGATGCTCCAGAGACTTTGTAAAAGGCAGCAGTGCGGATCCCAAGGAATAACTGCTTTTATTATAAAGCTGTGCATTTTCCTCCCTTTGCCATATTTCTAACCTCTTAACCCCACACTCAGTGTTTACTGAGGAAGTGCTGCAATTCCTCCATGGACTGTCTTGCTCTGCTTTGACCTTTTCCTGTGCTCTGCCTTCCATCGCTTCTTAGGTTATGGTGATGGTGATAGTGATGGCTTTAGGAAAGTTCATCACGCTTATCACGTAGATTGTCTCCAGTGTTGCTTTTTCGCTTGTTTTTTGTTTGTTTTGTCTTGTTTTGTTTTGTTTTATCACCTGGGTTTTTACGTTTTCACTCAGTTTGGGTTATTCCTCTCTTCCTTCCTCCCTGTCACTACCCAAGTCTTTCCCAGACCCTTCCCCTTTGCATATTGATCGGGAGAACTCCGGATCACAGCATTTTCTGCCATTTTCCCTATCCCTTCAGAACCCCAAACTCAGCAGTCTCCAGCTTTGCTGCATCTTAGAATCATCTGGAAGAGCTTCTCAAGCGTTAATGCCAGGGTCTTATGCCCAGAGAGTCTATGCTATTTGATCTAAAGTAGAGAGTGTTTTAAGCTCTTTCTCCAAGCGATTCAGCGCATGGCCAGGGCTAAGAAACCCTACCTAGCCCCTGTGATCTGCACAGCATCTTCAGGTTTAAAATGAGTAATCTGAGATAAAACTGCATCTGCAGAGGGGCTCCACTGGGCTATGCTTCATGCTCAGGTGGTTCTGATTAGCAAGCACACCACCCCAAATCAACCCTTACAATTAAAAGTGCTGCCATTACAAAGGCCACAGATCAGGAGACTGATGAAATTTCCACCTGTCTTATTCCTGAATTGGCTCATGCATTTTTCTTCCTAAATGCACACAGAACATTCAGTATGTCTCTCTTTTGCTGTTATTCAGAGGCATATCGGGGTGACAAAGATCCATCCTGTTCTCCCAGAACACTCACCAAATTCTTCCAGGTTCATTCATGCTTTCTCCTCTCCTATCCAGAACCTTAGCACCCTATGCCTGGTGAGTCCCACAGCCTCCTAATCACCTCTCTTCACTGCTTGCACCATGCAGTCCATCTTGGGTGCCACTGCTATAGGGATCCTCCTGGATCCGTCTTGTCATAACCTCTGTCTGACTTACAACACTGTCAACAAGTAAAACGATTATGAAGCTAATGTTAATGGTTACACATTTTTTTTTTTTGAGTTCTTACTAGGTGCTAGACATGATGCTAAGCACATCACATGTACAATTTAATTTTTAAATGTTTTATGACAATTTTCAAACATACAAAAAAAAGCAGTAATAGTAAAGCCTTCGCTCTCTTCTCAATAATTCTAAAATCCACAGATCTCTGAAATCCAGATGTTTTTCACATATTTAGTGCTAAAACTCCTTGGGCGGCAATGTCTGACCAAACTAAGCATGGAATTATTTAGATTTCTATTTACTCTACTTAGTATAAATATCCAAACATATCATAGCTGACATAATATGTTTGATGATGGGATACCACCCAGACCCCCACTAAGTATGTGATGTAATATACGCACATGTGCCTGAATGTTCTTCTAAAATCTGGAAACATCTGAATTCAAAAACATATTTGATTCCCAGGATTTTTGGATAAGTAATTTGATTCCCAGGAATTTTTGGAATGCAAATATATATGCTCATTATGCAGGTACACAATTCCTTACACTGCTGTAGTAAGAGCAGTTATTCCCTGGGATTCACGCTGTCGCCTTTTCCAAAGTCTCTGGAGCATCTTTGAGGGTGTGTGGCTCTCGGTGGGAAGCTGTGAAAAGCAGGGTATCTTCACACTTCTCACAAAGCCCTGACAGCTTCACATCATTATCTTTAAAGTGGTCTGGTTATTTAAGAACACCACATTTATTATAGAAGAACGTGAGAATACAGATCAGTGAAGGCAGAACAATTGTCTGTATATATATATATATATTTTATATATATATATATATATATAAACAACTTAGATTCAGAAACTGTTAGCATTTTGATATCTTCACTTTTTTCCATCAAATATATAGCTATAGATGGATAGCAGAGATATGGTTGTGGGCAATATATATACATATCCACATCAAATCCCTGGAACGTGTGAATGTGACCTTATTTGGAATAGAGATCTTTGCAGATTTAATTGAGCTAAGAATCTCAAGGTGAGGAGATCATCCTGGATTATCTGGGCAGACTCTAAATCCAATGATAAGTGTCCTCATAAGAGATACAGAGGAGAGACACACAGAAGAAGAAGAGGCAATGTGCAGACAGAGGCAGCAATTAGAATGATGTGACCACCAGCCAAGGAAGACGAGGAATGTCATAGCCATCAGAAGTGGACGCAGCAAGGAAAGAGTCTCCCCTCAAGCTCCCAGATGGAATGCAGCCCTACTGATACCCTGATTTCAGACGTCTGGCCTCCAGCACTGTGAAAAGAATAAATTTCTGCTGGTTTAAGCCACCGACTTGATGTTAATTTGTTTCAGTAGCCAAAGCAAACTAATACAGATTTAAATATAAATGTAGATCTAAATCTAGACATAAATAGAGATAAACATAGACTAGATCACTTAAAAGCACTTAAAAGTTTGGGCACAGTGGCTTATGCCTGTAATCCCGGCACTTTGGGAGGTTGAGGCAGGAGGATCGCTTGAGGCCAGGAGTTTGAGGCCTGCCTGAGCAACAGAGCAAGACCCCATCGCTACAGAAATTTATTTTTAAAATAGCCAGCTATGGTGGTACAAGGTGAGGGAGGAAGATTGCTTGAGCCCAAAAGTTCAAGGCTGCAGGGAATCATGATCAAGCCATTGCATTCCAACCTGGGAGGCAGAGTCTCTTTCAGAAATATAAAAATAAAAAATAAAAGTACGTAAAGCCCTCACAATACCTCACTCCTAAATCCCTTGGTGCATGCATCTTATTTAACCCTCCCAGAACCCTTTGGGATACATTACTGTGCCTGTTCCAGAAGCCAGACAATAGAGGCACATAGAAAGCACCTCCAGTTCCACTTCTTGCTACTCCTGGAGTCAGATTCAAAGCAAGGGGATTGATTGCCCCTAACCTGCTACACAATATGCCAGTGAACATTTCAGATGGAAAATTTAGGGAAGTCCAAAATCCCAGCAGGAAGAAGGGACCGAGAGCAGGCAGCAGCCCCATCACTTTGAAAGGCAGACGTAAGTCCAAGCCTTTTGGCAGGGAAGCATTCAGTAAACACAGGGAAACAGCTTCTGAGCCATACTCAAGCCGACACAGAGAGCTTCACTGACTGTGGGAACGGAGCCTGTTCTATGAGTTCGATGCTTTCAACGGAGTCAGCCAGGGTCAGTCAATGAGATGACAGAGCTGGGACGGCTGCCTCCTCAGCGGGAATGTCTGTGTTTGTCTGAGCAAGATGACACAGGCAAATACTGCCACCAGGTCAGCTGCGCTGGGGTGGGAACTGGCTGGGGAACTAACGAGCTCATAAATTGGAAAGGAATTAGACTATCAGATGGCAGAGGCAGGACAAACGCAGCCACCCACCGGAGTCTTTGCCATAACTCAGGGAAAGCTTTGCATTTTGCCCAGGAAGAGGTCATGTGAAGAGCAAACCAAATCAGTATGCTCCTTTAGGGGAGAATTTATGATTCCATTAGGAAAGTGCCCCACAAGGCTGACTCAGGGACCTGGGAGAAGAGAACACAGCATCAGTCTTACAACACACAAAGAGGGGCCTCCTTGGTGAAAAGCCCCTTCTGGTGTTTTCAAGATCAGGACTCAGAAGAGTTTGCCAAGGGGTAGTCTGGGAGATGCCTCAGGAATCTTACTGGGAAAAGCAGGGAGAAGTCAGGGCAAGCAGATTCTCCCTAGTCACCCATCCTCCCCTCCTCGATGTAACCAAAGCCATGTGTTGGTTTATATAAATAAGTCTGGACAATTTCATCTAATAAAGAAAGTCCTGTTGTTAAGTGAAAAAAAAGGAAGTGCCTGTAGAATGTCTTTCAGTTAAGCCACTGCACTGAGCAACAAGATTCATTCCACAGTGATAAATGAACACTTACTATATGCTAGGCACTGGCAATAAAATATGAGTCAAACATGTATGATGCTTGATCGGACTCTCAGAGTTGACTCTCTTCTGGGGCAGACAGACATCAGACAGAATGAGTTCACAGATAAATGTATGATTATAGGCTGTGATACGTTCAATATCTCATGCCTATAATCCCAGCACTTTGGGAGGCCGAGGCGGGAGGATCACTTGAGGCCAGGAGTTCAAGACCAGCCTGGCCAACATAATGGAACCCTGTCTCTACCAAAAATATTTTTTAAAAATTAGCTGGGCATGGGGGTGGACACAAGCAATCCCAACTACTTGGGAGGCTGAGGCAGAATTGCTTGAACCCAAGAGGTGGAGGTTGCAGTGAGCCAAGATGGCATGGCACCACTGCACTCCAGCCTGGGGGACAGAGCAAGTCTCTGTCTCAAAAAAAAAAAATTCTATACAGAAAAGGGGTAATATGAGGAAGAATAGCAGCAGGGAAGGGGCAAGAAGGCGCAAATATTACCATCTTCTCTAACTCCTCCATGTGTAGAGGGAGAAAGGTGGTGCCTCTGAAATAAACATCCCATATTATTTGGGGGGTTTTTGGTATCAATTGGGCCGATTTTCCATATACTTAGTGCTAACATCCTGGGTGACATGAGATGCAGCAGAAGACTCAGAGAGGATGACCCTGAGCGTGACGCTGGCTCAGAGCGGCTTCCAGAAACCTGAAGCCACTTATGCATGCACCCATTCTGTTGTTCAACAACATTTGCTATTTACTTACTATGACCCGGGAGCCAGGCTAGAAGTGGACAGATTTAGCTCCTATTAAGAAGCGAACTTAGCTTCATACAAAGTAGACAGGTGGGTAGTGTGAGGGGGCCATAGGGTACACGTAGGAGACCCAGATGAGAGACTATAAACCACAGATACTTTATGGCAGGTGCTTGAGAGGATGGACTGTGTGTCAGGCTGCCTGGGTCTGATGCCCTGCTCTGCCTCTTACCAGCTGTTTTATCTTGGATGAGTGGCTTAGCCTCTCTGTACCTCAGTTTCCTTCCTTCTAAAACAGTACCTCCTGGGGATATTATGAAGCTTGCAAAATCTGATACCTAGTAAGAGCTATAGAACTGTTTGATAGATTTAGCCAAATGAAAATAGTGTTTTAATTTAAATGTAGAAAGTACAAATAACTATGTTTAAATAAACATGTATTTACCAAAGTTGAGAAAAGTTAGAATTTTATCGGATTTGTGTAAGAGTGTGTTTGTGTGTGTAAAGCCACCCAATTTCTTGTGTTCCCCCTCCCCAGAACCCCTTCCCTACCTATCATCATGAATCTGATACATATTTTTCCAATGTCTTTATAACATATTACCTATGTGTATCTATAAACTGCATTCAGTTTATTTCCTATATTTAGTATTGATAAGGATAGAATCATGTCATACATATCATTCTGGAACTTGATTTTTTTCAACCAGCATGTTTCAAGATCTTTTCATACCGACACACATCCAGTTGATTTTAACAGCTGTCTAAAATACCATTGCGTGAGTCTACAATAATGCCATTATCCATTCTCCTCCTGACAGACATTCAGGTTGTTCACAGTTTTTCACATTTACAAATGCTACTGCAATAACAGCCTTTGACCATGTTCCTCATGAACACGTGGAAGAGCTTCTGGACTTGCAAGTGGCATTGGCAGGCCAAAGGATCAGTTCCTTCTTCAGTTTGACTCCATAGTGCCAAACTGCTCTCTGCAGCGGTCACACCAATTGCTACTTCCACCAGCAGTATGTTTTAAAGGATTAAATTTGCATCCTTTCAGCCTGGAATAACTGTGTCCCAAGACTCTTCCAAGGACACATGGATCTGTCTTAGTCTCTGTCGTCATCACAACTTTGCAAGATAGAGCCTGAGGGGCTCCAGTTAGAGGAGACAACTGAGGCAGAGGGGAGATTAGAGGGCTGTCCACAGTTGCCAGGGCTCTTTGGATGGGAATCAGGGCACTCTGCGCACCTACCAAATATGCTGACCTTTAGACCAGTGGTTTCTCAGCTGTGTTCCGGATCGCACCAGGGTTCTGTGGTGTTGTCAGGGTTAAAGGGAGGGGGTCATGGAAAATAAGGTGGAAAGAGAGGGGGCGCCAGTATGCCAGGCCTCCTCTCCCCATCTTGGCCCAAGCTGCTCTGCTCTAGCCTGTATGCATGCTGAGATTTTATCTGGCAGAGGCGGGGAGAATGAGGGAGGGACCACTACTTTTTTTGTCATTGTTTTGTTTGTTTGTTTCTTTTTGGTTCTGTTTTTTAGCTTTGGAGTTTTATTTTTTTATTATATACATACACACACACATATATATACACACTTTATTTATATATATTTATATCATATATGTATAAATTGCACTTTAAATTCTAGGATAGATGTGTAGATCATGCAGGGTTGTTGCACAGGTACACACACGGCAATGTGATTTGCTGCCTCCATCCCCCTTCACCTATATCTGGCATTTCTCCCCATGTTATCCCTCCCCAACCTTCCTACCCCTACTGGCCCTCTCATAGTCCCCCCAGTGTGCAATGCTCCCTTCCCTGTGTCCATGTGTTCTCATTATTCAACACCTGCCTATGAGTGAGAACATGTGGCGTTTGATTTTCTGTTTTTGTGTCCGTTTGCTGAGCAGGATGGTTTCCAGATTCATCCATGTCCCTACAAACGACATGAACTCATCATTTTTTATGGCTGCATAGTATTCCATGGTATTTATGTGCTTTTTTTTTTTTTTAGATGGAGTCGCCCAGGCTGGAGTGCAATAGCACAATCTCGGCTCACTCCAACCTCCGCTACCCAGGTTCAAGTGATTCTCCTACCTGAGCCTCCTGAGTAGCTGGGATAGGCGCCCACCATTACACCTGGCTAATTTTTATATTTTTAGTAGAGACAGGGTTTCACCATGTTAGTCAGGCTAGTCTCAAACTCCTGACCTCAGGTGATCTGCCTACCTCAACCTTCCAAAGTGTTGGGATTACAGGCATGAGCCACCGTGCCTGGCCAGGACTACTACTTCTGAAAAACAGGGATGAAACCATGGTTTTTAAAGTATGTGGTTCAAGTTCTACTGGTGAGATGATTTCAGGTGGCACATTTTCATTGTTTTGTATTCATTTTGACAGTTGTACATGTATTCGTAAGCAGGAAAACAGAAAACTAAGGGGACATCAACCATATGATTCCTTGGATATGATATTCTTCTCTAATAACAGATTATTATTTCTGAGCAATTTTATTTTACAGAAATACTGGAAAAAGCAAAGAGTTCCCATATATCCTCTCCTGCTTCCCCTCCTCATTTCCCCTATTATTTATATTTTGCATTAGTGTAGTACGTTCATTACCATTAATGAGCCAATCCGGACACTCTAGTATTAACTCAAGTTAATAGTTTATATCTCAGTTCACTCTTGCTGTTGTACATTCTAAGGATTTTAACAAGCGTTAATGACATCTATCTCCCATTACAGTATTATATCCAGCAGTTTCACTGCCCTAAACATCCTCTGTGCACCTAACTCATCCCTCCATCCACCCACTCCCAGCAACCACTAATCTTTTACCTGTCTCCTTAGCTCTGCCTTTTCCAGAATACGCTATAATTGGAATCATACTAGACATAGTCTTTTCAGGTTGACTTCATTCACATATCACTGTGCATTTACGGTTCCTCCATGCCTCTTCACAGCTTGTTAGCTCATTTCTTTTATTGCTGGGTAATATTCCATTGTCTGGGTGTACCAGACATCTATTCACTTACTATTAAAAGACATCTTGGTATGTTCCAAGTAACTTAGTCTGTTCCAGCTACTATAACAAGAATACCATAAACTGGGTGGCTTATAAGCAACAAATACTGATTTCAAACAGTTCTGAAAGCTGGGAAGCAGAATATGAAGGCACTGGCTTCAGTGTCTGGTGAGGGCCTATTCCTCTAAGACAGTGCCTTCTACCTGCATCCTTACTTGGTGTAAGGGGCAAATAAGCTCCCTTGAGCCTTTCTGTAAGAGCACTAATATCATTCATGAGGGTCCCACCCTCATGATCTACTCATCACCCAAGACCCTACTGCTGTCACTTTGAGGGGCTAGAATTCCAACATATGAAATTTGGGGAATAACATTTACATCACAGCACTAAGTTTTGGCAGTTAGGAATAAAGCTACTATAAACATTTGTATGCAGGTTTTTGTTTGGACATAACTTTTCAACTCATGTGGGAAAATACCAAGGAGTGAGACTGCTGAATCATATGGTAAGAGTATGTTAGTTTTGTAAGAAAGTGTCAAACTGTCTTACAAAGTGGCTGTACCATTTTGCACTCCCACCAGCAGTAAATGAGAGTTCCTGTTGCTCCACATCTTCTTCAGCATTTGGTGCTGTCCGTGTTTTGGCCTGTAGCCATTCTAATAGGTGTGAAGTGGTATCTCATTGTTATTTTAATTTGCAATTCTCTAATGACATATGATGTTGAGTATCATTTCATATGCTAATTTGCCATCTGTATATCTTTGGTGAGGTGTCTATTCAGGTATTTTGCCTAATTTTAATTTGGGTTCTTTGTTTTCTTATAGCTGGATTTTAAGAGTTCTTTGTATATATTTTAGATATCAGACCTTTCTTGGATGTGTGTTTTACAATTGTCTCCAAGTCTGCAGCTTTTTGGATAGTCTTTTCAGGTTGAAGCTACATTTACAAAAAAATGGGTCAATTTAAAGAAAAACATTATGAAAATGTATGCATGTAAGAAAGTAAGTACAGATGGTAGTTGAATATAGCAAAAATCTTGAAGGCAGAGAACAAATGAATACAATTCAGGAAACACCCCTTTAGGCTAAAGTCTCTCTCTCTCTCTCTCTCTCTCTCTCTCTCTCTCTCACACACACACACACACACACACACACACATACCCCTTACAAACACAGAACATATCCAATCATACCTCCCAGGAATGTTCTTGTCTCAGCAGGTAACATTTCAGACATGGTTTACCTAGCACAGGTAGATTACTATTTCCAAAATGTCATGTGGCTGAGGAGGCCTCACAATCATGGCAGAAGGCAAAGGAAGAGCAAAGGCACATCTTACATGGTGGCAAGCAAGGGTGCATATGCACTGGAACTGCCCTTTATAAAACCCTCAGACATCATCAGACTTATTCACTATCACAAGAACAGCATGGAAAAACCCCACCCTCATGATCGAATTAACTCCCATGGGGTCTCTCCCATGACATGTGGGGATTATTGGAACTACAATTCAAGATGAGATTGGGGTGGGGACACAGCCAAACCGTATCACCCTGACATCTTTCAGAAATCCTTAAAGCTTCTGAACCACAGCAGAACAAATGGTATGTGCTAAAGCCAGAGGCAAAAAGAAGATGGGTGTGCTCAATGGCCTGTGAGAAAGCAGGTGGTTGGACCATCTCAGGAATTAGTGAGGAGTGGGATGAGGCCAGGGAGGTGGGCAGGAGCCAGTCATAAAGAACCTTGAAAGCCGGGCGCGGTGGCTCAAGCCTGTAATCCCAGCACTTTGGGAGGCCGAGGCGGGTGGATCACGAGGTCGAGAGATCGAGACCATCCTGGTCAACATGGTGAAACCCCGTCTCTACTAAAAATACAAAAAATTAGCTGGGCATGGTGGCACGTGCCTGTAATCCCAGCTACTCAGGAGGCTGAGGCAGGAGAATTGCCTGAACCCAGGAGGCGGAGGTTGCGGTGAGCCGAGATCGCGCCATTGCACTCCAGCCTGGGTAACAAGAGTGAAACTCCGCCTCAAAAGAAAAAAAAAAAAAAAGAACCTTGAAAGCTACCTTAAAGATTTTTGAAAGCAATGAGAAGATCAAGGAGTAGTACCAGGGAGTAACATGATGACATTTGGCTTTTATATTAAAAACAGAGGTAGTTTCCCTTCACCATGTATTCCTAGGATTGCATAATATCCCTAGGTAATTTCAGTGTTAGAGGATTGGGTCACTTGAGATCACTATAGTTGTTTTTCAGAGAACTGAGCGTGAAGGCAGTATGTAGTGGGTTATCAAGGAAAACATAAGATTCTTGTACCAGAGCTGGGCCAGTTGGAGCCTTCTGTTTCTCACAACTACAATGCCCACCTCTCTTTCCTATGTGTGAGGTGTACGTGCAGATTGCTGTACCATCTTGGCCATTTTCTAGTGCCTACAGAGGGAACATAGCCCTGTCGACACTTTGATCTTGGATTTTGAGCCTCCAGAACTCAAAGTACCTTTCTGTTTGTACTTGAATATAATTTGGGAAACACTCCTTTAAGTTAAAATAAGACACTAGTAACAGAGTTGGGCTAGTCTCATAAACTGGGGGCTTAAGCTACAGAAATGAACTATCTCATGTGTCTGTTGAAATGTGATCCTATCTTCTATCTGGCTGCTTTCTTGACGGTACCAGGCCCCCAGTTTGTGGGACTTTATAATGGTAGCCCTGGCAGATTAATACAGTGACAAGAAACCATGGTGCTATTTGCAGTACCTAGGACTTTGTTACCAGTAGAAATCAGGGATATTTTCATAACACATTCCAGGTATTACAGATATTTCAAAATATTATTTACGCTCATTGGTACTTCAAAATCACCGTTATTATGAAACCCAATGCTAAATCATGTTATTTAATGTGCTAATAAAAGGACACACATGTTATAATATCACAATTTTTTAAAAAAAATTGAGAAATGAATTTCACAGTATTGTTTTCTTCATAACCCTATGCATTTTATGTTATGCATTTAAAAACATTATTCTGAGAAAGGGTCCATAGGACCGCCAAAGGAGTCTAGAGCACAGAGTGGGTTAAAAGCACCTGAGTTAAGCAAAAAGAAAACACATAAAAGTGTATTGCCATGCTTAACATCCCTTCACAATCCAGGACAGAAATTCAGGATGAAGTGGCGGGAGGTATGTATTAAGGAGATTGCTTTTCTAGTTAGAGATTATCATGGAATTAAAAGTGCTGTTAAAATTTGTTATAATCCATGAAAACCCAAGTGCAGACTTACCTCCCTCTATCCACTCACCCACCCTCCCACACTAAAATAGAAGCACCCAAGGGCAGGAGCTTTGTTTATTTCACTTCTGTGTTCCCAGAGTAAATTTAAGCCATACTTAGCACATCATTGGTGCTCAACAGATATCTGTGGAATAAAGGAATGAATGAATGAACGAACAAATACAGAAAAGTCATGCTAGAAATATACAAATAGGGCCAACAGGGAAGTGGAGAAACAGCAAGGGGTTCTAAATTGTCCTGTGTGGGTACCACGTCTGGCTTCCCGAGGATAAGAGAGAAAAACTGGAACTTTGTTGACTTCTGCGTGCACATCTTTGACAGATGCCCTGGGAAGCCACAGGGACTGCTCAAGTCTGTGTCTGTCCATTAGCAAGTTTTGTAAACTGCAGCAGAGCAACTGGGCTGGAAAGGCAAACTTTGCACAAAGATGGCCATGGGCAGACACATCACTGGGCTAGAAGGAAATCCAGGCCTTCAGGACAGATTCCAGAGGCATTTAGGATGCTTGGGACCACCCAAGACAGCCCCCAAGGTGGAGGACCTGAGTTGTGCCAGGAGACTTTAACAGATCTCTGCTCTGAACGCCCCCTCTCTCATCCACGTAACTGCCTCTTAGAGTCTTCAAGGTCCAGGAGACACTGAAAACAGCTTTCAGGCAGATGACTCAGTGAGTAATGTGCCCCTTCAAACAGTAAAACTTCACACTGCTTTCCCATTGCTGCCTCCTCTTCCCATGACAAACTGCTGCTCCTAACACATCTGAGGAGTCTTCAGGAGGGAAACTGTGAATGGCCCAGACGCCAAAGCCCAAGAGCCACACCGGATAAATTCTGCCTTCTCTCCTGGAGGAGAGAGAATGAAGAGGGTGGGAAGTCTGCAGAGCATTATTCCTATCCGCTGGGAAGGCAAGAGGAGCCCGCTGAAAACTGCCAAGGGTTGCACAGTCACTAGAGTGTGCGTTGGCCTGAGACAGAAAATCCAAGTGTGACCCATTGGTCGATGAATGAGCGGCTTCCTGCTTCAGGGTGATCCTACCTTCCATTCGGCTGCTTTCTTAAAGGTACCACTTTGCCTAGGCGCCCCCCCTCCACCACCACACACACACATGCATGCATGCACACACACATACACACACACAAAATTATTAGCAAAAGCTCCTGTCTGGGGATTTTCACCGCAGCTAAAGTACAACAGAGCTGTCCAAGAAATAAGGAGAGAAGAACGTAAGTTGACCCTGGTATCCCCTGGGTTATCTCTTCCCAGCCAGTGGTTGCCGTAGCAAAAGTCATTCTGCGAGCCGGGTGCCGTGGCTCATGCCTATAATCCCAGCACTTTGGGAGGCCGAGACAGGTGGATCACGAGGTTAAGAGATCAAGACCATCCCGGTCAACAAGGCGAAACCCCGTCTCTACTAAAAAAAAAAATACAAAAATTAGCTGGGCATGGTGGCGCACGCCTGTATTCCTAGCTACCCGGGAGGCTGAGGTAGGAGAATCGCTTGAACTCAGGAGGCGGAGGTTGCGGTGAGCCGAGATCGTGCCATTGCACTCCAGCCTGGGTAACAAGAGAGAAACTCCGTCTCCAAAAAAAAAAAAAAAAAAAAAAAAAAAAAAGGTCGTTCTGCGAAGCGCTAAAAAAACAGAACTGCGTGTAGACCAGCTCCTTTCTGTAGCAGCACATCTGAGATGAGATAAAGAACACGAAAATGTGTATGATGCCACAACCGAGAAGACAGCAAGCCTATTCAGCTGAGACTCTTCGTCGGAGAATAAACTTCAGCAGAAATTTGTACAGTCTTTGGGTTGTCTCACTGTTTGTTTATATCCACTATCCAAATAGACCATTTGGGCATTGCTACGGGCTGAGTTTTGGTTCCCACTCCTGCCAAAATTCTCCTAACACCTCACATGTGACTGTATTTGAGATAGTGTCTTTAAAGAGGTAAATGACTCTGGAAGCCATCATTCTCAGCAAACTGATGCAAGAACAGAAAATCAAACACCGCATGGTCTCACTCATAGGTGGGTATTGAACAATGAGAACACATGGACGCAGGGAGGGGAGCATCACACACTGGGGCCTTTCAGGGGGAAATACGGAAGTGACAGCGGGGGGTGGGGAGTTGGGGAGAGATAGCATGGGGAGAAATGCCAGATAGAGGTGAAGGGGAAGAAGGCAGCAAATCACACTGCCATGTGTGTACCTATGCAACAATCTTGCCTGTTCTTCACATGTACCCCAAAACCTAAAACGCAATAAAAAAAAATTTTTTTAAGAGGTAAATAAATGAAAATGAGGTCATTAGGGTGGAGAATATGACTAGTGTCCTTATAAGAAGAGGAACTGAAGACACAGACATGCTCAGAGGGAAAACCATGTGAAGACACAGCGAGAAGACAGCCAAATAGGGCAGCCTCAGAAGGAACCAATCCTGTTACCACCTCAGACGTCCAGCCTCCAGAATGAGAAATAAATTTTTGTTGTTTCAGCTACCCAGTCTGTGTCAATTTGTTAAGAAATTCTAGGAGACTCACACAGGTATTCCACAACAAAGAGTGTGAACACTCTCCCATCAGTGGAATCATCTCTTCAAAAGAGTCCCAAGCCAGAGAGCTTCCTACCCTTGCCTAGGAGTCTCCAGCCAACTTTGTAATTTCCCAGTTATAGTGTCTAGAGATAAGACCTTGATTCCCCTACCCTAGTTTCAACTTTGAGATAGAGTGGAAATCTAATTAAAATATGACTTTCTAAACATCTGCCGGCCCATCCAGAATGTCTTCTCCACATCCAACTCCCAGAGATGCTTCAGATGCTGCGAAGTGAAGGACTGGATGAAATGAAAAGGTGCCAGGAAGAAACGGCCCTTTGCACTTACCCACACTGCGCTGTAAAGGTTTTCACCATATGACATTTCCACTCTCCGAGCAATCCTGGGAGACACTGAGGGACAGTTGCAGTTGTTCCCATTCTACAGATGAGAAAATTGAGGCATTAAGAAATGGAGCAGCTTAAGACATTGTTTTCTAGCCCCAGTGGTGGGCATACTCTGCTGCTGCTTGCATATATCTCTGGGGTGTGTGTGTGTGTGTGTGTGTGTGTGTGTGTGTGTGTGTGTGTGTGTTTGAGAGAGAGAGAGAGAGAGAGAGAGAGAGAGAGAGAGAATGAGAACGAACATATATCTGGGCCCTAGTGAGTGCACATGCTTACATTAAAATAGCCGCCAAACTGGTGTCCTCAATTCCAACCTAGTATTATTCCCGTATTAAAACTTCCCAGGGACTCCAGCACACACTGCTCTTAGGATGTCTGAAATGCTAAGCATGACTTAGAAGACCCTAAAATGCCTGACCCCAGCTCTTCACTGTGGCACCATCACCCTCCAGTCACCACTCGCACTTTCCTCCTCAAACATTCCTCTCCTTTCCACCCATTTTACCTGGCAAATGCTTTTCCATGTGCTTTGCTTAGGCAAAACTTCTTCCAGGAAGTTCTCCTCCATCCCACCAGCTGACTTCAATGTTCCTCTGTGGGTCTCTACCACAATCTCTGCCTCTCTGCTTCTTGTACTATATTATCATCCTTGGCTTGTCATCCCCCACTAGAGTAAAAGCTAGGTAAGAATAGAGGCTGTGTCTTGTTCTTCATTCCATCCCCAGGGTTGAGTCCAGTGCATGGCATGTAGTAGATGCTCATTGAATCACACTTGAAATGAATGTTGAATAGAGTCAGATATATGTACGCGTGGGGCAAAAGAACAAGGTATCATCTTTCTCTAATGTTTGGGCATTATCATGAGTGTAGCCCAGAAAGAAGTATAGCCCACCACGACCTTAAGTCAAGCAGAGGTTGACCTTAAATCAACCATCAGACAGAGGAACTAGAAGGGCAGACTTTAGTAAAGTGATTATTTTCCTTCCCTGGCCTCTAGATGGAAGATAGGATTTGCCTTGAGATTATAGGATTTGCCTCAACATTATCCCTTTCTGTTCTGAGTTTTCATGGTCTGTCAATGAAATTCAGTGAAGGACAGAGAACAGTTTGCATAAAAGAAGCTCAACTTTAACTGAGTCACCCTGGGAAATAGTGTTATTAACCATAATACTTAGCCCAAAGATATAAACTGAGACACCAACCATCCACCCATCCCACCTATATTTATAGAGTATCTCCCATGTCCCAGACATATTGCTGGGCTGTGGGGAGACAGTGGTGGCCAAGCCATGACTACCTTTGTCCTCAGGAAGTTGGCCTGATAAGGAAGATGGACAGCAGACAAATGTAAACCTACCATTTTGTTCTGCTTTTGGATGGCCTTGTCCTAGACTTGGCCAGAAAGAGCATAGTCTGATCACCACACTTAAAATGTCCAGATTTCTTTGCTTTCCCCCATTGGATTCCCTCAGATGGGTACCTGGGAATGTGTCTTCTCCTGGTTGGCTGCCATCCTCTCTTGGCTGCCTCTTGGCTGTCTCCTCAAGGCCTTGGCTCTATCCTTCCAGCTCCCTACATGGTCAAAGGCATGGTTTGGTTATTCCTGGCTTCATCTTGAAAGAAAAATGGCAGATATCTTTCTTCATGGTAATTCTCTTAACTTTCTCAGAATGAACTAGACACAAGCTAAGGAAACTTCTCGCTGATATTAATTGGCTTTCATAGCTTAACTGCGATGATGTATTATGCTAAAGACTCCCTTTTCTATACGAGATGAGAATGAAAAGGAGCTATGGGAACACCAAAGAGGGCTCATTGCCTAGACCTGGGGGCACGAGGGAAGGATCACAGAGGAAATGATATCTCTGCTTCCATCTGTAACTCGATCTTCCTTCAGAAGAGCTATCAAAGCACTTTACCCTTTGTGTTGTTGCTGACTCTATATGTGGTAGAAGGTGAAGGAACATGTATTAGTTAGTCTTCACACTGCTATAAATAACTATCTGAGATTAGGTAATTTATAAAGAAAAGAGGTTCCATTGACTCACAGTTCCTCATGGTGTGGAGAGGCCTCAGGAAACTTTTAATCTTGGCAGAAGATGAAGGGGAAGCAAGTCTTACATGGTGGCAGGAGGGAGAGAGTGAAGGGGGAAGTGCCACATTTTTTTTTCTTTTTTTTTCTTTTTTTTTTTTTGAGATGGAGTTTCACTCTTGTTACCCAGGCTGGAGTGCAATGGTGCGATCTCGGCTCACCGCAACCTCCGCTTCCTGGGTTCAGGCAATTCTCCTGCCTCAGCCTCCTCAGTAGCTGAGATTACAGGCACGCGCCACCACGTCCAGCTAATTTTTTGTATTTTTGGTAGAGTCGGGGTTTCACCATGTTGACCAGGATGGTCTCGATCTCTTGACCTCGTGATCCACCTGCCTCGGCCTCCCAAAGTGCTGGGATTACAGCCTTCAGCCACCGCGCCCGGCCCGGAAGTGCCACACTTTAAACCATCAGATCTCATGAGAACTCACTCGCTCTCACAAGAACATGGGGGAAACTGTCCCCATAATCCAATCACCTCCCTCCCTTGACACGTGGGGACTAAAATTCGAGATGAGATTTGTGTGGGGACACAGAACCGAGCCATATCAGGACATCTCTAACAAATAGGATATAATTGGCTACAAATAAGAAAATCCATCCCAAACCTGACTTAAAATATAAGGGTCTAAAAGTAATAGCAAACAATATAGGCAACACATTGGTTCACAAATATGAAGTGCACAGAAAGAACAGATTTTAGGCATAATTTGATCAAGACTCTAGTTCTGTTTGTCCCTCATTGTACCTTTTTTTTTTTAACTTCCTTATGTCAGCTTCATTCTCAGCCAGATTTCCTTCATCATAGCAAGATGATATTCACAGTTCCAAGTTTCACATGCATACACTATATTTTCCATAGCAAAAGAGCATGTCAGCAACCTCTGCAAGAATCCTAAGATTCCTTTTGACTGGGCAAGTTTAGGTCACAAACCTATCCCGGAATCAATCATTGTAGCTGAGGGAATAAAATGTTATGATTGGTTCAGCCTAGATCATATGTTCCCTGTGAAGACTTTCTAGAACTGCATAAAACCACTAATAGAAATTGGCGCTACTGCCCTGCATGGCCAGCCAGCCTACTCCCAGCCCAAGAGCTGGATCAGAGGTGGCCCCATCACACAGAGAAACCCCACACAGCCACACGGCATGCTACACCCACACCTAGCCTGAGAGTCAGCCCAGTGGGGGCCCTACCCTCCAAGAGAGCCCACTAAACAGCCTGTTAACCCACCACACCTGCAGATACCTGGCCCAATAACTAACTCTAGGCCCTAGGTCGCAGAAACATTATGCCACCATTGTCACAAACTCCCATAGCCAAGGCCACTGACATAATTGCAGACATTGCAGGCAAAGATTATAACTCAAGAATCTCTATGGAGACCACACAACTGAGTCCACTTAGAACCAAAACCAGTGCAACATTCCCAACTGCCACCCTAGGGCCGTCTACAGGGAAAAGCGTCATTCTATAAGAGTTATTCAATAAAATTGAAAAAAGTAACTGTTCCACTAAGTGTGTATATATCAACATAGGGACACAAGAAAAAGCAAATAAAGGTGACACCCTTACAGAAACAATAAGCCTTCAATAACAGATGCCAAAGAAAAGGATATTTATGAAATGCCTGAAAAGGAATTCAAAATAATAATCTTAAAGAAATTCAACAATATACCAAATAATACAAAAAAAAATCCAATAAAATTAAAAAAAAAAGATCTGAATGAGAAATTTAACAAAGAAATAGATGTTTAAAAAGAACCAAGGCTGGATGCAGTGGCTTATCCCTGTAATCCCAACACTTTGAGAGGCTGAGGCAGGAGGACAACTTGTGGTCAGGAGTTCAAGACCAAATTGGGCAACACAGTGAAACAATGTCTTTACATAATTTTTTTTTAATTAGCTGGGTGTGGTGATGCATACCTGTAGTCCTAGCTACTCAGGTTGCTGAGGTGGGAGAATCAGTTGAGCCCTAAAGATTGAGGTGACAGTGAGCCATGATTACAGCACTGCATTCCAGCCTGGACAACAAAGTGAGACCCTGTCTCAAAAAACAAAGAATGAACAAAACAGAAATCTTGGAGCTGAAACAAATAATCCCATTAAAAAAACAAACAAAACTCTGAATAGACATTTCCCAAAATAAGACATAAAAATAGCCAATGGGTATAGGAAAAAAGTTCAGCATCACTAATCATGAGGGAAATGCAAATCAAAGCCACAGTGAAATATCATCTTACCCCAGTTCACACTGCTATTATCAAAAGACAAAAAAGATAACAATTACTGGGGCAGAGACAGAGAAAAGGAAATTTACTCTGTTGATGAGCATGTAAATTAACATATTCACTATGGAAAAGAGTATGGATGTTTCTCAAAAAATGCATAGAACTACCATATGATCCAGCAGTCCCACCACTGGGTTTTTATCCAAATGAAAGAAAATTAGTATATCAAAGGGTTACCTGCACCATCATGTTTATTGCAGCACCATTTATAATAGTCAAGATATAAAATCAACTGAAGTGTCAATCAATGGATGATCAGGTAAAGAAAATGTGTTATATATATGCATTGGAATACTATTCAGCCTTAAAAAGAATGAAATTCTATTATTTGCAGAAAGATAAATGATAGTTACTAGAGGCTAAAAAGGTTGGGAGGTAGGTGAGGAAAGGTTGATTAATGGGTACAAAAATACAGTTGCATAGAAAAAATAAATTCTAGTGTTTGATAGAACAGTAGAGTCACTATAGTTAACAATATATGGCATATATTAAATATAATATATATAATGTATATTTCAAAGCAGCTAGAATATTTAAAATGTCCCCAACACAAAGAAATAAATGTATACAGTGATGGATATCCTAAATACCTTGAATTCATCACTATACATTGTATGCATTTATCAAAATACTGCATACTCCATAAATATTTACAAATGTTACATATCAGCTATAAAAAGAGGGAATAGAATCTTGGAGCTGAAGAACTTGAAACGTTCCCAACACAGAGAAATAATAAATGTTCAAGATAATGGGTATATTAAAATCTTGAATTGATTATTATACATGTATTCATTTATCAAACTATCACGTGTACCCCATAAATATTTACAAATATTGTGAATCAATAACAATAGAGGAAGAAAATTTGGAACAAATAATTTCATGAATGAAATAAAAATAACAGAAGGCTTCAACAACACACTAAATTAAGCAGAAGAAAGATTTTCTAAACTTGAAGACGGGTGTTTAGAAATAACTCAGGCGGAGAAAAAAAAAATAAGTTAAAAAGAATGAAGAACCCTACAAGACTTATGAGATACCATTAAGTGAACTATATCCAGCAAAGCTCTTCTTTAGAAATAAAGTAGAAATAAAGACCCTCCCAGATGAGCAAAAACTGAGCAAATTCATCACAAATAGGTGTTGCAAAAAAAAAAAAATGCTTAAGAGATTACTACAACTGGAAACAAAAGGATAATAATTACTATCATGAAAACATATCAAAGTATAAAACTTGCCAGTATAAGTAAATCCATACTCACACTCAGAGTACCCCAGGCTGCAATGGCACTGTGTGCATCTTTAAATCCTCTAGTATGACGGTTTAAAGTCAAAAAGGTCAAAAACATCAACAACTAAAATTAACGGCTAAAGAACACACAAAAGACCAACATGTAAACTAAGGCTAACAAAATGCAGGCTGGGCACGGTAGCGCACACCTGTAATCCCAGCACTTTGGGAGACCGAGGTTGGTGGATCACGAGGTCAGGAGTTCGAGATCAGCCTGGCAAACATGGTGAAACCCCTTCTCTACTAGAAATACAAAAAATTAGCCACGCGTGATGACTGGCACCTGTAATCCCAGCTACTTAAGAGGCTGAGGAGAGAATCGCTTGAACCCGGGAGGTGGAAGTTGCAGTGAGCCAAGATCATGCCACTGCACTCCAGCCTGGGCAATAGAGTGAGACTCTATCTCAAAAAAAAAAAAAAAAAAAAAAATTGTGTTTGTGTGTGTGTGTGTGTGTGTGTGTGTGAGAGAGAGAGAGAGAGAGAGAGAGAGAGAGAGAGACAGAGAGATGGAGAGAGAGAGACAGAGACAGAGAGAGAGCGAGAGACAGAGAGAGAGAGAGAGA
Organism: Saimiri boliviensis; assembly: GCF_048565385.1. Taxonomy (NCBI): domain Eukaryota; kingdom Metazoa; phylum Chordata; class Mammalia; order Primates; family Cebidae; genus Saimiri; species Saimiri boliviensis. Next base: position 37,182,082 of record NC_133460.1, read on the forward strand.
GAGAGACGTCTGGAGGATTTTTTCTTTTTTTGAGACAGAGTGTCTGTCATTCAGGCTGGAAGGCAGTGGTATGATTACTGGAATTACAGGCACGTGCCACCATGCCTGGCTAACTTTTGCATTTTTACTAGAGATGGGGTTTCACCATGTTGGTCAGGCTGGTCTTGAACTTCTGACCGGGTGATCTGATCGCACTGGCCTCCCAAAGTGCTGGGATTACAGGCCTGAATTGCCACACCTGGCCCTCTAGAGGATTTTTATCTGACCAAAAGTAAGTTGTTATCAGCTTAAAATCATCTATTGTAACTAAAAGACACTTTATGTTAGCCCCATGGTAATAACAAGGAAACAAATCACAGTAGATACACAAATGAGAAAGAAAAAAAAAAAAACAACAAAGCTTAGTGCCACAGAAAATCGCCACACCACATAGGTTAACAAGAGAGAAATAAAAGCACAAAAGATCTATAAAACCACCAGAAAATTATCAACAAAGTGGCAGGAGTAAGTCCTTACTGAACAATAACAATCTTTAATATAAATGAATTAAATTCTGCAATTGAAAGACAAAGAGGGGCTGAATGGATTTTTTTTTTAAAACAAGAGCTAATTATAGGTTACCTGTAAGAGGCTTACCCCGTCATTAAAGACAGAGTGAAAGTAAGGGATAGAAAAAATGCAAACAGAAACCGAAAGTAAGCCAGAGTGGCCACACTTTTATGAGATAAAATAGACTTTAAGTCAAAAACAATAAAAAGAAACTAAGAAGATCATTACATGATCGAGAGATTAGTTCAACAAGATGATACCACAAGCAAAAATGTATATGCACCCAACATTGGAGCACCCAAATATGTAAAGCAAATATTATTAGCTCTAAAGGGAGAGATACACTGCAATATAATAATAGTAGGGGACTTTAACACCTCAGTTTTAACAATGAACAGATGATCCAGACAGAAAATCAATAAGGAAACTTTGGACTTAAACAACACCACAGACCAAATGGACCTAACAGACATTTATGAAACATTCCATTCAACAGTTACAGTATACTCATTCTTCCCAACTGCACATGGAACATTCTTCAGAATAAATCGTATGTTAGACCACAAAACAAATGTTAACAAATTTAAGAAGGCAGAGATTATATCATGTATCATTTTGGACCACAATAGCATAAAAACAGAAATCAACAAGAGAATCTTGGAAACCACATAAATACATGAAAATTAAACAACATGCTCCTAAGTAACCAAAAGGTCAACGAAGAAACTAAAAGGAAAATTTAAAAATTTTTTGAAACAAGTAAGAATGGAAACGCATTATACCAAAACCTAAGGAATACAGCAAAAGCAGTTCTGAAATGTAATTTCATTGCAATAAACACCTACATCATCTTTAGTGTTAGATTAGAAATCTAATAAAGATTTATTTTTTTTAATTGCATTTTAGGTTTTGGGGTACATGTGATGAACATGCAAGATTGTTGCATAGGTACACACATGGCAGTGTGGTTTGCTGCCTTCCGTCCCCTCATCTGTATCTGTCATTTCTCCCCATGCTATCTCTTCCCACCTCCCCACCCCCTCGCCCCTCCCCCATTAGAAATCTAATAAAGATTTATTAATCAGCATTCTAGAAAGTTTTTTTTAAAGCCAAGCCATGGACAAATTAAAATTATAAAAATTCAAACTACTATTAATCCTTATTAGCTTTCTAATAAAGAGTCTAACCATGCACTTCCAGGAAATAAAGTCAGAACTAAACCCAAAATTGGTAGACTAAAGAAGAGTTGGCCTTTCGAAAAGATAATCAAAATCAACAAACCCTTCACTAGGCTAACTTAAGAAAAGAAAAAATACCCAAATAAATAAAATCAGAGATGGAAATGGAGACAAAACAGCTAATATTGCAGAAATACAAAGGATCATAGAGGCTACGATGAACAATTGTACATCAAAAAAGTTGAGAGCCTAGAAGAAACAGATAAATTCCTGGACACATACAACCTGCCAAGATTAAATTATAAAGAAATAGAAACTCCAAACAGACCAATACTGAGTGAGGACCTTGAATCAGTAATAAAATTTCTGCCATTGGAAAAAAGCCCAGGACCTGATGAGACTAGCATTATCCTGATTCCAACACCAGGTAGACACAAGAAAAAAAAAAAAAAAAAAAAAGGAGAACTACAGGCCAATATCCTTGATAAACACGGATGTAAAAATTCTCAACAAGATTCTATCAAACCAAATCAACAGAAAATTTAAAAGATCATTCACTGTGACCAAGTGGGATTTATCCAGGGATATAAGAATGATTCAACACATACAAGTCAGTAAATGTGGTACGCCATATTAACAGAAAGACAGAAACCATATGACTGCTTCAGCGGATGCAGAAAGAGCTTTTGACAGCTTTCGACATTCATTTATGATAACAACTGTCAACAAATTTGTTACAGAAGGTATGTACCTCCACACCCCAAAGGCCGGATAGGACAAACTCACAGCTAAGAACATATTAAACAGGAAAAGCTGAAAGCTTTTTCTCTAAGATCGGGAAAAAGACAAGGATGTCCACTTTCGTCACTCTTATTCAACATAGTTCTGGAAGTCCTAGCCAGAGCAATTGGGCAAGAAAAAAATAGAAAACATGTAAATTGAAAAAGATGAAGTCAAATTGTTCCACTTTGCAGACAACATGATCTTGTATATAGAAAACACTAAAGATTCCACCAAAAGATTGTTGTAACTAACAAAGGAATTCAGTAAATTTGCAAGACATAAAATCAATACACGAAAATCAGTAACATTTATATATGCTAATAGCAAACTATCTGAAAAAGAAATTTTAAAAAACAATTTCATGTACCATAGCTATAAAAAAGTAGGATACCTAAGAATAAACTTAACCAAGGAGATGAAAGATCTCCACACTGAAAACCATAAAATATTAATAAAAGAAATTAATTAAGACACAAATAAATGGAAAGACATCCCATGTCCAAGTATTGACCTTTTTTAATTAATTATTAAATTTTTCTTAAATTGCTACACAAAGAGTACCATGTCTAAGTATTGGAAGAATTAATATTGCTAAAATCACCATACTACCCAAAGTGATCTGCAGGTTTAATGTCATCCCTATCAAAAGAACAATGACATATTTCACAAACATAGAAAAATCAATCCTAAAATTCATATGGAACCACAAAAGACTCCAAATAGCCAAAGCAATCCTGAGCAAAAAGAACAAAGCTGGACACATCACACTACTTAACTTCAAAATATACTACAAAGCTATAGTAACCAAAACAGCCATTACGGGCACAAAAACAGACACATACACCAATGAAACAGAAGACAGAATCCAGAAACAAATTCATGCACCTACAGCCAACTGATTTTCAACAAAGTTGCCAAGAACACACACTGGGGAAAAGACCATCTCTTCAAGACATGTTGCAAGGAAAATTGGATATTCACATGTAAAAGAGTGAGACTAGACCCCTTCCTTACAACATATACAAAAATGAACTCAAAGTGGATTAAAGACCTAAATGTAAAACCCAAAACTATGAAACTACTAGAAGAAAACATAGGGGAAATGCTTTACGACATTGGGCTGGGCAAAGAATTTTTTAATAAGACCTCAAAAGCATAGGCAACAAAAGGAAAAGTAGACAAATGGGATTACATCAAAATAAAAAGCTTCTGCACAGCAAAGGAAACACTAAACAGAGTGAAGAAACAACCTACAGAATGGAAGAAAATATTTGCAAACTATACATCTGACACGACTATCCAGAATATATCAGGAACTTAACAACAACAAAAGCTTATTTTAAAATGGGCAAAAGACCTTACAAAGCATTTCTCAAAAGAAAACATGTAAATGACTAGGAGTTACATGAAAAAAAAAAATGCTCAACATCGCTAATAATTAGGGAAATGCCAATCAATACTGCAATGAGATACCATTTCACTCCAATTAGACTGGATATTATCAAAAAGACAAATAAAAACAAATGTTGGGGGGGATGCAGAGAAAAAGAAATGTCTACACATTGTTAGTGGGAATGTGAACTAGTACAGCCACTATGGAAAACAGTATGGATGTTCCTCAGAAAATTAAAAACAGAACTACTATATGATTCATCCATCCCACTATGGAGTATCTATCCAAAGAAAATGAAATTAGCATGTTTAAAATATACCTATACTCCCATATTTATTGCAGCATTATTACAATAACCAAGATATGAAATCCACCCAAGTGTCCTACAATAGATGAATGAAGAAAATCTGGTATATATGCTAATACTATTAATACTATTGAGCCATAAATATGAAATGTTATCATTTTTGACAACATGGATGGATCTGGAGAACATTATGTTACGTGAAATAAGCCAGACATGAAAAAACAAATACCATAAGATCTCACTCATATGTGGAATGTGAAAAAAAAAAGTTGCTATTATAGAAGCAAAGAATAGAACAATGGATAATAGAGACTGAAGAGGGAATGGGAAAAGGGATGATAGGTCAAGGTTGATCAACTGGCACAAAGTTACAGTTAGGAGAAATGAGTCTGGTGTTCTATTGCATAGTTGGGTGAGGATAATTAAAAGTAAGGTATTTTGTAGATTACCAAATAGCTGGAAGAGAGGCTTAATTGTCCTTAAAAGAAATTGTCCACAAAGAAACCATAAACATACAAGGTGATTGACACACTAAATACCCTGATTTGATCACTATACAATACACATGCATCAAATCATACCCCACAAATATACAATATAATGTGTCAATTTTAAAAAGGCATCTAACTTAGTGACAGAATTCCCCCCAAAAAGAAATTGGGGGGCTACTGAAAGGGAGGATAAGGCAATGGTTGGTGGGGTTCCATCTGCATTGGTTAGAATTAGGTTCAACTGTAAGTGGCAAAGATCCCAACTAGCAATTGCTTAAACTTAGAAATCTTTTTTTTTTCTCTCTCTCATGAAAAGTCCAGTAAGGTAGTTGAAAGCTTGTATGGTTTATGACAGCATCATGTACCCGAGCTCCTTCTGTTTCTTCTACCGCAAATGCCATGTTTACCTCATTGCCAAGATGACCACCCCAGCCATGACATCTGCAATGCAACCAGCAGGAGAAAAGCAAAGGAGAAGAGCATGCCCATTCCTTTTAAAGAAACATCCCTAAAGTTGTACATAAAACTTTCTACTTACATCTCATTGGCCAAAACTTAGACACATAGTCACAGTTTGCTGCAAGCAAGGATGGGATTCATAGTCTTGATTCTAGGCAACTTACACGCTCCACAAAAAATCGTTTTACTCTGGAAGGAGGAAGATTAGATATGGAAGGTTGACTGATAGTCCCTTGCTCAGCATCCTCGGGTACTGAAGGTAACCCCTCCCCAGATTTCACAGGACTCCCTGGCATAAGTGACTGCAGCAAGTTACCATACTTCATTCTAAGACTTTGAGGACTCAGGACTCATTGGGGAATTACATGAGCCATCAAATGTGAAAATTGGAAAACTGTTGACCTTTCTTTAAAGCAATCATTTCATTATTTCCCTTCCTTATTTTTTCTTTTGAGATGGAATCTTACTCAGTTACCCAGGCTGGAGTGCAGTGGTGTGATCCCAGCTCACTGCAACCTCCACCTCCCAGGTTAAAGAGAGTCTCCTGCCTCAGCCTCCCAAGTAGCTGGGATTACAGGCATGTGCCACCATGCCCAGCTAATTTTTGTATTTTTAGTAGAGATGGGGTTTCACCATGATGGCCAGGTTGGTCTCCAACTCCTGACCTCAAGTGATCCAGCCGCCTCAGCCTCTCAAAGTGCTGAGATTACAGGCATGAGCCACTACACCCAGCTCCTCCCCCCCCCTTTTTTTTTAAACACCCTATCATTTGCAGCTTGAGCAGCAACTAGTCTAATGAAAAGATCACTAACTTTAGTTCAGGAAACCTGGTTTTGAATCTTGAATAAGCCACTTACTAGCTATATGGTCTTAAAGCATTTAACCTATCTGTGCCTCATTTTCTCATCTGCAGAATGGGGATTGTGTTAAAGAGGAAGCAGTAGCTCATAGTAAGCACTCAGTAACTGGTAGCTACTAATATCACCAGGCTTCTCTGTCCTGAAGGTCACTCCAGCTGCCTTCTGCATTACCACCCAGTAAGTGGAGTTTATTAAATGAGCCTTCATTCTAGGGCTAAGCCACATGGTTTTCAAATAAGCAATATGTTAAGCCACCCAACATAAGAAGACAGGCTATAAATCAAATTAGACTCAAAGTCTGTCACAGATAAAAGGGACCTTCATACGCCTTGATTTGTCATTTTTCTGTTGGCTGCTGTTATCATTATTACTCATAACGGTGGCAAGAGCTGTCATTTATAAAATCCCCCTGCTGTGCCAGGCACTGTGCTTTTTAAACTTCACCATGGTCCCATCGGGTGAGTTTTTTCACTCCCCTTTAACAGATGAGGAAACTGAGGATTTTGCCACAAGTCACCCAGTGCCAGCCTGGTACTCAGATCTGAGTCTAAAGTATCTGTGTTTATTAGAATTAGGTTCAGCTGTAAGTGACAGAGACCCAAACTAGCAAAGACTTAAACTTAGGTAGAAATTTCATAGGAATCATATGGTAGCTCTGTTCTGAATTTTCTGAGCAACACCCATACTCTTTTCCATAGCGGCTGTACCACTTGACATTCCCACCAACAGTGTGCAGACATTCCTTTTTCTCTGCTTCTTATTATTTGCTCTTTTTATAATTTTTATGTTTAAAAATCCCTAAAAACTGTAAAACAAAATAACCCATTTTTACACCACTTTTCTTCTTTTGAAGTCTTTAATAAAAGAAAAAGTGAAAACATCCCCCAGCTCTTCCAAACTCTCCCTCAGAGAAAACCACCGTTAGCAGATTGTTTTTCATGCTTATGCAGTTTAATATTATTTAAATTTCATTTTTACTCTTCTGCAAACAAGTCATTTCAAACAGGAGGAGTTAAAGTAGCTATATTTAAAGCCTGCAGGGAAAGATGACTTTCCTTCTACATACACTGGCTTCTGTATCTTTCATTGATTTGTTCATTCATTTGTTCACTCATTCAACAAACATTAACCAAGTACCTCATACTTGCCAAGAACTAGTTAGGCACTGAGAATACAAAAATGAAGAAAATTCAGGTCCTCTCTTGGAGAAGTCACCAGCCTAGAAGGTGGTGACTTCACCCATCATTGCACAAAATGAAAAGACCTACAATCAGGATGAGGGGCAAAAATGAGAGAAAGGTCCAGACAAGGAGATGCTTGAGTTGAGAATTCGGGGAGGCATTCACTGCACAGACAAGAAGCCATGCTACTCTGAGCCGAGGCCAGTAGGAGAGAGCCCAGGGGCCTCTTGTGTGGCTAAAACATCATGGAAGGAAGTGTAACAGTGATGGAAATGAGGCTAGAAAGGGCACTTGGGCCTTGAATTACGTTCTTAAGTCTTTGCAGTCCATCTGACATTCCTGTCTGCTACAAACCCTCTTGTTCTAGAAGGAAAATAGATATTGAACGTGTGAAAATATTATTCTAGAGGAAAGAGAGGTGTTCAACTTGTGAAAAGAGAGCAGTTCCATTTTAAAATCCATCAGGAATACTACCTGGCAATTTATAAAATGAAACAGTGATATGATACACGCTACAGCATGGATGAACCTTGACAACATGCTAGGCAAAAGAAGCCAGTCATGAAAGAACCTATGCCAGTTTCTTTCATTTATACCAAATGTCCAGAACAAGCAAATCTATAAAGATAGAAAGTAGATTAGTGGTTGCCTAGGGGTGGAGGAGGTGGGAAGAAATGAGGAGTGACTGCCAATGGGAATAGGACTTGGGGAGGGAGGAGAAAATGTTCTGAAATTGATGATGATGGTTACACAACTCTGGATATACTGGAACCACTGAATTGCACACTTTAAGTTGTATGGTATATGGATTATATCTCAATTAAGTGACTCAAAGGAAAGCATAACAGAATTTTAAAAATCTCTCCATCACTAGAAAATAACACTCCCCAAAACTGCCAGAAATAAGTATGTGTTCAAGACAGGCTTTGGTTGTCATTGTTTCTTCTCCATCACCATCCTTCGAAAAATATAGAGCATCTTGAATGTGAATTACCCTGAAAGTTCATTGGTCAGTCAACAACCCAGGTCTATTTTTTACTCCCGTGTTTAATCCAGAGGTTACTAGAGGACAGTGACTCTCAAATTCTCATCCTAGAACCACCTCCATCAGAATCACCTGTGGTGTGGGTTATCAATGCAGATTCTCACACACTACCTAGGCCTTGTAAATCAAAATCTCTGGACGTGAATCCCAGGGATTGGCACTTTAATTCTGATATACACCAATGTTTGAAGACCTCTGCTCCAGACTATGATGCCTGGCTTATAATTTACTCGCTTTCATGATGTTAGCCCCTACCTGGTTTCTGAGTCTGAGCTGATCCTAAATAGACCCATTTCATGGAATACATCAAAACACCCAATGCAGAAGAACCTTTGCAAAGAGATATGAAAATAAATGCAATCTGTGTATGACTATAGAAGTGACTGAGTGTTCACAGATGTGTTAAGGACAGAAGGAAGAGGATGGCCAGGAAATTTAGGACCAAAATCTGATGAGCTGAATGACCTCAAATCTAACTTCTCTGACCTCGGCACATAGGCTGGATTGCCTAAGAGCATGCCACTCCATCCATCTCCCACCTTCTGGATTTTTCCAATCTACGGTACATCCTTCTGACTGCTGTGATTATGGCCTCACTATCTCTCCGGAGACTCAGTCAACTCCTGTGTAAAATAATGGGTTTGACCCCAATTGTCTTGGAATTCTCTCCAAGCTCTGACATTATACAATACAGGATCCAATGACTCTTGAGCAAGATTAGAAAGGCTTCTACCATGGCTTTGACACCCAGAATTAAAACAAAGAGGGCCCGTGCATGGTGGCTCATTCCTGTAACCCCAGCACTTTGGGGAAACCAAGCTGGGAGGATCGCTTGAGTCCAGGAGTTTGTGACCAGCCCGGGCAACACAGCAAGACTTTGTCTTACAAAAAATTTTTTTAAAAAATAGCTGAGTATGGTGACATGTATCCAAAGCCCAAACTGCTTGGGAGGCTAAGGTGAGAGGATCACTTGAGCCCAGAACTCAAGGCTGCAGTGAGTAAAGATAACACTGCTGTACTCCAGCCTGGGAGACAGACCAAGACCTTCTTTTGAAATAACAAAAACAAGCAAACAAAACAAAAAACAAGGAGGGCTAACCCCAGCATCTCCAAAATTCACATTATTGAGATATTGTTTACCTATGATAAAATGCACCCATTTAAGTGTACGTTTTGATGAGTTTTGACACCAAACTCTGAGATCTGTTCACAGTATTACATGGGTGTGCATGGGAAGCCTTTTTTATTTATTTATTTTTTTGTTCCACAGCTTTGTCTTCATGCGCCTGGGAAACAAAGCAAAAGTGTCACTTCCCAGGAAGTCCCCTTCCCCACCCTGACCAGGCCCAGCTAATCATTTTCCCTCAAACATCATGTACCCCCTGCCTTTGTAGCCCCTCACTACTGGTTGTGACTTCCCAAGGCTGCCCAAGAGTCACCCTGGAAAATCTCAGGTTTGTGAGTGTTTCCCGCTTTCCTGGATGCTGAGGAACCATTTATAATTTCCTTCCCCCCTTGGTTTTTATAGGGTGGTCGGTTTATCAGTACCTCATAATGGCTCCTTGCTGAGGCACTCCCATGGCTATATTCACATTCCAAGTTCCGGGTTTGAGGATTTACATAGCAGCTGAGATTCACTTGCTAAATGGAAGATCGGTCACTCAGGCTCATTCTTCAACTGTAAAGGATGGAAATTCTTGACTGTGAGTTGTCCAGGTTCTTGGTGTATTGAAAAAAGAATCAAACAAAACATACAAACAAAGCAACAAAAAAACCAAAATGATAAAAACACAGATTTATTGAAGCAAAAGTATACTCCACAGAGCGAGAGCAGGCTTGACCAAGCAGCTCAAACACTCCAATTACAATGTTCTTTAGGGTTCTTATTAAGCTAAAAGAATTTGGTAACACCCACTAGGTGCCCTTTAGAGACCTCCAATTGGTTACACCCTATGAAAGATTGGCCCATGACCAATCAGAAGCTGAAGTGGAGATGGTTCATGACCAATCAGAGGCTAAAGTGGTCAATCAGAGACTTGGCCTGTGGTCAATCAGAGGCTGAAGTGGGCATTTTCATCTGGTTATTTCAGGAGTGAGGATGTGGCTTGTACGCTGCCTAATCTTGCCTAGAACTGGCTGCACCTGCTGCTCTTTTGCTTCTGCGTTAACCCTTGGTTACACTCATTCCCTACTGTCTCTTGGCAAAAGGCAGGGGATGTGACTTGTGCATCTTGGTAACCCTGGTTCTAGGATACCGTGGTGCATGGCAGAGAATCATTGCTTGGTCTCCATTCCCCAAGTAGATAGAAGAGAAAGAGGTGGCGGTGGCTCTGACGGACCTCCTCGCCTTGTTAACACCAGTGGCTGCATCTGGTCCACAGGCAACTGCTGCCTCAACAATGCCCTGGCTGCCCATAACCAGGGCACTTCCACTTCCCCAGAAAACGAGACTGGAGAAATGACCCTAAGTAATGGTACTCCAGGGAGGATTGTGAATTTAAAAACAAACTCACTTTCTTTCTGCTAAATTATACCCCACCTTTTACCACCACAACTACTCCTTAGCTACAGAAAGCTCACCACCAATCTACTCTGTCCAATCAAATTCTTCATGTTGACAAAGACCAGAATAGCTTATTAAGGACCAGGTTTGTAGGTGACTGTGCCATACTGAGAATCGCAGTTTTTAGAAAACAAACTCCAATTCCCAATCTCAGTTGCTTGTTTCATTTCCTGGCTATGCATTTCCACTTGTGGGGCTGTTGCTGCTTCTCCTGACACCATGTCTGGGAACTTAGAACCTAGAGACTCTGGGGAAATTTACATGTGGGCTTTCTTCATAACCTGTAGAGGGAACTTAGCATCCTATAGAGAGAGGATATCTCAGCATGGGGGACACACTGACACATCGATTACCCCTTATGTACCAGGCATTAGTCAACTCCCTTTAGATACTTGTGAGGTGTGGGATACTAGTCCCATTTAATGAATGAAGAAACTAAGGCTCAAAGAGTCTAAGGATTTTTCATCTCAGAAAATGTCATTTTCCCTTCAGTTGCTCAAGCCAGAACACTGGGAATCCTTCTTAACTTTCTTCCACTCATCACTAATTATTTTCCTTTGACCCACAAATTAGGTCTTGAATCCACACAAATCCCTTTATTCCTATAGCCATTGCCCTGGTCTAGGCCACGGTCACTCAACAAGCAGCACTGATTGTCTGGTATGTACCAATCTCTGTTCCAAGAAGCTGGGATACCTGAAGCAACAAAACGGGTGAAGATCTCAGCCCTCAAGGAGCCGGCATTCTGGCCATCGCTTTAGGTTACCGCCCTATCCTCCCGCTTGTTCTCCTCCCACACGAACCACTCTCCACAATTCAGTTGACTTTTCCAAAACAAAAACTGAATCATGTCATTCCCTTTTCCAAATTGTCTAAGGGGCTCCCACTACTTTGAGGACACAAATCTATTCTTCTTAATATGGTTTTGATTCCCTTTCATAACCCAGTTCTCACTCTCTCTCCAGTCCCAACTCTCACCCTTCTCCTCTCTACCACACACTCCACTAAAAGAAAAAAAAACTACACACACACATACACACACACACACACGAAACTTCCGGATGAACTTTTCTCAATTTATTTAGAGTGAAAGGCACTCCACTGTCTCTAGCCCCCTAGCCTCCATGTGTGGGGTCTCTGTGCCTAGCAGAGTTACCCTTCCTCCATCTCCTATTCAGCCTTTACTTTCAGCTTAGGCTTGGCTCCACCGGAGAGCCTTCTCTGACTTCTACCCTGTTCAGACAACAGTGGAAGCTTCTGCTACATGATCTTATAAAAATGGCGGCCGGGCGCGATGGCTCAAGCCTGTCATCCCAGCACTTTGGGAAGCCGAGGCGGGTGGATCACGAGGTCAAGAGATCAAGGCCATCCTGGTCAACATAGTGAAACCCCGTCTCTACTAAAATACAAAAATCAGCTGGGCATGGTGGTGCGTGCCTGTAATCCCAGCTACTCAGGAGGCTGAGGCAGAAGAATTGCCTGAACCCAGTAGGCGGAGGTTGCAGTGAGCCAAGATCGTGCCATTGCACTCCAGCCTGGGTAACAAGAGCACAAGAGCGAAATTCTGTCTCAAAAAAAAAAAAAAAAAAAAAAAAAAGGGTCTTCCCGTATCCTTGCTTGGGTCACACTTTGGCAGGGCTGTCTTTGCCACTAGACTGTACTCTTTGAAGGCAGGGATGAAATAGTGTATCCCCTGTTTATCACTGTATCCAAAGGGATATCTCAGTACTAGTTTTTGAAAGGAATGAATAAATGAATGCTGAAGAAGGAAAGGGTCTCAGTTTCACAGCTAGTAAGTAGCCAAAATGGGATTTGAACTTCAAGCTCCTGCTTTTAACCACATCATAAGCCACTGTAGGGTAAATTCACCTGAGAGCAATAACGATGGGTCTGCATGGCAGACGCACCTGAATGTGTGTTCCGAGCTAGGGAATCAGGAGGGGCCAAAGTGGAGATTGTTTTCCTTGTCTATGAAGAACATCTGAGTTCCTGACCTGTTCCATGAAACATGTGTCGTGCGGGGGATTGAAACCCTAAGTTTTGGAGTAAATGAAAGTTGCCAGTGGAGGTCATTAAGGGGAGGATGCTAGGTGGAAACGCTATGTAAACTGCATGCTGTTTTTATTTTGAGACTCTGTCTCACTGTATCACCCAGGCAGGATTGCAGTGGCGCAATTTCAGTTCACTGCAACCTCTGCCTCCTGGGTTCAAGCAAATCTTGTGCCTCAGCCTCCTAAGTAGCTGGGATTGCAGGCATGTGCCCCCATGCCTGGCTAATTTTTGTGTTTTTAATGGACACTGTTTCACCATGTTGGTCAGGCTGGTTTCAAACTCCTGACAGGTGATCCACCCACCTCACCCTTCCAAAGTGCTGTGATTACAGGTGTAAGCCACCATGCCCGGCCAAAAGTACATGCTGTTTGCAAGCAGTAGAGGCTTTCTTGCCCAGCCCACCAACCCACCACTGCACACATTCTCTCCCCTGTATGTAGCCCCCAGTGAAACCCCACGTCTTTTTTTTTGAGATAGAATCTCACTCTGTCACCCTGGCTGGAGTGCAGTGGCATAATCTCGGCTCACTGCAACCTCTTCCTCTGAGGTTCAAGTGACTCTCCTGCCTCAGCCTCCCAAAGCTGGGACTACAGGCACATGCCACCACGCTGCACCAATTTTTGTATTTTTAGTAGAGACAGGGTTTCACCACGTTGGCCAGGCTGGTCTCAAACTCCTGACCTCAGGTGATCTGCCCGCCTCAGCCTCCCAAAGTGCTGGGATTACAGGTGTGAGCCACCACGCCTGGCCACCCCATGTCTTATTTACTGGATCCAGGTCACTTCTTCAGTCTCTGGAACCTGGTGCCTTCCTAATGAGGTTAATAGGGGTTTAGCGCAACACCCACTGCGAGGGATGTAGTTAGTCGTGGGTAAAGTGAGCTTTGGGAATAATTCACCATTACTTGTCACAGATCTTCCTGATGAGAAGCAGAGCTTAGCCTAAGCAGACAGGAAAGAGGATGAAATATAAGATGCAGTGTGAGGGCTTCATCATCCCAGGTCTTAGGATTGATCAACTTTTGCATTGGTTACCAAGGGAATGACAAGAACGCATAATATCCAAATTGGGATAAAGTTTAGACATTGCCTTGCCTTTTAGCCCACTAGAATAATAAAAATTGAGGTTAGAATCCGAGGTTTCTTGACACCGGATTCCATGTTTCTGCCGTGGGCATAACTGTAACAGGGTTGAGGGGAGGGAGGTCTAAGTGCCTAGTCATCATTAAATGGTTCAAATGCCAAAACAAAAAAATCCTAAATCTGCTTCTGTCCATCAGGGCAGTAGCTATGGAGGAGAGCTTCTCACTGCTAGATGGAATATTTTTTCCCAATAAGGCAAGATGAACATTGCCTTATTGGAAAGGAACCATTGAGTCCAGAAACCACTGTGGGTCATTACAGGAAAACTAACTTTTATCTTAGCCATTTTCCAGTGAAGGAATGAGAGAAGGAAAATGAAAACTTAACCCACTTGTACAGCTCCTTATGTCTACCTGCACTGGGGAGGGGGCGGGGAGAAAGGGACTTGTGGGAAGATTGTGTCAGCTCCATCGTACCGTGTGCCAGTGTGCTGAGCATATCACATGCCTCATCCCATTAAATTCTCACCACCACCCAATGGGACATACGCTAGGAGGTGTCGAGCTGGGACTTGATCTGACTTCAAGACTCAGGTTCATAAACAACAGGCTCTGTGGCCTCTTGGTCATTAGACTAGTTGGCCATAAACTGGATGAACATTCACTAAATACTGCCTGGTTCAGACCTACATCATCTTTCCTACCCAAGGGAAGCCCCAGCCAAACAAAGAATGACCTCTCAGGTCCTTCAGAGGATGCCATGACATGGAGATGCCCAAGGATTACGAGAGACAGTGCTTAGGCATGGACCTTGCACATTCTAGAAAGTTCTCATCCATTGATAACAGCAAAAACAACTGCTAAGCATTGATCATATATATGTCAAGCACTGTACTTTCTATAGGTACATTCAAATTATATGTGGTTGATGCCAGGAGATCATTATGATCTCCATCTTCATTTTCTCTAAACCATTTTCAAAGAGATAAGTTAATGTGTCCAATGTCAGACAGATGCTTAGGGTCAGAGGCGGGATTCAAACCTAGGTCTGCCTGCCTCTAATTCTGCTGCCCTTACCCATGACGGATGCCAAGTGCCTACAGCATTACCGCCAGCCAAATGGCACCACCTGGGAAAAATGCAGTGGGTTGAGGTCAAGAGTCCTTACTTCTATGTCTTTACTTCATCTGTCAGAAAGCACTTGCCTCCCATAGTGACTTGAAGATAAAATCAGGTAATCTGGAAACACATTGGAAATGTGCACTGTGTAAATGCAGGCTCTTTGCTCTGCTTTGAATTATTATTATTCATTGTCCTTGGAAGGAAGTGAAGGAGGAAGATGCAATTTGTTGCTAAGCCCCCAGCTGGAGAAAGACATCTTGGAATAGAATTGTAGGGCAGAGGATGAAGGATCATTTCCCTTCCTTAGTGGAAGACCTCTTGCTTTCATTAGCATAAATGCAGATCCCTGAATAGCAAATTGCAGCCACTAAAAGCACTGGCTGACTCTTGACCTGGAGTGAACTCACCTGGAGTGACCTGGAGTTGACTGTGCTTTTCCTTTTCTGAGTCCTCACCCCCACGCACCCTCAGAATCCTTGGTTGGATTAAAATGGCAGAGACAGTAAAATTCAGTGATTGTTGCTGTGACATCTAAAGACCAAATATCAGCTCATTTCTCACAGCAACAGATCATCCAGAGATTTAAAAGAGCTGATGAATATTTATTTTGCCAGGGTGGGGTTGAGACTGAGTCTAACTCTGTTGCCCAGGCTTGGAGTACAGTGGCGCAATCTCAGCTCACTGCAACCTCAGCCTCCTCAGTAGTTGGGACTACAGCTGTGCATCACCACACCCAGCTAATTCTTCTATTTTTAGTAAAGACGAGGGTTTGCCATATTGGAAGGGCTGGTCTCGAACTTCTGATCTCAAGTGACCCTCCCACCTCGGCCTCCCAAAGTGCAAGAGTTGATGTGTTTAAATCGCTGACACAGAGACTTGCAGAATGTTAACATTCTAGAAATGGTGAGGTGTGGGTAGAAACAGCCCGCATACAGACGGCGGTTAAGGATCTCATTGTTTGAAGATGGGCAGGCCCAACACTTCATTTCCTATTTGTGTGGACAATGGACATCTTTTTAACCCTTCTGTTTCCTCTTCTGTAAAACCTACCTCAAAGGGTCATTGTGAAAACGAAATGAGTAACCGCGCCAAGCACCTCGTAAACGCTTTGCATGGGTCTGCTCAGACCTCCTTGGCAAAATACCACAAGACGGGCCTTAAACAACAGACATTTGTTTTCTCCAGTTATGGAAGCTAGAGGTTCAAGTTCAAGGTGCCAGCAAATTCAACTTTGGGCGAGATCCCTCTTCCTGGCTTCCAGATCACTGCCTTCTTGTTCTGCCCTCACACAGCCTTTTCTCTGCACAAGGAGAAAAAGAGGGCACTGGTGTCTTTCTCTTTTTATAAGGGCACCAGCTCTATTGGATTAGAACCTCACCTTAATTGCCTCCTTAAGGTCCCTATCTTCAAATAGGGCTTCAACATTTGAATTTTGAGGAGACACAACTCAGGCCACGATGGAGTTCAAACAATGGTCACTATTTTGCGCAGTCCATCAAGTGGCAGAAGTTGCATAGATGGAGAAAGTTGATTGCTTCCGTTTCTCTTTGCCATCTGCAATTCAGACCACTGCCCCTGTTCCTGCTCCCACTCCAGCATGCACACAAGACCTCCAGGCCCCAGGAGCAATCGTGGTCACCTCTTCTGGGCAGGCTGCTTTCTCCCCAAAGGACAAGGAGACTTCAGTTGACTTCTAATTACTCAGATCCTCAGGGTTGCTGTCCCCACTGCTATGGATATGATCGCCTTTCCTAATTCTTTCTAGACATTTTTTAAACTTTTTAAGTTCTGGGGTACCTGGGCAGAATGTACAGGTTTGTGACATAGGTCAAACTGTACCTATGTGGTTTGCTGCATCTATCAACCCATCACCAGAGTTTTCTCTGCCAGACACTCTTTTAAGCCCTTAGTCTTCATTAAGTATTTACCTCAGGTGCATTAGCTGTTTCCCTCAGACCAAGGTGAGAGGACACCTTTCATTCACAGAACCACTTGGAAATCGACTTCCCTGTTTCTAGCAGTGGGTGGTTTTGCCAAAAAGCAAAACATTTCACAATTGGCAGATGGAACGACTGGGGATTCCTAGCTGATATCAGGGAAATTGGGACCCTAAAGATCCAGAGATTCTATAAAATTCCTTAAGAGAAAAAAAAATTTATTGTTTTGTTTCTATTGAGTTTTATTAATACAGTAACAACTAATATTTATTTATTCATTGGTTCATTTATTTTTCCAGCTTTTATTTTAGGTTCAGAGGTGTGTGTGCAGGTTGGTTACATAGGTAAACTCATGCCACTAGGGTTTGTTGTACAGATTAGTTCATCACCCAGGTACTAAGCCTAGTACCCAATAGTTATTTTTTCTGCTCCTATCCCTCCTCCCACCCTCAACCCTCAAGTAGGCCCCAATGTCTGTGTGTCTGTTGTTCCCCTCTTGGCGTTTGAGTAATGACTAATTCTTATTAAGCATTTACTATGTAGCATCTACTGAACAGTGTCTGAGAGCATTGTATGGATGATTTCATTTCATCCTCACAATAGCTCCATGGCAGTGGCTCTCAATGAGGGTAGGGAGAGGGGATTTTGCCTCCCAGGGGACACTGGCAGTGTCTGGAGATGATTCTGTTTATCATAATGCGGTGAGGGGAGAGTTCTACTGGCATCTAGAGGGTAGAAGCTAGGGATGATGCTAAAAACCCTGCAATGCATAGGGCAGCCCCTCCCCATGAAGAATGTCCTGGCCCCAAATGTTGATAATGCCAAGACTGAGAAACCCTGCTATACAAGGCAGCTACTTTTATATTGGCACCATTTTACAGATAAGGACACTGAGTATCAGAGGAATTAAGCGATCAGCTTCCCATTACAGACCAAGTAGCCTTTTAATCCAAGTGCGATGGATTTCAGAGCCTCATTCTTCACCACCCAGCTATAAACCATCATGATGCTGCATTCCACTTAAGGTTCCCTCTTCATTAGAGCCACTGTTGTCCCTGACACTGAAACCATGTGTGGATGTCCACACTTGATTACAGCCAGCCTGGCAATGTGCTGACACTAGGAACCAGCCCATGCTTGATTCCAAATCACCCTTAAGCTGTCAGAAGTTACCTTTCACAAGGAAAAAAGAAAAGAAACCCTGATTCATGAATTTGCCAACTGCTTTTCCCCCCACCAGCTGCAGCTAACATAGGTATTTCCAGCTATAGATTATATTGAATCACTGGGACTGAAAAAAAAAAAAAAGAAAAATGGAAAGAAAATGAGCTTCAGGTGTAGCGCTAACGAGAGAATGAGCTTGAGGAGAAGAAGAATGATTCGCCCTACCTTTCCATATTCATCCTCACACTTTGGATCAAAAAGTAATTGCCAATTGTTGCCATGTTAAGAAAGAGGTAACTGTGTAGGTCAAGCTTTCTGATTTTTTATTCAGGGAAATTTTCCATTCCCCTAACTCTCATCTAAAAGCCCAAGCCTAAGAAAGCTGTGCTGCCTGAAGGGGCCCAGAGAACACAAATGATTTTCTTTAAAGACTCCTTTGTCCATCAGAAAGCAAGTGATTCGATCAGACTAATTATTTCCCAACAAAGACATAAGGTTTCCTTTTAGTGCCTGCTCACTTCTTGCTATCAAAGGGGCATTTTTTAAAAAAATGTATCTCGGACAAGGAAGATCAAAAGAGAAGCATGTGTCCGGAGTGAATAATATTTTTTTTCACATTATTTCCAGTTAAATTTGCTTAAATCTCTCATATTTTGCTACTTGTCATTACTGGAAACTTTCACCTTGAGTTATGGCTGGTGAGGGAAAAGGCAGCACTCCAGTGAATGATGCTGGGTAGCAGAGGATGAAAAAAGACAAAGACAGGCCCGGGGTGACTGATGAGTAAAGGGAAGAAGAAAGAGGCGACTGTTTTATCTCAATAATGTTATCAACACCCACGTCTGTATTAGAGGCGTGGTGGGACCCTGTGTGCAAACTGGAAGGGGATTGTTCCAAAGGAAAATCAATGTTTAGATTAAAATTGGGTTTATGAAGTTATGTCAAGCGAGCTTCTTTTCTCTCTCACCCCAGGATTACCCTAAGAGGCTGCTGCATATTGTAAGCTACCCAGCCTTTCTTCCAGCACACTTGAGCATGGTAGCTTAGCCGTGGGAAAGCAAGAAGTGCCCTTTTGAAGATGGTAATGCAAAAATTAAAATAGCCCTGATGAAAGCCAACATTGATGAAGTTTCCTTTGCCAGACACTCTTTTAAGCTCTTAGTATGCAGCAGTTCATTTTGTTCTCACAATAACCTTATGAGACGGGCCTTATTACTGTTTTCATTTTACAGAGGGAGAAACTGAGGCAGAGTGGCAGGTGGAGGTATAAGCTTCGGCACATCTAAAAGCATGGGGTGCCTGGGTTCAGGCTCTGGCCCTGCATTTGCTAGCCTTGTAATCTTGGCACAGGTTGAGTTTCTGAGCTTCAATTTTCATCATTCAAGAACAATGATGAGGATGAGGATGATGATGGTGCCGATGATGATGGTGCCTGGCTAACTATCACAGGTTGTCTAGGGGATAAGTTGATATAATTTAAGTAAAGTCCTTAACACCTTGCAGGGCAGAGAGCAGCTATAATATCTGAAAATGTGAGCTGTCTTTATGACACCATTTGGTGCTGATGATCAAGTCACTGCCTTCATACTCTGAGAAAGGTAGACTCTGGCACCATGAAAAGACCTTTGTGTTTGAGCAGATACAGCTTTGAACCCAGGCACAGCTTCTATGTGACCCTAGACAACTCACTTGACCTCTCTGAGCTTCATGGGTGGGAAAAGGCTACTCCAATGGTGGTCATGTGTTGGTGTCTTGAAATCGTTGTTTAATAAATAAAAGGCATCTTTTTTCCCTCTCTTTTTTAATCTTAGGATTCCACAAGACTCTTTTTTCTGTGTCAGCCTCATTCTCTCCTCAGACTCTCCTATCCCCAAGCCAACCTGAACAAGCTCTGGCAGGGAATTCATTTGGAGCTGTGTTTATCCTTTGCCAAAAGCCCCTAGAAGCATATTGACCAGCCACAGCAACCCTCCCAATTAATGGTCCCTGGGTTGGCTCCAGTCCCAGGATGCAGCCTCAGTTTCCCTATCAAGTCTACTCTCCCATTGGGATCAGGGTCTGCTCCTAAAAGGTTGAATCTCTGACCAAAAGCTTAGTCTTGGCAGCCTTCTAAGTTTTGGAAGCTGGACTCTGTCCCCTCTTCCATGTCCCCCAGCCACTGGCCAAAGTTCTGTTTCAAGTCCACAACCCAAGTCACCACCCACTACATGCTTTCAAGTCATAAAAACATGGGTTGAAATCCTAGCCGTGGCAGACCAAGTCACTCCAGCTTTCTAAGCCTCAGTTCCCTTATATGTAAAACAGAAATGAGATGCATAACTCATCAGGTTGTTGACAGGATTAAATACAACAGTGTAGGTAAGCCATTTAGGACAGTATCTGGTTCACAACAAATTTTCAATAAAAGACAGTGACTTCCTATAGATACTTGTCATAAGTTTGCCCCCAAGCCCCTACTTAGATCAGATCCCTCAAACATCAACTCGAGTAGGGTAGAATCCAAGTTCACTAGATCCCTTTTGTACTAGGCTAGTTCCTCTACACCTAGTTCTTTACACACCTAATGTACACCCTTCTTACCTTTTCAGAGGTTCTTACATAACCTAGTGAAGCTCCACATTTTACATCACAATGTTACCCAGCTTCTTAGGAGGTTCTCTAGTATGACTGTGAGTCTTAAGGGCTACTTAGAACTTCTCAGATATCAAACTACTGCTTGATACTAGGAAGACAAGTGGGTCTGGGATGCAAGATGCCCTCAGATGCACATTCTCCCAGATGCAGTCAACACCACATTATTCCCTTCTAATCTACAGAGTATCCTGGCTTTTTACAGTTCCCTACTGAAACTCTGCACCTCTCTGAACTCCTTAAATTAAAAATGACTTAATTTAGCCTAAACAAATGAAGGAAATATATTGGCTTACATCAAAGATGCAAAGTGCAAACTGGCTTTAAACAAAAATTGATCCAGGGTCCAGGAGTTGTCATCAAGAGTCTGCCTCCATCTCTCAGTTCTGTTTTCTTTCAGGTTGGCTTCAGATATGGTCTGGCGGTGTCCTTACCAAAGTCTCATCTCATATTGCAGCTCTCTTAATTCCCATGTGCTGTGGGAGCAATCCAGTGGGCGCTAATGGAATCATGAGGACTTTCCCATGTTGCTCTCATGGTAGTGAATAAGTCTCATAAGATCTAACTGTTTTATAAAGGGGAGTTTCCCTGCACACACTCTCTTGCCTGCCACCATGTAAGACGTGCCTTTGCTCCTCATTTGCCTTCTGCCATGATTTTGAGGCCTCCCCAGGCACGTGGAATGGTGAGTCCATTAAACCTCTTTGCATTGTAAATTACCCAGTGTCAGGTATGTCTTTATTAGCCGCATGAGAACGGACTAATACAGCTTCATTATTTGGCAAGCTCTCCCCTTTTCATAGTAAAGAAGGTCACAGGCATCTCTGGGTAATATTTCTGCCAGGTCAGCATTCCAGTAGAAAGAGAACCCCTCTTTCCCAATGGTTCTATCTAAAGTCTCAAAACTGAGTTTCATTGGCTCTGATTGGGTCACATGGCTATCTCTAGCCCAATCAATGTGGCCAGGAAGATAGTAGATATTGATTGGTCAGATCTATATCACGTGTCCACCCTAGAGCTGGAGGGAGAGGCAAACCACCTAAGTTGAGTGTGGAAAGGATTATTCCCCATGGGGTGCATGGGACATCTTACTAGAAGAAAAGAGAATGGATGATGAGTAAAAACAACGATGTCCAACGTCTGGGCTTAGAGTTATAGGGGCCTTGGTAAGAAAGACTTCAAGCCTGGAGTCTAGCTAGATTCAGCTCTACTCAAGGAATGTTTCCGTGGATCAACCAGAGACTAAGCCTATGACTTCACTTGGCATTATTCTCACTGGCAAAATCCCCTTCTTTCAGCTGTCAATTCTCCACCTCCACTGCAACACACACCTTGCTGCTGTTGGCGCCTTGTGACTTGCTTCCCACAGATGGGTGTCTGCGTTTAAGAGCATGCATTATTGTCACTGAAATAACAGGATGCTAAAACCTTTATAAATTGATATGCTAGAAAAGGGGGAGGCAAGAATGAACGCTACATTTCTCTGCATAATACTCTGTGGGATGTGTTTCTCCCCCTAAGAATATTTTAGCATTAATTAAGATAAACAATGATATATGCTGAAAGACAATTGAATCTGTTCTCAGTTAAAAATGGCCTTGTTGTATAAAAATAGTACCCAAATTATAGCATATAAAGATGCGGTGGGATGGGGGTGGGGTACTGTAAACCTATATCATGATTAAAATAGAAATGCAAACCAGTAATGACGAGACCTCGAACAAATCTGTGGGAAGAGAAAGATGCGTAAGTACCAAGGCCCGTCATCATGCTTAATTTATTCACCTCCCCCTGGGATTTTCTTCACTGTGTTTCTCTTTAATAATAACTACTATTTATCATGGCATACTTAGCATGTGTTTTCAATGAAATTGGTGTTGTTATTACCATTTTATGGGTGAGGAACTGAGCTTTGGAGAGTTTAAGTCAAGATCACACTGGTAGAAATAGCAGAACCAGGCTTCAAACCAAGTTAGGTTAAGCCCCCAGCATAACATTTTCCACTTGTCTGGGCAGCCCCACTGTTCCCTGAGTCTCCTCTCTAAAAGTCCTCTTCAACGCAGAATGAGAATCAAGAAAGGAGCTCACACATATCACACTTAAGATGTCCCAAGAACTCTTCCAAGCTTTTCCTGAGTATTAGCTTATTTCATCCTCACAACAATCTTGGGAGATTGTTACTACTATTATCCCCATTTGACAGATGTGGAGAGTTAAGTAGTTTGCCCAAGGTCAGACAGCTGATGGAAGCTCTAATTCAAGGCAGGCAGGTGGGTGGGCTTCAGGGTTTATATATGAAGAAACTCAAGATAAATAATACTAACATTTTGATTATTGAGTTTCCTTATACTTATCTAAATTGTTAAAATCATTTTCTCAAGCTTCATGTATTTTCCCACTTTTAAGCAGGCAACAACAAAACCCATGTTAAAGATAACACATGTAAATTTACTGATGCACAGTAGGCATCTAATAAATAGCTTAAAGAAAATGAATATAATTCTCAAAATTCAATAAAGCTCTTGTCATTGTGGAGACAAAAAGAACCACACCTGGAGAAGCCAGAGATAGCTGAGCAGATGCTCACACTGTCCTCTCCTTGAACGGAAAGCCAATGCAGATTTAAGAGGTTCAACAATGACAGAGAGGAAGAGACAGAGAAAGATTTTCAACCTGCTGCGTTACAACCAAAACACTGCAGCAAAGGCTGCCAGCCCCATACAAGGAATATACTCATAATTTAGCATCTAATCATGAGCAAAATCAGAGACATGGATGTGCCTTCCTGCTACTGCTTTGAGTCTGCAAGGCTGGGAGGCTGTAGCAGTGAGTGGTGCTGCTGTCCTAGTGTCCCGACTATACTGAGAGTTACTCTTCCATCATTCCTCTGTCCATTCAGATGGGTACAGACGGGCTGCATGAACCATTTTGTGCCCAGGGTCAAGTGGAGTATCTGGCATGGGACAGTCACTCCGTAAGTGTTGGGTGAATGTATAAATAAATAAGGAAATGAGTAAATGAAGGGTTGAGTATGTGAGTGAGTGAATGGGTGAGACAATAGATGAATGTATAAATTTGCACCCCAGAAGAAGTCCTGACATAGCTTTGAATTACTCCTCCAGACCAGGGCGTCTTTGTGGAGAGCTGTCCATCATCCTTGCCTGACCAAGGACAATGACCTCTCAGCTGTCACCTTGCATCCTGCAGCCATGGAGGGAAGCAAAATTAACTGGTCACCATCAGCCTGCCCATCAAACATTTGCTGAGTGTCCATAATGTGCAAAACATTGACTAGGAAATGGTAAGAATTCTGGAAACTCCCGAGTCCCAGGGAATTTGCAACCTTATCAGACAGTCATCACACAGGCATAAAAATATCCCCTGCTAAATTATAAGACCACACCAGATATGTGTTTTAGGTATTCACTCCTGCAGGAACTCTGGGGAAAATGGAGCAGGAGGAGTCACCCTCAGAGTTCCCAAATGGCTCTCCAAAGGAAATAGAACAAGTGGGTAAAATTGATGTTCTTTAGAGGATACCTTTTTTGTCGTGAAAATTTTTGAAGTTTTACATAAATAGAGCCAACTGTATAAAAGATGCTCACATATCCATCACGGAAAAGCTCTACCAGGATAACTCTGAATCCACTCCAACTTATTTTTCAGAATAAAAACTTGTTACAAATTCCAGGTAATTTTAGGTATTTGAAACATACCTCGTATCGAAACTCACAACAGTGTTCTGTGAAATTCCTGCTACTGAGGAACCCTTGAGCTGTTGTGAGAGCTGAGGGAGAGCGGGTATTTATGGTTGGGTCACTCACATTCATTCATTTCCTCTCCTTGCAATAGCACTACCTACTTTTCACCTGGGATCAACCCTTCCCCTACTTTTAACCCAAGTGATTCAAGTGGGGCTTCCTTTCCCACAGAGGTGAGTGGGGATTTTTTTTTTTTTTTTTTTTTTTTTTAGAGACAGAGTCTCATTGTGTTGCCCAGACTGGAGTACAGTGACATGATCTCAGCTCACTGCAACATCCACCTCCCAGGTTCAAGCAATTCTCCTGCCTCAGCCTCCTGCGTAGCTGGGATTACAGGCACTCACCACCACGCCTGTCTAATATTTTTGTATTTTTAGTACAGATGGGGTTTCACCATGTTGGCCAGGCTGGTCTCGAACTCCTGACCTCAAGTGATCTGCCTGCCTTAGCCTCCAAAAGTGCTGGGATTGCAGGCATGAGCCACCGTACCCGGCCACAGGGAACACTTGATCTAGCCCCAAATCAGGAGCATCACCCTTCTACAGCTAGTGACACACACTACTAAGATTGCTGAAACAGAAGCAGGCTCTCTGCTTTACTGAAGTTGAAGCTTTGAGGATATAAGCCGAGCATCTCTGGCAACCATTTCATCATCAGGAGGAAGGACTCTGCTAAAAATGGAGTCAACAAAAAGGAACTCAGAACTGAGAGATGGCAAGAAACGGAATCCCAATCAAATCAAAGGAGCCCTTATATCCAGCAATGCCTACAATTAGATCAGTTACATAAGCCAATAGATACCCTTTTTTTGCCTGAATCAGTTTGAACCGGGTTTTCTGTTTCTTGCTGCTAATGAGTCCCGATACTCATGAGTCAGGGTGGCAAAGAAAACATTAATCAGCAATCAGAGAGGGTGAAGAGAAGGCCATCTAAACATGCACTGGGAACGTCTGGGTTCCAGAAATTAGGTGGATATAAACAGCAGAGCAGAGACTGCCTGATTCCTAGTCTGTTGCTTTTTCTGCCACACCCGATTACAAAAGCCATTCTTGTAGATTCAAGGTGGGAAGGCATTCTTCATGGGGAAGTTTCCCACACAGCAGCATCGTATATTTCTCTCCAATTTCAACATCACTAAGGCAACTCTTCCAGTCAATAGTCTTTCCTTATATTCTTCTATCTCTAATAATGTGAATTCCCTGGAAAATCCCAGGAGAGTGAGAACCCTGCAGTGATGGTTAATATTGAGTGTCAACTTGATTGGATTGAAGGACGCAAAGCATTGTTCCTGGGTGTGTGTGTGAGGGTGTTGCCAAAGGAGATTAACATTTGAGTCAGTGGGCTAGGAGAGGCAGACCCACCCTCAATCTGGATGGGCTCAATCTAATCAGCTGCCAGTGAGGCCAGAATAAAAGCAGGCAGAAGAACGTGGAAAGAACAGACTGGTTTAGTCTTCCAGCCTACATCTTTTTGCTGTGTTGGTTGCTTACCGGTCTTGAACATCAGACTCCACGTTCTTCAGCCTTGGGATTCAGACTGGCTCCTTGCTCCTCAGCTTGCCGACAGCCTACTATAGGACCTCACCTGTCTGTGTGAGTAAATACTCCTTAATAAACTCCCCTTTATATATATGTCTCTCCTATTAGTTCCGTCCCTCTAGAGAACCCTGACTAATACACCAGCCCTACCCACACCTCTGCCAAGCCAAGGAAAAACAGATACAGGGATGTACTCTGCTACTTGGGCCCCCTTGCTGTCATCCTGTACAGCAATTAAGTTAGAGTTCCCATGGTAGCTGAATTCCAATTACCCCTCCACAGCGGCATCCAGGCCATTCGTTATCTGATGAGAGAGATGTAACTGACTATTTAATGTCTGAGTTCAGCTGCAAACTGCCAAGTGGTCATTTTGGTTGGTGTATTATAGCAGGGCATGGAGGATGAGGAGCAAACCCTTTAATTACTCTCAGAAACTGACAGCCAAAGACAAACTCTAATTTCCTTCCATGAAACAGGTCAGTTGGGTGTATCCCTAGAACACAGGAATCTGCGCCTCAGATGGGACGTGGGGCTGAAGAACTAAAGTCAGTATAGCAACTGACTTGGCATTTCTGACGTCCAGCAAAAGTCACGTTGCCCCCAGGGTGTCATTCTCTGCACCTCTTTATCTTCCCTCTGCTAGATGAGAGCACAACCTTCCAGGTAAGGGAGTCACTGTCCTTTCTCTGCTAAGCAAAAGGAGCAAGTCAAGGCAGTGACCGAAATTAGAATTGTGCTGTCTGCCCACTGGTCAAGACTGGACAAAGGGCTGTGGGAAAATGGGAACTGTGGTCATCTTAAGAACCCACTAGTAACAGGACTGGGTTCTGTCACTCCCTCTCCCAGAACTTTCCAGGGAATCCAAATTCATGCATCCACTCTGGCACTGGTGCCTACCTAGTGGCACTGCTATATTTATGGGGGAAAACCCTCTAGATTATTTTTCCTGTAGAGTGGTTACAAAGTGGTATTAATTAGAGTTACCACAACTTACTGCTATAAGGTATATTTTGCTCTCATAAGGGTTTTTCTATATAAAACAGAATGTTTTATTAAAAAGTTAAATATAATCCTCAATGAGTATTCTTAACCAAGGAACACATGCAATTGAAGGTATGGTTCAAAGAAATACACTCTATTACTATTTTTTCACTTTCTGCATGTTTTTGTTTTTTTTGAGACAGGATCTGTCATCCAGCCTGGAGTGCTGTGGTGTGATCATAGTTCACTGCAGCCTCAGCCCCCCAGGCTCGAGTGATCCTCTTGCCTCAGCCTCCCAGGTAGCTGGGACTAAAGGCACATGCCACCATTCCTGGCTAATTAAAAGAAACAATGGTAGAGATGGAGGTCTCACTATGTTGCCCAGGCTGATCTAGAATTCCTGGACTCAAGGATCCTCCTGCCTCGGCCTCCCAAAGTGCTGGAATTACAGGTGTGAGTCACTGCGACCAGCCTATTTTGTAACTAGTCCTTAAATACCATCAGTCCCTTTCTGGCAGATCCTTAAATACTATGAATCCCTCTTATTTCAATGTGTCTCCTAACAGTTGGCTGTTGAAATTCCATCTCTGTGATTAATGCATGTGAATATTCTTTATAAATTCTAATGCATTACATCAATTTAAAATGTAAATATGGACCCGACCCCTCTCTTGGTTCTGTTGAACACAGAGTTTCACACTTCCAGGAATGGCCCCCTTGCGTCTTCTCTGCATTTCTCATCAGATGGAAGCTTGGCCCCTTGCGATGCCTTTAAATCCCCTTTTACCCAGATACACAACAGTGAAATCATGTTCAAAAGTATGGAACTGCAAAATCCATGCTTCTCAGAATTATAACTACTCAACAACACATTGAAACCAGCATAATAAGGTTTTAAAAATAGACACAAAGCACTTCTAGTTTTCATCTAGTTCTCACCAAAGTAGTACCAGACGATGTCATGAAAGATGGAAATGGATCGCTCCAGCTAGCTACACTGTGCAGGGGTCAGAAGGAAGAGAGACCCCAGGTTATTTACAGGGGTGGAGAGTTATCATAATGGTATGTGGGAAGGAAAGCTGGCATAGGAATATGCACATAAGTGGCATTCCTCACCTGGGTTCCAGAACTCTCAATAAAACGAGGTGTGTAGCATTTTTTAAATAAAGGGCAATGTTGCCCAGAGATGTTCAGCGGAATGCCTGTTTCTCTCTTTATCACAAGTTTATGTGGCAAGACATTTACCTTTGAAATCACAGCCTGTGCTCCTCCACGTCATTCTCATTACTCCTCACTCTTTTCTTTCCCTGACTCCAACAGCGACTGGATTTACCAGCATTTATTTACCTAATAAAGGGGCTGCAGAAAAGCAAAGGAAAAGGCTTTAAAGTTCAAATGCCTCACACTGTGAGTTTCCAAACGTGGGCTTTCGAAGCTCAAAAGCCCACACCTAAAAGGAGTTAGGGCATGAATTCTACAAAGTACAGAAAAATTGCTATTGGATAGAGACAAGGTCTTACCTCCCTGAGCTTTTCCCGGCCTGAAAGCATTTCTTGTGTCTGGGGAGAAAGGTCAGCTGGGCCTGGAATAAAGGAAGTACACACACCTGCAGCGAATCCTTGAGAAGTACGGAGACCTCGCAGCGGCTAGATCACAGCTCACGGCAGCCTCAACCTCCCGGACTCAAGAGACCATGGAGTACTATGCAACCATAAAAAGGATGAGTTCATGTCCTTTGCAGGGACATGGATGAAGCTGAAAACCATCATTCTCAGCAAACTGACACAAGAACAGAAAACTGAACACCGTATGTTCTCATCCAAAAGTGGGTGTTGAACAGTGAGAGCACACAGACACGGGGAGGGGAACATCACACACTGGGGCCTGTCGGGGGTGGGGATCTAGGGGAAGGACAGCAGCGGCTGGGGAGATTGGGAAGAGATCTATCAGTAGAAATACCTAATGTAGGTGCAGCAAACCGCCATCACACACGTATATCTATGCAACAAATTTACACATTCTGCACACGTACCCCAGGACTTAAAGTACAATAAATAAATAAATAATCCTCTTGCCACAACATGTCCCAAATGTCTCCTGGAACAAAAGCTCTTGTGATTTCGTCCAGGAACTTCCTGGAAGCCCAGCTAGCTCCCATTAACATGGAGCCCCTGCCCTCCTTATTCATGAGTTAAGGATGCTAGGGACTAAAAACAACTTGGGATCATTTTTCTAAGACAGACTCTTTCCCAAACTTCAGCACGTAACAGAAGACTCATTAAAGCATAGATTGCTAGGACCCATCCACAGAGTTTCTAGTTCCATGGGTCTGTGGCATGGCCCAAGAATCTGCATTTCTAACACGTTCCTAAGTGATACTGATGCTTTTCCTCTAGGGACCCCACTTTGAGATCCACAACTTTTTTTGTGTGTGACAGAGTCTCACTCTGTTGCCCAGGCTAGAGGCAGTGGTGCAATCTCAGCTCACCACAACCTCTGCCTCCTGGGTTTATGGAATTCCCCTGCCTCAGCCTCCTGAGTAGCTGGGACTACAGGCGCACACCACCATGCCCAGCTAATTTTTTAACATTTTACTTTTAGTAGAGACAGGGTTGTACTGTGTTAGCCAGGATGGTCTCAATCTCCTGACCTCATAATCCACTCGTCTCGGCCTCCCAAAGTGCTGGGATTACAGGCATGAGCCACCACATCTGGTCAAGACCCACAACTTAAGTTAAAAAAAAAAAAAAAAAAAAAAGACAGGATTCAGAAAGGTGACATAACTTAATGAAGGTCACGAAGCTCAAAAAGGGTGGAGGCAGAAATAAAATCTGAGTCCTCTCAGTGTCCATCCAACTCTTCCTCCATTTCATCTTACTGCTGAGGTTGGACCTTAGATGTCTGCTGCCAGATAGGGTGGGCTGCATGCACCCAGGCTGCAGCGGAAACCCTGATCCAACCAGCAGTTCCCCATGATGCTGTGGTGACCAGCCCTACGCACATGGGGAATTATGGATGCTGTGCAGAGGCTGCGCTCCACGGGAGTGCAAACCACTTTTCCAAAGGATAACGGATCCCTGCTGCTCCCGTTATTTGAGTTATGTGTTATAGCTCTCAAGGGACGGATTTGTCTTGGTTTTACACACTTCTGTCGCACTAGTTTTGGCCACTTAGTGCTTTTAAGCTTTATATATCATTACCACATGCTCTGTTCTCCGATCAGACAGTTTAGCTCGTATTGCTTTAATTTCACTCCTGGAGTTACTGTGAGAGGACGAAAAGCAAAGTAAATCGTTCTCTGTAAGAGACAGAGTGGAGACTGGGACCCCTAGCCTTGGAGAAGAGAACGCTGGGAACAAAGTCTTAGCAAAGGTGAGAGGTGCCCTCCTTTTTCTTCATTTCCTTTTTTGCACGAAGGAGCACAGAGAGGTAGAAGAACAGGGCTTCACAGCTCTGATCCCAGCTATCCACTTCTGAGCCGACAACAAGAATATTAATAGTGCTAACAGCTAATACATTTGTTTTCCAATGAGGTCTTGCTCTGTTACCCAAGCTGGAGTTATCTGGTGGTGCAATCACAACTCACTGCAGCCTCGAACTCCTGGGTTCAAGCCATCCTCCCACCTCAGCCTCCCAAGTAGCTGGCACTACCAGTGTGAGCCACCATGCTCGGCTACTTTATTTTTTGTAGAGATGGGGTCTTGCTCTGTTGCCCAGGCCGGTCTGGTCTGAAATTTCTGGGCTCAAACTATCCTCCCACCTCTGCTCCTGAGTAGCTAGGACTACAGGTGCCTGCCACCATACGCAGCTAACTTTTTTTTTTTTTTTTTTTTTTTTGAGACGGAGTTTCGCTCTTGTTACCCAGGCTGGAGTGCAATGGCGCGATCTCGGCTCCCCACAACCTCCGCCTCCTTGGCTCAAGCAATTCTCCTGCCTCGGCCTCCTAAGTAGCTGGGATTACAGGCATGCGCCACCATGCCCAGCTAGTTTTTTTGTATTTTTAGTAGAGACGGGGTTTCACCATGTTGACCAGGATGGTCTCGATCTCTCGACCTCGTGATCCACCCACCTCGGCCTCCCAAAGTGCTGGGATTATAGGCTTGAGCCACCGCGCCCGGCCCGCAGCTAACTTTTAAAAAAAATTTTGAGAGATGGGGTCTTGCTATGTTGCCCAAACTGGTCTCAAACTCCTAGCCTCAAGCAATCCTCCTGCCTTGGTCTCCCAAAGTGCTGGGATTACAGGTGTGGGCCACCACGCCTGGCTGCCGCTTTCACACTCTATTCATCTCAGGTGCTCTGCAAGCACCTTGCATTCGTCATTACACTGAAATTCTCTGAGCAGCTCTAGAAAGTAGAAATTGTTGCTTCTCCATTTTGCAGATGAGAAAACTGAGGCTCAGAGCCATAAAAGAGTATCCAGCTCACTGCGGCAGAATCGAGGGGACTGGAACCTGAGACTGTTCATCTTTAACACTACAGACTCTTCAGCTCTGTGCCGAGCTATCTCCCCAGGGCGCACCCTCATCTTTGGTAAAAATGCCAAATGACCTCCATTTCCATTGTTTCAAGAACTTGGTCCGGCATCTGTGATCCCCCTGTTTTCCCCCACCATGTCTAGCTTCTGTATCTCAGCACTGAAGATGACCAGTTCCTCACATCTCCGAGCACACATGGAGAACTGTACTCGGACATAAGACAATGTCAGCTATTAACAAAGGAAGCCAATCTTGAGATGTTTTCCATTCCCTCAGAATTCACCGTTGAGTCTTAATTTCAAGACCTCGCTTATTAGATATCTGTTGTCGTATCATGAACCACTCTGAAACTCCGTGGGTTAAGCAGTAAGAATGTTATTTCCCAGGAGACTATGGCTTACCTGCGTGGGTGGTTGTTTTTATAAATCTCAGCTAGGGTCCATGGTCCATGGTCCTTGGTCAGCAGATAGCTTTACTCTAGGCTGGGCTCTATCTTGCATTTTTAGCAATTGCATTTTTAGTGTGGACAGGACAGAGCAGTTTGCCTGCTCTCCACGTGGCGTCTCTTCCTCAAAGCTTGGAGAGACCTCATTGTCAGTGGTCCCATGGTCTTCATAAGCGATCCTCAAAACCAAGAGGGCCCTAGAGATATCTTCAGAGCCATTATGGAGAAAAAGGGAAGGTCAGATATGAGCAGGGCTCCAACGTCCTCCTCCTGCCTCACACTGCCCCCTAAAACACACACAACTGTTTCTACGACAAGGGCTCACATTTATCGATTATATGTGCTGAACTTCGGCATAAGATTTTACTTGAAGTAAAATTTTTAAAAAATAGTTGTAAACTTCGTATTCTGTTCAGCCCTCCTAATTTACAAGCGGGAAATTGGTTATTCATATGTCTCTATAGCTGGGACACTTTGGGGATCTTGGGGTGACTTAGGGACAACAGAAACGTAATGTCTGACCCAGAGACTTTTAGGACCTCCCGTTGATCCTTGGCATCTCCTTGGAGTAAGTGGCAGAAAACGTCCTGGTCCAAATCTGACTCGAACAGCGATCACAGTTCCAACCCCAGCTATCAATTTGCAAGCTGACAACAAGAATAGGAATAGTACTAGGAGGTAACATTTATTTATTTAGAAACAGGATGTCTCTCTGCTGCCCAGGCTGGAGTGCAATGGATACAGAGTGCTTCAAACGTCATATTAGGACTGGGTGCAGTGGCTCACACCTGTAATCCCAACACTTTGAGAGGCCAAGGTGGTAGGATCATTTGAGCCTAGGAGTTTGAGACCAGCGTGGGCAACATAGTGAAGCTCTATCTTTACAAAATAAGAAATAAAATGATCCAAGTGGGGTGGCCCATGCCTGTGGGCTGAGCTACTCAGGAGGCTGAGGCAGGAGGACTGCCTGAGGCTAGAAGTTCAAGGCTGCAGTGAGCCATGATCATGCTACTGTACTCCAGCCTGGGAGACAGAGCAAAGCAAGACCCTGTCTCAGAAGAAGGAGAAGAAGGACCGTCTTCCTTCTTACTCCCCTTTCCATATCTCAACCCAGTGCCTCACATGCTGACACCCACATGACAAGTGAGGGGTGACAGGAGGAGAATCATCTGAGAGTCAACAGCACTGTCACATTTGATTCTTAATTTCCAATGAAGCCCTTCCATTTTCCAGCTACTCCATGATGAGCCATCTTAGAGATCCAGACCACACACCCAAAATCCTACACATACTTCCTAATTCCACCTTTCCCAATCTCCAGCACTGTGGGTGGCAGGGGGAAGGGTGGGGAGGAGGGAGGCAGAGGGTACCTTCTATTTCTGTCTGATTGCCCCTTTCCACTCTATGCAGGGCTGGCAGAGCTGCCAATCAAATGATACCACCTCTATTAGCAGGGCAGGTGACACAAGGAAAGCCATGAGGTTCTTTCACCCTGGTCCTCAAAGCTGGAGCACAAATTACATAGGGATGAAAGGTGCTTAGGACTCTGGCACCCTTGACAGCATTCTGGAAGGAGAGCCACACACCCCTCCTGCCAAGATCCCTGGAGCAGCCCTGACTCCTGATGTTGCTGAAGGCTGTGTAGTCATCAGCTTCCTGGTGTCCTTCTCACAAATGCCCTTTGGCTATTTAAGTCAGAGTTGATTTCTGCAACTTGTCCCGATGCAAGTGAATAAAATTGACCTTTAGCAAACTTGTCTCCAGATAGATCTTGCCCAGCTCCATTAATTGGGTATCAAAAGATGCAGTTATGCACATCTTGATTCATTTAAAGCTGTCGGACTTAAGAAAATGTCAGCTATTAACAAAGGAAGCAAATCTTGAGATGTTTTCCACTCCCCTCGGAATTACCTTTGAGTCTTAACTTCAAGACCTTGTGTATTAGCTATATTGCTGCATAATGAACCACCCTGAAACTCAGGGGGTTAAACAGTAAGAATCTGTTATTTCCCAGGAGACTATGGTTTACTTGGGTGGGTTTTTTTTTTTTTTTTTTTTAATCTCAGCTAGGGTCTGTGGTCCATGGTCCTTGGTCAGCAGATAGTTTTACTCTAGGCTGGGCTCTATCTTGCATTTTTAGCAATTGCATTTTTAGCATAGACAGGATGGGGGCAGTTTGCCTGCTCTCCACGTGGTATCTCATCCTCCAGCAGATTGGCCCAGGCTGACTGCATGAGAGAGCAGGGCTCTGCAGGAGACAACAGACCTGAGCAAGGCCTCCGAAACCTAGACTTAGAGCTACCACTTCTGTAGATTCTGTTGAACAAAGCAAGACTGAAGGCCAGCCCTGATTCAAAGAGTGAGGAACAGACCCCATGTCTCGATAGCAGGGGCTGCAAAGTGATACTGCAATGGCCAGGGGGGGACAGGGAGGAGAACTGGGGCTATCTTTACCACCAATCTCTCATATCATGTAAAATTAGTAATATTCATAAAATAATGACCTGGAGATGTTACCTGTGCAAAGTTACACACTGTTTTAGAGCAGGGCTTCCTCACCTCAGGACTATTAGCACTTCCAACAGGATCATTCTGTGCTTGGGGGGAGGGCACTGTCCTGTGCATTACAGGATGTTTCGCAGCCTCCCTGGCCTCTACCCAGAAGATGTGAATATTACCTGCCCCCAACTTATACAACCAAATGTGTCCCCAGACACAACCTAATGTCCTCTGGGGTACAGCCTCCTCTACCCCCAGACTGGTCTAGAGCCAGGAATTCTACATTCCCCTCCACCCAATACTAGACTCTTTATGAGAAAGTAATTCTCAACAGACTTCAAACTGAGAAGGGGGTGCAATCATCACTACAGTTTCGAGGTGACGAGAGCCTCTCTCTCTTCTCAATCCTACCTTATTTGCTCTGTCCGGTTCTCTGCGCATCTGGACCTAAACCGCCTGAAAAGGTTCCCCCTGACATCTACGCTTCAGATGTGGTACCACCAAGCCACCCTCCCTCCGTCTTCACCACTCACTCACATTGCCAATCGGATCTGGCTCCCAGTAACGGGAAACATTCACCCTACAAGATATGAGTGGGCTCGTTTTCAATCTCAGTTAACTTTTACAGCAGTTTCTCCCATTTGCCGGGCACTCTGGCTGAATGTGAAAGCATTTGCTGTTTCCTTCGCTGGATATTTTTCATCCCGTGTCAATTAGCACAATGAAGGGAATCTAATAATGATGTATGGGCTGTGCCGGTGTGGCCAGCACTGATGGCCCTGCCAGGAGAGTGGATGGCCCTGCCAGGCTCAGGCCTGCCCTGCCCTGGATGCCCCAGAACCTGAGTTTCCCAGGTTTCTTAACAGTGCCCAGTGATTCATTTCTAGATGCAACTTGACATCCCCCGTCCCCAAAAATACAAACAAAATCCAACAACAAAAGATGAGAAGGGCTTTTGTATCCAAACGGGTCGGAGCTAAGAGAGGCCAAGAGATCAGTGTATCCAACCTCCTATACGTAAGTCAACTTGACCCCGGAAAAGTCAATAGGCTTGTCCAAGGTCAGCCAGCGAATTAAGACCTAATCCAAATGTAAAATTTGGATTTCCTGACTCCCAGGTCAATAATCTTTTTATACTTTTTTTCTTCTTCAGCTTTCCAAACACATACTTTTTTTTCCCCCCAAGCCACCTTATTCTCTTTTCTTCTTTTTTTTTTTCTTTGACATGGAGTCTTACTCTGTCACCCAGGTTGGAGTGCAGTGGTGCAATCTCGGCTCACTGCAGCCCCCACCTCCTGGGTTCAAGCAATTCTCCCGCCTCAGCCTCCCGAGCAGCTGGGATTACAGGCGTGTGCCACCACACCCATCTAGTTTTTGTATTTTTAGTAGAGACAGGGTTTCACCATGTTGGCCAGGCTTGTCTTGAAAACCTGGCCTCAAGTGATCTGCCCACCTCAGCCTCCCCAAAGTGCCGGGATTACAGGCATGACCCTCCACCGCAGGCCCCCAAGCCACCTTATTCTTGACACTTAAACTCAATAGGCACTGAGGGCCTTACAGACACAGAGCTTTGGGTTAGGGGACTCAGTCTCTTCCTGCGGGGATCTCATGATCTAAGGGGACCGGGAGGAGGAGAAAAGAGGTGCAAACATAACCATCACACACGTTAGCACTTGTTCAGTCCAAGAGCAACTACAGACTCACTCCATGTTACTGTGTGGGCGTGACTTTTGCCCTCTTCAGGTGTCACTGAAGACAAAATCAAGTCACCTTCAGCCCTAGGCCAGAGGGATGGTACAAACCAGGGCCCAACATTGGGACACTGGGTATTAATTTCTGCCTGCCCTGGGGAGGAAACCGATAAATTCAGAAGCAGCGCCATCTGGCGGTCCTAAGGGAGAGCAAGAGCACATCCCAGGACGAAATTTTCCCAGAGTCTCCGCAGATGGTTTCTGGCTAAAAAGTGAGCTGGCTGCAAAGAATGACCCTATTCACGTCACATGGAAATACTAGATAGAGCTGCAGACAAATGTATAATGATATTTCCAGGAAAAGGTTCAGCAGCATGTTAAAAGAGGTATCTCTGAGTGATTTATTTCAACTGATAAAGTATTATTTTGTACCGCTTTGTATCGTTTCATTTTTTTTTTAAAGCAATGAACATAGATCTCTTTTAACCGACGAAAACAATAAAAAAATTATATTCATTTTGGAAGGGAAGAAATTAATGGACGGATCCTAAGGGTGTCTCAATCCAGAATAAATTGTTAGGCTACTCTTTTGTGCTGGCTAACTTTGACACAGGAATAAAAAGCAGGTCAAAATCAAACTTAAAGAGTAGCCTTGAAGAGAATAAACGAGACAGAGATATCAAACGAGGACAAGAATAATAGCCAGATCAGTACAAATAAACACGTTATTGATGGACACCCCACTTACCTTGATGTGATTGTCACACATTGCTTGCCTGTATCAAAATATCTCACGTACGCCATAAATACATACACCTACATACCCACAAAAAATTAAAGAATAAAAAATAAGAAACACCTTATGAAATGCCAAGTAATTTACAAAGTACTTTAATGACCCTGTAACTTGTAAGACGCTTATGCCCACAGCATGGAATGATGTTCACAAATCCCGTTCTCGTCTCTGTTTGAGCTGGGCTGAAGCTGTATCGTCTATTGCAATAACAATAAATAATACTAAAATGCATGGAATAGTTTCAATGTCAGGCACTGCGCCAAAAGCACTATATGTGTTATCCCATTTCATCTTCACAACCACCCCATGGAGTCAGTAATATTATGATCCATTAATAGATGGTGTGACTGAAACTCAGACAGCTGACATCTCACCCATTAACTCATAAGACCCACGAGACCAAACACAGTATCGTATTTGGCTGTAGATCCCCAGTACCCATATGGTGATGCCTGGGTGGATGAAAGGATGTATACCGAGAGACAGAGAGAAACTTCCAATGAAATGAACCTTTATTGAGTACCTACAATATACCAGACAGGCTGGTAGCTGCAGAGAGTTAAAAGATGTGTAAGAATAAGTCCCATGGTGTTGCATTCATTGAGACAGAGACCCTAGACAAGGGTCACTTTTGTTCCAGGGATCTGAATTCTATTATTGTTATTATCATTGTATCATTAGGATTGCAACAGAAAACAGAGAAAATGCTCATAACTGGCCTAACTGGAAGAGTCTGCTACTAGTGTCAAAGCTGGAAAGGTGAAGTTTGGCGATGCTCGAACATGACGGTGCTTCAGAATCACGTAGGCCTAGAGATCTGGTCTAAGTGCAGACTGCGAAGTCAACCTAAATGTCCATCAATGATAGACTGGATAAAGAAATCGTGGGGCTTATACACCATGGAATACTATGCAGTCATAAAAAGAAATGAGATTATGTCCTTTGCAGGGACATGGATGGAGCTGGAAGCCATTATCCTCAGCGAAGTAATGTGGGAACAGAAAACCAAACACCGTATGTTCTCACTTAGAAGTGGGAACAGAACAATGAGTACACATGGACACAGGAAGGGGAAAGACACACTGGGGCCTGTCGGGGGTGGGATAGAAGGAGGGAGAGCATCAGGATAAATAGTTAATGCATGCTGGGCTTAACACCTAGGTGACTGGCTGATAGCTGCAGCAAACCACCGTGGCGCGCGTTTACCTAGGCAGCAAACCTGCACATCCTGCACATGTACCCCAGAGCTTAAAATAAAACATAAAATTTAAAAAAAGACGGCGACTGCTGGGCCCCATCCCTAATTTCAAGTTCAGAAGGGCTGGGAAGTGGCCTCAAATGTGCAATTTTAATGTGTTTCCAGGTGATGCCAATCTCCTGTAGGGTAATCATCTCAAGAGTGAGAGGCCAGCAGCAGTGGAGGAGCTGCCATTGCCCCCAAGCCTGCAGGGACAAGGACAGGGAATGGTTGCCAATACCTGGAAAGAGGGCGTCATGTAGGTAGAGAAGGCCACTAGAAAGGAGCAGGGTTTTGGTGGAGGAACACAATCCAGCTGAGGCCACCTTTAGATGATGAACACACAGCCCCCAACTCCTGCTTCACCCCTCTCTCCCCTCTCTCTTCTGCTATTGGGTCAAACCCAGCCAGAGCTGATGATGTTCCAGTGACTCACTCTCCCACGGAAGGAGCAAGATGGAGGTGGGTGAAGGGCACATCTAGGGGGCAGATGGAAGATACTTGGCCCACATGTGCTGAGTTTAAAGTATTCGTAGGGGTTGGGCACAGTGGCTCACACGTGTTAATTCCAGCGCTTTGGAGGGGGTCCCCTTTTGGGGGTCTGAGGCGGGATGACTGCTTGAGGCTGGAAGTTGAAGACCAGCCTGGGTGACATAGTGAGACCTTGTCTCTAATTTAAAAATTAGCTGGGCAAGGTGCTAGGACTTCCAAGCACTTATAGTATGCCTTTACTTCCAGCTACTTGGGAGGCTGAAGCAGGAGGATTACTTGAGCCCAGGACTTCAAGGCTGCAGTGAGCTATGACCACACCACCGGACTCTAGTCTGAGTGACAGAGCCTGAGACCTCATCTCAAAAAAGTAAATAATCAGGGCCAGGTGAGGTGGCTCATGCCCACCACTTTGGGAGGCCAAGATGGGCATATTACCTGAGGTCAGCAGTTCGGGACCAGACTGGCCAACATGTCAAAACCCCATCTCTACTAAACATACCAAAATTAGCCAGGTATGGTGGCAGGCACCTATAATCCCAGGTACCTGGGAGGCTGAGGCAGGAGAACTGCTTGAGCCCGGGAGGTGGAGGTTTCAGTGAGCTATAATCATGCCACTGCACTCCAGCCTGGGTGACAGAGTGAGACTCCATCTCAACAACAACAAAAAATTAAAATAAATAACTAAATAATCAGTGGGATACTCGAGAGGAGCTGCTGAACAGGAAACAGCCCAAGCTGGAGCTCAGAGAAGAAATCCCAGGGACCCAGAAGGCAGCCTGTCAACTCTGCACTGCTGGGGGTCCAGCCAAGATGCCCAAAGACTCAGGGGTGGATGCAAGGAGAGGAGAGAGATTCCAAGTCTTACTCACAGTATCTGAAAAGCCTGGCCAAAGAGGTACTTTGTAGAGGCCAGGACAAGCAGGGAGAAGAACTGAGATGAGGATGAGGTTCGGGGAGGAAACTGCGGGGAAGGGTAGAAAGATAACTTGGTACAGCTCAACCACCACCCACCAACGACAAAAAGGTCAAGAATCAGCAGGAAACTGCCAAGTTAACATCAAACGCGGCTCAACATGGCGCCTGCCCCAGGGAAGTTCCATCCACACGCTCAGGCAGCCTGACTCACCCACTCAACAGACAGCTCCCTCTGGAATTGAGACACCCTCTTCTTGTGTCTTTGATTTCACGATTCCCCCTCCCACTCCCGTTCAGTTCCACAAAGCTTCATCCAGAGTCTACTGTTTTGCCAAGCACCAATTGTGAATTGCAGTACGGCATGGCATTTTTAAATTTGGGAGAATTTCAGGAACTTTATGAGAACGCCTCAGAAAATTGGGATCGCCAAGGAGGCCCCCCTGCCCCTTCAATATTAGTTTTTCATAAGGCTTGTGGTGCCTCAAATTTCACCATTAAAGATTCATTCCTTTGGCTTAAGGCTCTAATCCTCTATTAAATGTAAATCTCACTGACAAGCCGATAGTGTTTGGGGAATGAGGTCATACATTCAGCCTTATCTGTCACTGACACCTCAATGAGAGCAAGTTGACAGTCATTTCAAGAGCCAGGTTTAACTGGGGAGAAGGGAGATGAATGTAAAGGTGCAGAGAAACTTAGCAGCAAAGGGAGAGACACTCAAGGGGACAGGATCGGAAACCAATGTTTATTGAGGCATGATGCTAATAAGAAAAAGAAAAACAGCTACCTTTTACTGGCTGCTTAAACGTGTCAGGTTCCATGCTGTGTGTTTTACATATGGGGGCATCATTTACTGAGATACCTGCTTGTGTTTGTTCTCATTGCTGAAGCACGCTCAAAAGATCAAGAGGGATTTTCCCTCTCATCCGGAAAACAAGTAAACAACCCTTGCTGCTCTGAGACTTTTCTTCTTTATATCCCATTGGT
Organism: Saimiri boliviensis; assembly: GCF_048565385.1. Lineage (NCBI taxonomy): Eukaryota > Metazoa > Chordata > Mammalia > Primates > Cebidae > Saimiri > Saimiri boliviensis. The sequence continues at coordinate 37,222,695 of NC_133460.1, forward strand.
TAGGGTGCTCTTAGGCAATAAAATATCCAAAGAAAAGTGGCTTAAGCAGTGGGAAAATGTCTCATCTTCCATCAGAAGGAGTCTGGAGGGAGAAGGCTCCAGGGTAAGTGATGTCATTAATGACTTGAGCTCCGTCATGCTCAGCAGATAACCTGGTCCGTGAGCTTCTCCAGTTGATGCTCAGTTGTCTTGGCATTGGGCCAGACAAGAATGGTTTTCCTCACTCTGTGTCTCTTCGTATAAATGAAGTTTCAGTCCCTCCCAACTCACTGCTCTGATATCTTTTAGGATATGACCATCATGCACTTGGTCCAAGATGGCAGCAGCTGCATAGGAGGCAGCAGGATAGAAGAAGAGAAGAACGTCAAGGGACAGGTATTAACTGTTCCTTAAATAAGTCTCCCAGAAGCTGCCACTCATGCTTTCTACCTAAATGCCTTTATCCCGAACTCAACCACCTGGCTATCCTTAGCTGAGAGGCAGGCTGCAAAATGTCAGCCCTATTCCAGGCGTTTCCTGTGTAGCTAAACATTCTGTTGATGCGAGTGAAGAAGAAACTGGCTGCTGAGCACAACTAGAGTCAATATCGACTCAGTAAACACATGAGACATCCGGAACATAAGATTCATCCCAGCTTTGTTTAGGAAACGTAAGCTTATTCATGAAGAAAAATAGACTGGGGAGATGGTTGGGGTTTGACTGGAGATGGTGACTGACGGCAGGGAAAGCCTTGACCTCCCATAGCAGAGAAGAGTGTGGAGGTCTGGGGTTTTCACAAGTGGTTAGAACGAGGGCCGTCTTTGAACACAGATCTCTGTGGGATACCAGAGTGATTAGATACAGTGCCAGGACTTGGACAGCACTGGCAAAATTCCATGTGGTCGAACCTCTGGCTAAAAGAAAATACAATGGTCTTGAGGAACACCCCTGGGTCTGTTGAGAGAACAAAGCCAGGAAAGTAAGGAGGGCAAACGGAGGAGCATCGTGGAGCAGAAAGGGCAGCAGGAACTGGCGACTCCAAGCGCTGAGGTCCAGGCCCCTCCCTCATTTTTTTCTTCCTTTTTATTTATTTTTTTTTTAAGATACCATCTTGTTCTGTCACCCAGACTGGAATGCAGTGGTGCAATTTCAGCTCACTGCAGCCTCCACCTCCAGGATTCAAGCAATTCTCACGCCTCAGCCTCCCGAGCAGCTGCGACTACAGGCACGCACCACCACGCCCAGGTAATTTTTGTATTTTTAGTAGAGATGGGCTTTCACTATGTTAGCAATGCTGGTCTTGAACTCCTGACCTCAAGTGATCCACCCGCCTTGCCCTCCCAAAGTGCTAGGATTATAGGCATGAGCCACCGAGCCCTGCCCCCTTCCTAATTTTTCAATCCCAACATAAGGGATTTTAAAGATCATTTATATCTTTGGGAACTGGCAGGGATTGCCCCTAACCAAACCTGTGATTTATTTTCTCAACACTCTACTTCATGAGAGCCTAGAGCCAGATTTAATCTGATTTAAAACAAGTAAAGTGGCCGAGCACAATGGCTCACATCTGTAATCCCAGCATTTTGGGAAGCGGGAGGATCACTTGAGACCAGCCTGAGCAACAAAACAAGACGTTGTCTCTACTAAAAATAAAAAATTAGCTGGGCATGGTGGTGTGCACCTATAGTCCTAGCTACCCGGGAGACTAAAGTGGAAGCATTGCATGAGCCCAAGAATTGGGGGCTGTAATGAGCTAGGATCACACCACTGCACTCCAGCCTGTGTGTCCCTAAAAAGTATGTATGTGGCCGGGCACGGTGGTTCATGCCTGTAATCCCAGCACTTTGGAAGCCTGAGATGGGTGGATTACAAGATCAGAAGATCAAGACCATCCTGGCCAGCGTGGTGAAACCCCATCTCTACTAAAAATACAAAAATTAGCCAGGCGTGATGGCACATGCCTGTAATCCCAGCTACTTGAGAGGCTGAGGCAGGAGAATTGGTAGAACCCAGGAGGCGGAGGTTGCAGTGAGCCGAGATTGCACCACTGTACTCCAGCCTGGCGACAGAATGAGACTCTGTATCAAAAATTAATTAATAAAATAAAATAAAAAATAGTACGTATGTATAAATTAATAAATAAAACAAGTAAGCATTACAGATGAGGAAGCTGAGATTCTGAGACGTTACGTTACTTGTACAAAAGCAAATGCCAAATGGCTTGGCCTGCCAGAGAAAGTCACATCTCTACTCCAAAGTCAATCCCATCACTCTAGTACACAATGAAAGAAAAGGAAGAGTAAACTCATATAGAAGAAACTTAGCAACTCCACAATGCTGCCCATAGCCAGTCAGATCCTGTCTAGAGAGGCATGCGTGGAGTGGAGACACCGTCTTGGACATGCTAACATGTCCTCATTTACAAGTGGGAGCGAAATGCTGGGTACTCATGGACACATAAAGATGGAAACAATAGGCACTGGGGACGACTAGAGGGGAAGGAGAGAGGGGAAAGGGTTGGAAAACTAACTACTGGGTACTATGCTCAGTACTGAATGACCAGATCACGCGTACTGCATGCGGTATCAGGCAATATACTCATGTAGCAAATCTGTGCATGCACTGCCTGAATCTAAAATAAAAGTGGAAATTATAAAAGAAAAAAGATCAGCAAGTCAGGCCCCAACCAGTCCTAGACCCATCAAGCTGTCATTATTAGTGCCAAGAGCTTACTCTCAAAAGTCCTTCTAAAGACCTTTTTTCCATAGAGAAAAGTGCCCCATAGGCAAGAACATACACCTCTCAACACTTGGCAAGAAGAAGTAGACACTCCAGGAAAGACAGCTTGGGAACAACCATTCCCTTTTCCAACCCAAGGCTATCAAACTGGCTATTTGGGCGTGTTCCAAAGATGTGATCATGAAGGGATCATCAAAACATGCCTGAATGGGGATGCATTCACTTTTGATTCTGTAGCAGAAAAGGTTTCCTTGTTCTGAACAATCTAGCACTTTGGAAATGACAGTAATGAGACTTAAGCTGCCAGATTGCTTATGTAACCTGTGTATTCCCATAGCAAAAACAGCGATGTTATGTAAATCAGTCAAGTGGCACCACAGAAGGTATATGACACATTCATGTCATTTTCCCCAATCAATGGATTTTACACGATTGCGTGAAAGTACAGACAGTCCATCTTCTCAGGCAGTCTCTGAACCCAAGCTCCAGATTCCACCCTACCCTCGGGTGAGGCAGAGGTTGCTCCACATTTTTTAAACTTTCCACACGTTTCTCTGTGAAGAGCCTCCAAATACGCAATCTATGCCTCTCCCAGTATTCCTGTTGCCTCTCACACCCAGAAACCCAAAGCCAGATTTTCACTGTGTTACAATTTTCAGACTCCAGGTCCTTGGAAGAGGGGAGAAACACCGACCAAACTGGTAACTGTGAATAACGTCACGTGTTGGCCCAAAGCAAAATGTACAGTCCATCTCCGACAAGTGTTAAGAATCCCTGGATGAGGATTTGTGTGCTAACCTCGCTCTTTTTTCACTTTGTCTTTCAAGTACAGCCTGCTCCACTATCCCCATTTACTTCTATTTATTACGGCATGATCAGTATTTGTGTAAGCCAACTTCAGTTCTTTCTATAATGCAGTGGCATGCAAATAAACTCTATAGTTGCTTTGTATTGATGGTGCCGCCATATCCTCAGATACCCAAGCCAGAAAGATAGAAGTCAGCCATTTCTACTCCTTTTCATCACCCCAATTCTATCACCCAATATTATTATTCTCATACCTAGATATTTATCAAACTCCCCCAATTCTCTATCCCTGCTGCTACTGCATGAAAAAGCATTTTACTGGTTCTCCATCTCCTGTCTTGCCCTCCTCCAATCCAACTTCACTCTTGATGCAGCTGTGATCTCCCCAAATTCAGATCCACCATGTCCTCTCTGCTTTGAATTCCCCTGTAGCCCCTTCTCCCCGACCACAATGTCTTTACAGTGTTGTAGTAAGCTGTGATGGGCATCACAAGTTAATATGTGACCAAAGGCGGCCGGGCGCGGTGGCTCAAGCCTGTAATCCCAGCACTTTGGGAGGCCGAGGCGGGTGGATCACGAGGTCAAGAGATCGAGACCATCCTGGTCAACATGGTGAAACCCCGTCTCTACTAAAAATACAAAAAATTAGCTGGGCATGGTAGTGCGTGCCTGTAATCCCAGCTACTCAGGAGGCTGAGTCAGGAGAATTGCCTGAACCCAGGAGGCGGAGGTTGCGGTGAGCCGAGATTGCGCCATTGCACTCCAGCCTGGGTAACAAGAGTGAAACTCCGTCTCAAAAAAAAAAAATATGTGACCAAAGGCAACAAAAGTACCAATGTTGATGAGTGGTTTTCTTTTGTACGTATAAATTTGAAGAGGCTGGAGTGGAATGGGACAGGCATTATTTGAGTAAGTGATCCCCCTTCCAAAGCGCATTAGGGCTTCCAAAACAAAATGTCACAGACTATGTGGCCCAAATAACAGAAATTAATTTTCTTGCAGTTGCAGAAGCTAGACATCTGGGATCAACGTGTCAGTAGGGTTGTGGAGTCTCACACTGCTGCTCAGGCTGGAGCGCAGTGGCATGATCTCAGCTCACCACAACCTCCACCTCCCAGGTTCTAGTGATTCTCCTTGCCTCAACCTCCCAAGTAGCTGGGATTGCAGGTGCCCGCCACCACACCTGGCTAATTTTTTTTTTGTATTTTTAGTAGATACAGGGTTTCACTATGTTGGCCAGGCTGGTCTCAAATTCCTGACCTCATGATCTAACTCCCTTGGCCTCCCAAAGTGCTGGGATTACAGGCGTGAGCCACCATGCCCAGCCCAAATATCCTCTTCTTATAAGGACACCAGTCATGTTGGATTAGGGCCCACCCCAGTGACCTCACTTTAACTTAACTATCTCTGTAAAAACCCTGTCTCCAAATACTGTCACATTCTGAGTACTGGGGAGTAAGATTTCAACACATAAAATTTTGGGGTGCATGGGGACACAGTTCATTCCGTAACACAGAGAGTATCTTATGATTAAAAATGCAATTCCTGCAAGGCATGCTGGCATAGCCTGTAGTCCAAGTTACTTTGGAGGCTAAGGTGGGAGGATCACATAAACCTTGAAATTCAAGTCTAGTCGGGGCAACAATAATGATTGTGAGGCCCTGACTTTAAAAAAAAGACAAGAAAATGCAATGCTTGCCACCCACTCATAATCCCTTAAAAATAATAATGAGATACCATCTCACACCAGTTAGAATGGCAATCATTAAAAATCAGGAGACAACAGATGCTGGAGCGGATATGGAGAAATAGGAATGCTTTTACACTATTGGTAGACGTGTAAATTAGTTCAACCATTGTGGATGTATGTTTATTGTTGCACTGTTCACAATAGCAAAGACTTGGAACCAGCCCACATGCCCATCAATGATAGTCTATCAATGATAGACTGGTTAAAGAAAATATGGCATGTATACACCATGGAATACTATGCAGCCATAAAAAAGGATGGGTTCATGTTCTTTGCAGGGACACGGATGAAACTGGAAACCAACATTCTCAGCAAAGTAGCACAAGAACAGAAAACCAGACACCGCATGTTCTCACTCATAAGTGAGAGTTTAACAATGAGAACACATGGACAGCCAGGGGAACATCACACACTGGGGCCTGTTGGGGGGTGGGGGGCTAGGGGAGGGATAGCAGGGGACGGGGGTTAGGGGAGGGATAGCATTAGGAGAAATACCTAATGTAAATGATGGGGTGATAGATGCAGCAAACCACCATGGCACGTGTATACCTGTGTAACAAACCTGCACATATACCCCAGAACTTAAAGTATAACTTCAAAAAGAGAAGAAAAAGAAATAATAATGATTCCTCTTGGCTGGAGACAGGCTCCAATCATCTTACATAATAAAAGAACACAGGCTGGGTGTGGTGGCTCACACTCGTATTCCCAGCACTTTAGGAGGCCAAGGTAGGAGGATCATTTGACCCCAGGAATTTGAGACCAGCCTGGACAACATAACGAGACCCCATCCCTACAAAAAAATTTAAAAATTAGCTGAATGTGGTGGTGCACACCTCTAGTCTCAGATACTTGAGAGGCTGAAGCGGGCAGATCCCTTGAGCCCAGGAATTCGAGTTACAGTGAGCCACGATTGCGCCACTGCTCTTCAGCCTGGGTGAGAGAGTGAGACCCTATTCCAAAGTAAATAAGCAAATGAAAGGAAAACGAAAGGAGACAGAGTAGGGGAAGAGACAGGAGAGCTTCGCAGGGCCGCGCCGAGGGAGGAGGCCCTAGAGAACTAGAAGAATGGTGAGAGGATGGGAACTTCCGTGAGGTTGCTGTGGACTTAGGTTTTCTGTCTCCTTCGCTGTCTTTGAGAAATGTGAACAAAGTACTTTGCTTCCTACTTGGGTGTCACGTTTTTAAAAATCAACAAGGCCAGTAGAAAGTATATAATTAAAATAACTCTTGAATCCCTTCCAGTGCCCATTAAATACAATACAGTCACCCCTTGGTATTCTTGGGGGATTGGTTTCAGGACTCCCCACAGACACCACAACTGGCGGATGCTCAAGTTCCCAATATGAAGCAGTGTAGTATTTGCACACAACCTACACACATTCTCCCATATACTTTAACTCATATCTGATTACAGTACTTACAATACCTACTACAACATCACTGCTATGAAGTAGTTGTTACGCTGCATTACTTAGGAAATGACAAGAAACAAAGTCTGTACATGTTCGATACACAATTTTTTTTTTCCATATAGTTTCAATCCACAGTTGGCGGAATCCATGGATGTAGAACCTACAGATACAGAAAGTCAGCGGTGTATGCTGGGTTTTTCTTATGGCCAGCCAGGTCAGTCTGTCTCCCAACAAAAGCCAGTCACTCACTGGTTCTTTGGTGAACCCTTTACCTTGTGTTTAGCACCCAGGTGGTGTGAAAAACACCTGTTGTTAAACCCGAGACTCGCATTTGGCTCAGAGAGATGCTCAGGTTATGAAAGCCACGTGGCAGACAGAGGCCGACAAGGCAGCATCAATGTCCGTTTTCCTGTCTCATGCTCTCTTACGCCACAAGTAGAAGACAGAATTGGCTGGGCCAGTTACACTGTCCCTACTTTCTCCCTGGCATGTCCCATCTCCTGCTTTTTTTTACATTCTTTAATCAGCATAAGTAATTGAATTAGGGCTGGGTGCAGTGGCTCACGCCTATGATCCCAGCACTTTGGGAGGCCGAGGCAGGTGGATCACCTCAGGTCAGGAGTTCAAGACCAGCCTGACTAACAGGGCAAAAAACCATCTCTACTAAAAATATAAAAATTAGCCAGGTGTGGTGGTGTATGCCTGTGTCCCAGCTACTTGGGAGACTGAGGCAGGAGAATCACTTGAACCTGGGAGGCGGAGGTTGCAGTGAGCCGAGATTGAACCACTGCACTCCAGCCTGGGTAACAGAGCGAGACTCCATCTAAAGAAAAAAAAATAATTAAGTTAAACCAAAATGCATAAACAATTCAACTCTACAGTAAAAAGTTTGAGCTACTTAAACATTGTATCTCTTGGTAGATTGCATTTCTTTTACCTCATCTCCTCTCCAAGCTCCAATGCTGATAGGTCCAGGTTTTGTAAGGACTGTGGAAACCTCGTATCTTTCACACTCACCGAACAGAAATAAAACGGGTTGCAGGTATACAGCCAATGAGCTGGTGATCGCGCATAAGCCTAGGCACACGCAAGAGAAGTTATTACAGGGTGAAATGCTATCTGTGGGTGTCTGGCCGTGGGAAAAACAAGTTAGCCCATGGGATAAATTACCTATCTTTTAGAGAACAAACAGGTTTCACCAGGCTCTGTCTACCTCTTCAACCGCTATTAGTAATTTCTGCTCCAGAAACAGCACTTACCATGCCACATATGCATACCTTTTTATTTCAGATCTCCATTGATTTTGATCACATGGTCTGGCCACCTTGTCTAACACCAATTCATAGTAATGTTTTTACCAAGATGTAGCTCCTCTATGAGTTCGATTGGGAAGATTTCTTTTATACATTCTATTATAGATGTATACTTACTACATCTGCTTATAGGTGGGACCTGCTTTGATGTGGGAGTTACTTGAGCCCAGGTAGCTGCTGTTTTTCTTTTTTGAGAAGAGTCTCACCCTGTTGCCCAGGCTGAAGTGCAGTGGTATGATCACAACTCACTGCAACTTCTGCCTCCTGGGTTCAAGTGATTCTCCTGCCTCAGCCTCCTGAGTGGCTGGGGCTACAGGCACGCGCCATCACGGACAGCTAATTTTTTATTGTTAGCAGAGACGGGGTTTCACCATGTTGGTCAGGCTAGTCTCAAACTCCTGACCTTATCATCTACCAGCCTGGACCTTTCAAAATGCTGGGACTACAGGCATGAACCACTGCACCCCACCAGGGCTGCATTTTATTAATTCATTTTAGTATCCCTAACACAGAATCCGCTGCGTGGAAAATGCTGGAATCTAGCCAATTGTCCAAACTTCCTTCCTCTGGGATTTTAAAGTCCCATACATAAATATCAAATGAAAATCCAGGTAAAGTATCATCTTTATCCCTAGTTGGGCAGGGGCCATTAACCTAACAATGCAAAGTTTCTGATTAACTGCATTGACTAGTGTGGCTTAGGCTTAGAGTCAAGCCTGGGCTTCCTACCTCCTGCCCAGCCAAACCGTAAAAGTCAGGCTTAAGGAGATGCTGCGAGAAAGAAGGTTTGGGACCATCATTATCAGCAGAAAGAGCTGATGCGATAAATGATGAAACCAGCGGATGTTTGACGTTTTCTAGCAAGACCATGAGCTGTTTTTTCTTACGACAAAACCCTCAATGATTACAAAACGTACTGCAGAGAGATGGGCTTCAGCAAAAATGAAGTGCAGCCATTTCCTGAGACTCTTGGACAAAATTGCAACAGGGAGTCAAAGTAAAGCTTTGGTGGTTCATATTATCCACCAAATGTATTTCTGGCAAATACAAATACTGTGGTTACTGAAGGTCACCATGTCAGCTATCTTGCTATATTCCACCTAAAGACACGGCTATGAAAACCGTAAAGGGATGGAGTGATAGAGTGAGGATGCCACCCTCTGCCTAAGGGCTTTCACGTGACTTTGAAAACTGACATAAAGAAGCTGGCACAGGCTGGGTGCAGTGATTCATGCCTGTAATCCCAGCACTTTTGGAGGCCGAGATGAGAGATCACTTGAGGTCAGGAGTTCAAGACCAAGCTGGCCAACATGGTAAAACCTCGTCTCTACCTAAAATACAAAAATTAGCCAAGTGTGGTGGTACACAGCTGTAATCCCAGGTACTTGGGAGGCTTAGACAGAAGCATCACTTGAACCCAGAAAATGGAGGTTGCAGTGAGCTACGATCACACCACTGCACTCCAGCCTGGGTAACAGAGGAAGGCCTCAGCTCAAAAAAAAAAAAAAAAAAAAAGAGGAAGGCAAGGCAATGTCATGAATGGATTCACCAAAAAAAAAAAAAAAAAGAAAAACATCTATTAAAAATGTTTTAAATTATGCCCTTTCACAGTCTATAAGGATACCTTTCTGAGAAAAAGACATAAAAAAGACTCTTCCATATGAAAGATGCTAGCTTACTCACAAAGGAGAAATGCCACTTAAAACCATAATGAAGCCATTTCTGCCTTATCAGAGTGCCAAGGATTGTAAAGTTTGATCATACCCTGTGTAGAAGGACAAAGCTCTTTTATACATTATTGATAGAGGAACAAATTGGTATGATCTCTGTGATGAGAAATTTGTCGATAGCTATCAGAATTATAAAAGCCCATAACTTTTGACCGGCAAATTTGCTTCTAGAAACGTATTCTATAGTATAGCTGCATAGGAGCAAAGTGACTGGATTGCTCAAGGTTCTCCAGAGGAAGAGAATCAATAGAGTATATATAGACAAAATGTATTATGGGAATTGGCTACATGATTGCAGAGGCTGAGAAGTCCCATGATCTGTCATCTGCAAGCTGAAGAACCCGGGAAGCCAGTGACATAATTCAGACCAAGTCCAAAGACCAGGAGTGGGAAGGCCACTGGTCTAAGTCCCCGAGTCTGAAGGCCTGAGAACCAGGAGCTCCAGTCTCTAAGGGTGGGAGACGCATGCTGCAGCTCAAGAAGTCAGAGAACTCACCCTTCCTCCACCTTTTTCTTCTGTCTGGGCCTTCCATGGATTATGTCATGCTCACCCACACTGCTGAGGACCATCTTCTTTACTCAGTCTACTGATTCAAATCCTAATCTCTTTCGGAAATGCGTTAGCAGATACACCCCAAAACAATGTGTCACCAGCTATCTAGGCATCACTTAGACCCAGTTAAGTTGACAAATAAAATTTGCCATCGCAATGATGTATGCACAGTGCTATTCATTGAAGCCTTGCTAATATAAAGGCAAAAAAAAAATGAAATAACTTGAATTTACATCAAGATAGTCTACTTAAATAATCCTTAAAGTGGATTTTAAGTTATCCCTACAGTGGACTATTATGTAGCAGTGGAAAAGAATTAGGCTTAATTCATGGAAGCTTTTTTTTTTTTTTTTTTTTTTGAGACGGAGTTTCGCTCTTGTTACCCAGGCTGGAGGAGTGCAATGGCGCGATCTCGGCTCACCGCAACCTCTGCCTCCTGGGTTCAGGCAATTCTCCTGCCTCAGCCTCCTGAGTAGCTGGGATTACAGGCACGCGCCACCATGCCTAGCTAATTTTTTGCATTTTTAGCAGAGACGGGGTTTCAGCATGTTGACCAGGATGGTCTTGTTCTCTTGACCTTGTGATCCACCCGCCTCGGCCTCCCAAAGTGCTGGGATTACAGGCTTGAGCCACCACTCCCAGCCTCATGGAAGCTTTTTAGCATATGTTACAGCGGTGGGGAAAAAGGAAATTGCAGAAGAAAATGTATAGCGCCTACGTAAAAGTGCTTGTCGTATGTACGTACATGCAGAGTCAAAGGTACGGTGACCAGAAGTGCTGCAGTATTTCTTGAAGGCAAGTTATTCAAATGAACAGGATTATTCCATGGGTGCTTCCTCTAGGTATCGATGTTAGAAAATCGCCCTTGGCAAATATTCCTATAGTCATAGACAATTTGGGAGCTGGAAGAGGTCTTGGAAAATAGCAAGCCCAACTGCTTACTCTACAGATGAGTAAACTGAGGCCCAGATTGTTTAACCCTAGAGCCGGAATAGGAGTCCACATCCTTCCCAACATGAAAAAAAAAATCACAAACTAACAAGGCTTCAGTCTTCACTTAACACTTAACCTTTGTGAGCTGAGATCACACCACTGCACTCCAGCCTGGGTGACAGAGTGAGATTCTTTCTCAAAAAAAAAAAAAAAAGTGGGGGGAGGGGTGAAGGATATGAATAGACAATTCTCAAAAGAAGACATTTATGCAGCCATCAAATATATGAAAAAAAGCTCATTATCACTGGTCATTAGAGAAATGCAAATCGAAACCACATTGAGATACCATCTCACGCCAGTTAGAATGGCGATCATTAAAAAATCTGGAGACAACAGATGCTGGAGAAACAGGAACACTTTTACACTGTTAGTGGGAGTGTAAACTAGTTGAACCATTGTGGAAGACAGTGTGGTGATTCCTCAAGGATCTAGAAATAAAAATACCATTTTACCCTGAAATCCCGTTACTGGGTATATACCCAAAGGATTATAAATCATTCTATTATAAAGACACCTGCACACACGTTTATTATGGCACTGTTCATAATAGCAAAGACTTAGAACCAACCCAAATGTTCATCATTCCTAGACTGGATAAAGAAAATGTGGCACATATACACCATGGAATACTATGCAGCTATTAAAAAAGATGAGTTCATGTCTTTTGCAGGGACATGGATAAAGCTGGAAACCATCATTCTCAGCACACTGACACAAGGACAGAAACCAAACACCGCATGTTCTCACTCATAAGTGGGTGGTGAACAATGAGAACACATGGACACAGGGAGGGGAGCATCACACACCAGAGTCTGACAGGGGGTGGGGGGGTTAGGGGAGGGATAGCAGCGGGCAGGGGTTAGGGGAGGGATAGCATTAGGAGAAATATGTCATGTAGATGACAGGGTGACAGATGCAGCAAACCACCATGGCACGTGTATACCTATGTAACAAACTGCAAGTTCTGCACATGTACAGAACTTAAAGCATAATATTTAAAAAATTCAATTTAAAAAAAAAAAAAAAAAACATACCTCTATGACAATTGCTACATTTTCTTAGATGCCTTTCCATCTGCTCCAACCCCACCACAACCCTAAGGAAACGTTTTCCTGTGCTAAATACAAGTGAGAGAAGGAAGTTCATTTTACAAAGGTAAAGGCTGCCTGAGAAATCAAGTGTGGTCTTTTTAATCGTGGAGGGTTATGCACCATCAGTTTAGTTCCTATTCATTCGTGGTGCTTATTAGAGTGTCTGAAAATATAAGCTGGGTAACTGCAGCATTAGAATTGATTAATTGAAGTAGGCTTTTGGTGTAAATACACCTGGAAAAATTATTCAAGGTGGGATTGAATTCTCTGCTAAAGGCTTGGAAGAATTCAGACCTGCGAACATGGGAATGGAAATGATGTAGCGATTTTCATATATGGTTGCAAATTCTTTGATGCTCCTGCTGTTAAAAGCTGAGGTTTGTGTCTCCTCCCCTTGAATAAGGGTGGGGTTATGACTGCCTCAATTTATAATGTTTGGCAGAAGAAATGTTATGTGACTTCTAAGGCTAAGTTATAAAAAGTCAAGGTCATGGTGGGGGCAGATCCCTCATGAATGGCTTGGTATCCTCCCCAAAGTCATGAGTGAGTTCTCACTCTATTAGTTCACATGAGAGCTGGTTGTTTAAAATGAGTGTGGCACCTCCTCCTCCTCTCTCTCCCTCTCTTTCTCTATGTGACACGCCTGCTCCCCTTTTTCTTCCACCATGACTGGAAGCTCCCTAAAGCACTCACTACAAGCAGATGCCAGTGCCACGCTTCCTATGCAGCCTGCAGAACCGAGAGCCAAATAAACCATTTTCCTTATTAATTACCCAGTCTCAGGTATTCCTGCAACACAACATGAACTGAGACAAGGGTGTTGATCCTAGAGAAGCTGTTGGACTGGAGCATTTCTCAACTGGGAGATTTTGTCCTAGGGGACATTTGACCGTGTCTGAAGACATTTGTTTGTCACAATTGGGGGCTGCTATTGACATACAGTAGGCAGAGAGCAGGGATGCTGCCCAACTTCCTAAAATGCACGGGGTATTCTCCCTAGAACAAACTATCCAACCCAAAATGTCATCAGTGTCCAGGTTGAGCAACCCTGGATTAGGGGAAGCTCAGCTGTAGGGCACCCTGCAAATTCCCAGGAGCAATAGCCAGACTAAACGATCTATCCTGATGCCAAGGCCCAGAAATGGCTCCTAGGGAAGCCTGTCCAGCCTTGTGATGAGTCATCGCTCTGTGCTCCAAGCCATTACCTGGTAATTGGCTGGTCCCCAAATCAGGATGGCCCCTGGGACATGGGCAAGCTGCAGGGGACAGGAGTAGGGACAGAACAAGACATGTTACTGCATTCTGAACCTGGAACACAGGCTTCCCTATTACAAGAGAAAACAAAGGGGTTGTAGCAACGTTCTCTGAGCAAGGTTTGTGGAGACAGGGGTGGTAGAAGATAGCAGTAATAATGGGACTAAACCCAAGTATTCACCGCCCTTGAAGAGCATTAAAGCAAAAGCAACTCCAACCACCTGCTAATGATTGCGATTATTTGGCTGCCTGTGAGACGGTTTAAGAAATGATTTGTGAATTTAAATTTTAATTAAGGCAGAAGCCCTTGGGGGCCTCTGGAGTTCAAGCATTAAAAAGAAAAATCTGCTAGGGAAGGGGAAGACTCACGGGGCCCCACAGCCTGGTGGATGTGCCTGCCACACATACCCAATGGTCTAGCAGCCTGCAAAGAAGCCCAAGTCTGAGGCCAGTGATGGGCACTGGGATCAGGGGTCAGGACTGGACAACTCAATGGAACTATTCACTTTAGTGCTCTAGAAAGTTCTTTACCTAGGCTGGGCATAGTGGCTCACACTTGTAATCCCAGCACTTTGGGAGGCCAAGGAGGGCAGATCATCTGAGGTCAGGAGTTCGAGACTAGCCTGATGAACATAGAGAAACCCCATGTCTACTAAAAATACAAAATTAGCCGGGCATGGTGGCACATGCCTGTGATCCCAGCTACTCAGGAGGCTGAGGCAGGAGAATCACTTGAATCCAGGAGGCGGAGGTTGCAGTGAGCTGAGATCGTGCCATTGCTCTCCAGCCTGGGCAACAAGAACGAAACTCCATCTCAAAAAGAAAAGAAAAGAAAAGAAAGCTCTTTATGTAGAATAATAAAAGTAAGAAAAACATCCCAGTTTCTCACCACTTTCTCAGTTCCAAGTCTTAAAAATGTGCTACTCCTCCTACTTCACTAACTCTGGACCCAGCATCGGAATTCCTGGGATCTTGTCTCAATCCGCCCTCCACCACCAATACTTTCAGGTGACCCTGAACACGCCATTGGTCATGCTGAGTCTTGGTTTCCCCATGTGGGACTGATAATGCCACCCCTGGTTATGTCATAGGGCCATCTCCATTCTAAGGGAGACGAATGCACCTTGGAAGAGATGGACTCCCTGGTAGGTCCATCTCACTTATCTGATTCTCTCTGAGGTGTGGCAAAAGCACCCATTAACTTCTCAAAGTCACTATGGCAAAGTAAATAACACACCCAACCTGAGATAGAAGCATAAGCCTGGACTCAAAAAGAGCAGGCAACGTTCATTCTTAATCAGCTCAAACTTCACTGGATTCTGGAGACCTGGGGTCAAGCACTCAATCCACCACAGTTTTTTTCAAAAATTCTTTGCAGTAAAAAACAAATAACATTAAATTTACCATCTTCATACCATTTTTAACGTACAGTTCAGTAGTGTTAAGTATAGTCATATTTTCATGCAACAGATCTATAAAACCTTTTCATCTGGCTGGGCACAGTGGCTCACGGGTGTAATCTCAGCACTTCGGGAGGCTGAGGCAGGTGGATCATTTGAGGTTGGGAGTTCAAGACCAGCCTGGCCAACATGGCAAAACCCCATCTCTACTAAAATCACAAAAATTAGCCAGGCCTGGGGGCACACATCTGTAATCCCAGCTATTCAGAAAGCGAAGGCAGGAGAATTGCTTGAACCCAGGAGGTGGAGGTTGCAGTGAGCCAAGATCGCGCCACTGCATTCTAGAGTGGGCAACAGAGTGAGACTCTGTCTCAAAAAAACCCCAACAAAATTTTTCACCTTACAAAGCAGAAACTCTATACCTGTTAAACACTAATTCCCCCTCCCCTCTCCTTTCCCCTAGCCCTTGGCAATCATCTTTCTACTTCCTATGATTTTGACTACTTGAGATACTTCTTATGATCCTTCTTATGATCAGAATCATAGCCTATTTGTCCTTTTGTGACTGGTTTATTTCACTTAACAGAAGGTCCTTGAGTTTCACCCAAGCTGCAGCATATGGCAGGATTTCCCTCCTTTTTAAGGCTGAGTAATATTCATTGTATGTATAGACCATATTTTCTGCATCCATTCATCCATCAGTGGACATTGGTCTTCACATCTTGGCTATTGCAAACAGCTCTGTAATGTTCATTGGAGTGCTGAAATGTCTTTGAGATCCTGCTTATGTTTTGTATGTATATCCAAAGTGGGACTGTGAGATCATATTGTAACTCCATTTTTATTTTTGAGAAAATTCCACACAAATCATAGTGGCTGCACCATTTCACAGTCCCATTTATAGTGCACGAAGATTCCAATTTCTTGGCCTCCTCACTAACACTTGTTATTTTTTATTCTTTTGATAGTGACTATCCTAATGAGCATAATGTCATATGGACAATTTTGAGAAATTCATACATCCGCCTTGGGTCAAGACAGGGGAAACCATTTGAATTAGTTTAGAAGATCTTTCATAATGTTTCCAGCTCTTAAAAAAAATTCAGCATTCAGCAAATCAGTCTCTGTGTCCCCACACCAGATGAGATCATGATTGTGAACTAAGAATCTTTGCCCACTGGGAAGGGCTAGACAGCTAATGAAGAACGCATGATGTCAAGGCTGACAGAGTGGACTTGATTGGCACACTGCCTAGATTTGATGCCCATACCTGCCCACTGGAAGCTATGTGTGACATTATCCATTTTCTTACCTGTAAGATGTAGGTGATAATTATCACTCACTCACCCCACCCCCAGGGAGTTCATGGAAAAAAAAAAAAAAAAAAAAAAAAACAGATCATAGGAGTTAAGAAACCTGAAGCAAGTGGAAGGGTGTTTGTTCCTTGCTAAGAGGAAGAGCCAGTGCTATTTGTTCCACTAGCAAGTGAGGCCATAGGAGTTTCTCAACAAGAGCCAGCTCCTTATGGTCTAAGAAAGATTATATTCCTTTGGGTATATACCCAGTAATGGAATTGCTGGCTTGAATAGTATTTCTGTCTTTAGGTCTTTGAGGAATCACCACACTGTCTTCCACAATGGCTGAACTAATTTATCCTCTCACCAACAGTGTATAAGTGTTCCTTTTTCTCCACAACCTCACCAGCATCTATTTTGTCTTATATTTTAATAATAGCCATTACGATTGGTGTTAGTTAAATGGTATCTCATTGTGGTTTTGATGTGCATTTCTCTAATGATCAGTGATAGTGCCATTATCATTAGCAAACTATCACAGGAACAGAAAACTAAATACCCCATGTTCTCACTTACAAGTGGGAGCTAAATTATGAGAATACATAGGAACATAGAAGGGAACACACACTGGGGCCTTTTGGAGGGTGGAGGGTGGGAAGAGGGAGAAGATCACAAAAAATAAAGGGTATTGGGCTTAATTCCTGGGTGACAAAATAATTTGTACAACAAATACCCATTACACAGTGTACCTATGTAACAAACCTGACTTGTACCCCTGAGCTTAAAATAAAAGTTAAAAAAAGAAAGATTTATTATGGGGCATTGGTTCCCCTCATTACAGTCTTAGAAGTTGCACAACCTGCCATCTTCAGGAAAGCTGGGGGTGTAAATCCAGTGCAAGTCCAAAGGCTTGGGAACCAGGAGAACAACGATGTGTATCCCAGTTTGACTCTAAAGGCTCAAGAACCTGGAACTCTAATGTCTGAGGGCGGGAGAGGATGGATATCTCAGCTCAAGCAGAGAAAATAAACTCACGCTTTCTCTGCCTTTGGCTTCTATTCAGGCTCTCCATGGACTGAATGATACCAACCCACATTCAGTAGGGTGATCAGCTTTGCTCAGTCTACTGAGTCAAATAGCAACCTCTTCCAGAAACATCCTCACAGACACACCCAGAAATAGTTTTACCAGCTATCTCGGCACCACTTAGCCCAATGAAGTTGACATATAAAATTAGCCATCACGCCCTCTCATGGGCATCTCAGACTTATGATGTCTTCAAAGAGCTCTCGTTCTGTCCAGCCCCATGCTCCTCTGCCATCTTTCACATTTCAGTAAAAGGCCTCTGCATCTGCCCAGTTGCTCACGGCAAAAACAATCCTTGCTTTCAAAGTCATCCTTGCTTTCTCTCTTTCTGTTAGAACTTCACCTCCAACAGATCAACGAGTCCTATTTATTTTATAACCAAAGTAGGTCTTGACTTTTCCACTCTTCTGTAAGCACATGGCCATTACCCTAGTCCAAGCATCTGCTCTTGTCTGGGTTGTCGCAAGAGCCTCCTTATTAAAAAAAAAAAAAAGTGTATTTTCTGTGCTTCCCATTGTAATACACACAACACGTAGGGTTGTCTTTTGAAATGGTAAATGATGTCATCCTATTCCTCTACGGAAAATCCTTTAATATCTTTCCATTGCTCTTAGATAGAGCCTAGAATCCATAAAATGGCCTACGAGTTTCGGCATGCTATATCCACACCCACTCTTACAATCTCATCTCAGACCACACCCCTGACTGTGGGCTAAGACTTAGGCCCATCAGCACTTCCTTGCCTCCAAGGCTTTGCCCTGTTCTCATTGCACTTACTCTTTCCCTCATCTATTCCCAAGCCTGGTTCTTTCTCATCTTTCAGGCCTCAATTCAAGTATCACTTCTTCAAAGAGGTGGTCCTCACCTCACTATCCAAGTGACCTCTCCCAGTTACTCTCCAGCCCACCACCTTATTCATTTCTTCCATAGCACTTACCCCACTGAGAACCACCTGACTCATGTGCGTTTGTTGGATGCCATATTCCCCCCAGTCAATGAGCATCATGACAGCAGAGGTGTTGTCAATCTTGTTCACAGTTTCATACCCAGTGCCTGGCATGATGCCTGGCAAATAAATTGTCAACCAATATTAATTTAGTGAATGAAGGAGATAATGTGCAGGACAGCCTAAGAGCTAAAAAATTATATAAAACAGATACATGTGCATGTATGTTCATTGCAGCACTATTCACAGTAGCAAAGACATCAACCCAAATGCCCATCAATGATACAGTAGATCAAGAAAATGTGGTACGTATATACCATGGAATACTACACAGCCATAAAAAGGAATAAGATCATGTCCTTTGCAGGGACATGGATGGAACTGGAAGCCTTTATCCTCAGCAAACTAACTCAGGAACAGAAAACAAAACACTACATGTTCTCACTTATAAGTGGGACCTGAACAGTAAGAACACATGGACACAGGGAGGCGAACAACACACACTGGGGCCTGTCGGGGCTGGGGCGGGAGGAGGGAGAGCATTAGGAAAAATAGCTAATGCATGCTGGGCTTAATACCTAGGTGACGAGTTGATAGGTACAACAAACCACAATGGCACATGTTTTCTATGTAACAGACCTGCTCATCCTGTACATGTACCCCGGAACTTAAAAATAAAAATTAATTTTTTAAAAAGATAATGTAAAAAACTCCCTGCAGAGGATGGAGCTTTCAATGAAGATACACTGTGAGCTAGGCTCAAGATGTAGAATAGCAGTTTTCTAGATTAACAAGAGGAGAAAATCAAGATCAGGATGAGGGGTAGAGGACCGACGGACTGGAGCATAAAATGCATTATAGCCAGAAAGAATGGCTGAACATGCCACAAAACCACACAGTCACTGAGAAACGCTGTGGAATATCCAGCTAATTCCAGCATAGTCACTGCCTCATAAACAGGGAATGGAGGAAAGGCAGCCAGGAGGATCCCAAAACTCAGTGAAATCAAAACAAGAGTCAACTCTCCAATGCCTGGGAGTGGGTGATTCATAGTTAAATCATCGCATAATCCTGGGAATACTCAATGGGGCTTACACAGCAGGAGGTGATGAATAATATTTTCTGGACCCTGGTGTTGGGAGACAAGAAGCCCATTATTCTGCTGAGCCGTCATAGAAGATGAAGGCTCACTCCTCTACAAAGAATCGATGATAGAAGCTTGGCTTTCCTCCTCCCACCCCTCTGAGACATGTAATCAATTCTTACTTAGCTCTCACCTACTTAGCAAATTCCAGCAGAGACTGGAGCCTGTCCCAAGTCCTGCTTCCATACTAATCTGGTCAATATTCAAACGGGCTGCTCTTAGATGAGTAAATATTGAACCCAGGGTCAGGTGTAGGTGGGGAGGGAATAGCAGGAACTGAATGCTTAAGGTGATACGAGAGGAATGACATTTTATACTTATACCTGTGAAAGAACTTTATGCAAGAAAGTGGCCTAGATATGATGAGAGGAAGTTGCTCTGGCCATGGTGAGGTGCATGGGTTGGAGGGAAAGAATCTGGGAAATGAAGTGTGAAAAGTAGAGGGAAATTTGAGACATGTTTGGAAAGTGTTGATAAGGAAAGAATTTGGTTGATTGTTGGATGTGACAAGCAGAGATGAGGGAGGATCCAGAATGGCACCCGGATATTAAGCTTGCATCACCGTGTGAATCTGGTTACTCATTAACATCAGTAACACTGAAAGAGTAAGTGGATTTAGGAAACATGGAAGACTTTCTCGGTTTTCACATTTCTTCTTGGGCGTTCATCACCGCAAGCGTTTCTCCACCTCCCCGTGGTGGATTGCATTACTTGCTCACAATGACTTGCACCCCACCCACTCTAGCCATGCTTGCTATCCCTGCCCTATTGTCACTGGGCTTGGTAGCCAGCAGACCCGTTTTCACTGCTGGAATGTGAGCAGATGAGACAATCACCATATCCAGTCAGGAGCTATGAATGAACTCCTGAAATTTGGTTCTGTGCTTTTCAGCCTCTGTCATCTATCATGAGAGTAGCATGCCCCCGAGAGTGGCTGCTCCTTGGGAATACAAGAGGAGAGAGTCCAGCCCAGCCCAGGAGAGCCATGGGTGACCTTTGGCACAGATATAAGCTAGAAACCTACAGCTCTGGGATTTGGGAATTGTTTGTTGCTACAGCAAAAGCTGATCATGACACTTCCAAAATCTTAGTGACCCCCAGAAAGTGACTTTCCATCTCTGAATTCCTTATTCAACTTGGAGAAGTTGAACTAAATGATTCCAAAATCCTTCTTGGTTCAAAATTGTTTGCTCTTTTAAAGACTGTGTTGCTGTTCTACGATATAATGTTGTTTGGGTGTTTCCAGCATCTTTTTTTCTTTCCAAA
Organism: Saimiri boliviensis; assembly: GCF_048565385.1. Taxonomy (NCBI): domain Eukaryota; kingdom Metazoa; phylum Chordata; class Mammalia; order Primates; family Cebidae; genus Saimiri; species Saimiri boliviensis. The sequence continues at coordinate 37,243,456 of NC_133460.1, forward strand.
GATACAGGTTAATGAGACGACTTCAACTTAGCCAAACTCCAGCCTGACAGGTAACAGTACCAAACTAGGACAAGGCCAAAGTGCAAAGATCTGAGGTGGTTTAAGCTGCTGCAGCAGAATTTCTATTCTGAAAACCCTGAGATTAAAAAAAAAAAAAAAAAAAAAAAAAAAAAAAAAAAAAAAAATCTATAAAGCACAAACCTGCTGCATTCAGCTGCTCTGGTTATTTATATGAGCATTTCCCAATTCAAATTGCATGCTCAAATCAAATTTCCCTGGTTTATGCCTTCTTCAGCAATTACTTAAAGGCAGTTTACCTCTCTCTGGAGGAACACAGCAGAAAGGCCTATAGACAAAATCTCTTTGACTCAGGGAGAGATAAACCCATTCTAGGTCTGGTGCTGCAGAAGTCACTTTGCCTGCGGAGGTGAATGCAGATGAGCCTCCTGGCTGTTTTTCAGCCCATCTGAATGGGATGCATTCTCCAAGGAGGAGGTGGAGGCCCACAGAAATTGAAGGAGAAAGGTAAGCCTTGGGGATAGGGAGGAAGAAACTGCCTTCTCTTCATGGAGTTTCTTTTGTGGGGCTACTATGGTTTGGATGTTGTTAGTCTCCCTCAACTCATGTTGAAATTTGATCCCCAGTGAGGTAGTATCAGGAAGTGGGGCCTAATGGGAGGTATCTGGGTCATGGGGATGAATCTTTTGTGAATAGATTAATGTCTCTCTCAAGAATGAGTAAGCTCCCACTCTCTCAGGACTGGATTAGTTCACCTAAGAGTGAGCTATTAAAAGGAGCCCGGCCTTCTTGTTCTCTCTACCTTGCTTTCTCTCTCACAATGTAATTTCTTTGCATATACCCACTCTCCCTCCACTTTCTACCATGAGTTGAAGCAGTCTGAGGCCCTCAACAGACACAGATGTCTAATTTTGGACTTCCCAGCCACCAGGATCACAAGCCAAATAATCAACTTTTCTTTATAAATTACCCAACCTCAGATACTCCACTACAGCAACACAAGGTGGACTAAGACAGGGGATAGCAGGCCAACAGCTGAAAGCTTCTCCCACTCCAGTGACATTGAGAAAAGTCAAAGGTGCACAAGGAACGCATAATCATTTTTGTACTAGAAAGTTTCTGGGACCTTGAAGATTCACCTTAACCAATATGAACCTACCACAAAACAATGCATCAGTCAAAACCTACGTGCAGTGTGGTATCAACTTGCCTTTAATTCACTTTTCCCCATTTGGGAGGATTCCCTCATCTCCTATCAGAGAAGTATCATTTGTTCATTTATTTTCTCACTGACTAATTTTCTTAGTCACTAATTGTCTTTTACATTTCCTTCTTCATTCATTTGTTCAACTTGATGGTCCTTCCCTTGATTTGACTGTCTGAAATCTACTACTTTTTCTTTTAATAACAGCATCCTGGCTTTATTTTGGGAGACAGCTCTCCACTGTTCCCACTACATATGGTAGAGGTCAAGGTGCCCCATAATCTATTTCATCCTCTCTAGAATCAGATACTCATCACTGACCTGATCAAACAGAATACCACAATGTCATGGCCAGAGTGATTGGTTTGAAGATGGGTAGACATACAGCCCAAGCCTACCCAAGGGAACCTCCACAGAATTTTGCCAGAATTATTAGAAAAAGAAAAAAGAAAAAAATGCAATAACTCATTGTGAATTAAATCAAGCCAGGAAGGATTAACACAGATAAAATATCCCTAGTTACTAAAACATAGTGAAAAAAAGAGTCAAGGTAGTTAGTTCTGAATCTACCAATTACTAACTTGGAAGACCCTGGACAAATCATCTCGATGAATATGTCTTTGTAGTCATGACCATGACTACTCTTTGTGGGTAGGGGTCTATGAATAGGCCCCAACCACTCTCCTATTCCGGTGGCTGGAAGTAAAGAACTTTAAGATGATGGAGTTGCAGCCAGGCACGGTGGCTCACGCCTGTAATCCCAACACTTTGGGAGGCCAAGGCAGGCAGATAACCTGAGGTCAGGGGTTCATGACCAGGCTGGCCAACATGGCAAAAATCCATCTCTACTAAAAATAAAAATAAAAATAAAAATAAAAAAAGAAGAATAGTTGTGCATGGTGCTGGGCACATGTAATCCCAGCTATTCAGGAGGCTGAGGCAGGAGAATTGCTTGAATCCAGGAGGCGGAGGTTGCAGTGAGCTGACATCATGCCACTGCACTCCAGCCTGAGTGATGGAGCAAGACTCCTTCCCCTCCGCTGCAAAAAAAAAAAGATGATGGAGTTGCACAATGGCAATATCCAAGATCCCTGAGTTGCTATTCAAGAAGAGATTCCTGAACCATCTCTGACTTTGATGTGAAAAAGACACATGTCTTTGTTACATTAAATTGGGAATGTGGTGATTTGATTTACTGCCGCATAGCAAGCCTAGCTAATATAACAAACATGGGTTCAACTATTCACGGATACCTTGAAAGATAATACAGATACCACAGCTTTATGACATAAAGCTATTTTGCCAAGACATGACTTTGAATGGGCAGGTGTCTAGCAACAGAGAAAGCAGATGCCATTTCTGCTGCCCAGCTTCTATTGTTTGTTTGCTTGCTTGTTGTTTTTTGTTTTGTTTTGTTTTTTTGAGATGGAGTTTCACTCTTGTTGCCCAAGCTGGAGTGCAATGGTGCAATCTCAGCTCACCACAACCTCCATCTCCCAGCTTCAAGCAATTCTCCTGCCTCAGCCTCCCAAGTAGCTGGGATTACAGGCGCACGCTCTCATGCCCGGCTAATTTTGTATTTTTTAGTAGAGATGGGGTTTCTCCATATTGATCAGGCTGGTCTCGAACTCTTGACCTCAAGTGATCTGCCTGCCTCAGTCTCTTAAGGTGCTGCAATTACAGGTGTAAGCCGCCGTGCCTGGCCTTGCCCAGCATCTATTTCTAGGATGCTCCGGCGGTTTGTGAGAATAAGAATATTTGAAATTGGGACTGGTCCTATAGTTCACCACGAGTATGTGGTGATTATAAAATAATCTCAATGTGCCATCAGGAAAAGATAAGGACCAAGAATTCAACCATGGAAATGGGTAAATGTGGACAAACCACCTCAGATAATGGCATGCTGAAAAGAGGGCAGGCAGAGATAAGTCAGATTTAAGAAGCTATAAAAATCTAGAAAGACAAGATAAATTCAATAACAGGAATGGCAGTTATCTGCGGCAATGGAGGAAACAGAGGCACAGTGATTGAAATCACAAGCTTTGGAATTAGTTTAATGCAACAAGGATTAAATGCAAAGATTGAATGCAACAGGGTTTGACTTCCGTTTCTGCTACTGACTAGCTGTGTAATCTTGAGCAAGTCACTTTATCTCTCAGCCTGAATTTTCTCATCTGAAATATGAGGATTAAGAGAGTCCTGACCCTACCTCATGGAGTATTGAAAAGATGAAATTAAATGATCCATGTAAAGTGCTTAGCACACAGTAAGAGCTCAATAAATTATCAAAATGATATTATTGGCATTGTAAAGGAAAGCATGAATGAAGAGGGCTATCTGGAAGAGATGAAAGAATTAGAAGGAGGAAGAGGGTGGTAGGGTTGTTAGGGTGGGAGTCAAGGGGCACTACCAATAAAACAAAGGGCGGAAACAAAAAATCAGCACCACCATTCAGCACTTCATTACCTTTGAATTATGATAGCTTTGATCTGGCCAATTGCTAAAAGTACAGGTTTAAGCTGGACTTGCCTTTGGTTAAAACAAAGGCAAAGACATTTTTAAAACATAAATGCTTTGTTTCACAAGAAATCAGTTGCATATTATCAATTACATGTTTAGTTTTTTAAAGGAGGAAGATTACTATTAAACCACATAGCATTTGGGGGACATGAAAGGAAATTTTCTTCCTCTAATGAGCAACGTACAATGTTTTTGTTAATAAAATAAAATATCTTCACCAGAAATAAAAGCACGTATCAGATAGGAGACGATACTTACACAAGAACAGAGGCAGGGAGCCCTCACTGCAGAAGCAAGACTGTCTGAAATCCACAGGGGAGGAGAGAGAGAGGCATGAGAACCTAGAGAGAATGTAGCAGAGGAAAAAAACAAAGAAAATGAAAACAGTCTTCGTGTCAGTAGTGTGTGAACTCCAGAAAGAGAAGAGGTCCAGGAGAGGGTAAAGAATAGAGACAGAGATGAGAGGGGAAAGTAAAACATAGGAAGTCAGAGGAGGAGAGCTGAGTTCAAAGGAAGCCTTGAAATGTTGTCTAAAACCCACAGATGTAGGAGAAGCGCAGCTTAAAGCAGAAACACAAGTACTAGGAATAACTTAAATACACAGAATAGGAGAATTTTTCATGACTATGTAGGTTTCTGAATTCCCAAAAGCTCTGGAAACCAAATTTTTAAAAATTAACTTTGGCACAAATTCATTTGGCAACAAAACTTGACCTGAATTTATCTCACATTCCACCTAGCATGAACATCCACCTATTTAACTGCAGTAATGAGCTGATCAGGAAGTGCTACTGCAGACCCCACTGCAAGTGGGATATTGTGGAATGTACAGTTTATGCACCACATTACCTTTCTAATTTCTATAACATTTGAATTTTAAAACGTGGCACCAAGGGTTTCCAATCAAGGATTGTGAGCTTGTATTAGAAGATACAAGGCTGGGCACAGTTAGCTCATCTTTGTAATTCCAGCTCTTTAGGAAGCTAAGGCTGGAGCATTGCTTGAGGCCAGAAGTTCAAGACCAGCCTGTGCAACACAGTAAGACCTCATTTCTACAAAATAAAAACTTAGCTAGGCATAGTGGTGCACATCTGTAGTCTCAGCTCCTTGAGAGACTTATGCAGGAGGATTCACTTGAGCTTGGGAGTTCCAGGCTGCAGTGAGTTATGATTGCATCACTGCACTTCAGCCTGGGAGACAGAGAGATCCTGTCTCTAAAAAAAAAAAGGTGACAATGATGATGGTAATGAGGAAGACAATGATGACACAGGACTGGACTGAAAAGAGATACTCGTTTCTAAAGATGAAGTCAACAAAACCTGCCATTTCTTGAGTATATAGTACTTACAGTGCCAAGTGCTATAGACTAAATATTTCATTTAATCCTCATACTATATCAAGATTCATTTTATCTTTTTTTGTAGACATGGCAAGGGAGGTTTCGATAATTCAAGTAATTTGCACCCCCACACCCTGTTTACACAAAGCTTGCAGAGGCAGAATTTAGGATTTGAACCCAGCTATGTGACTTCGGAGCATGAATACATACCAGGTCATGCTGCTGAAACCATGCCCCACAGGGTTAAAGAAACTGGTGGCCAATAGAAATCTTGAGCTTATCTTGCAGAAATAAGATAAAGTTTGCTACAATTTACCCAGCTTACAAAACTGACTGTAACAGGCTGGAACCAATATGGATGACAGGAACCTGAACAGAACAAACTTGCTCACCAAATGAGTAATCTTTTGATGTCACAGCCCAAATTTTCACCACATGTTCCATACCAACTCCCTCCAAATTTGCACATGCAACTCATGAAGAAATGTGAAGAGGTGATGGCATGTCCAAGGGACTCTCCAAACACGCCTTCCATTCAGCCAATCACTGTCCAGCCCTAAAACCCCACCCTCAACATTGCTTCCCTAAATCTGCAGCTGTAAGGTCAGTATGGGGAGACAGACTTGAGCATAATTCTGTCTCCTTGCTTGGCCACCTGGCAATAAACCTTTCTTGCTACAAAATCTGGTGCTTTGGTGTTTGGCTTTCAGTAGCATAGGCAAAGGGACCAACTTTAGTTCAATGACACCATCTCCCCATTAGCTGCAAGGAAAGAACAGACCTAAGAGTTTCTTGGGCCCTCACCCCATAAGCCATCTCCAGATATGATCATGTGTAATCTTCATAGTAATTCAATAAAGTCATATGATTATTGCCCATCTAAGGAGTTGAACAACTTGTCCAGGGTCTCAATATTAACTGGTCAGACATCAAATCCATTGTCCTCCCCACCAGTTGCAATGATTTCAAAAAAGAGTGTGTGGAAGTCTTGTTTAAAGGAAGAGAAAGAAGCAAGTTGAGGAAATCATTGCCTTTAGAATAAACATTCTCCACCATGAGCCCTGTGCAATGGCTCAGGCTTGTAATCTCAGCAATTTGCGAAGCCAAGGTGGGTGGATCACTTGAGGTCAGGAGTTCAAGACCAGCCTGACCTACATGGTGAAACCTCATCTCTACTAAAAATACAAAAATCAGCCAGGTGTGGTGGTAGGCACCTGTAATCCCAGCTACTCGGGAGGCTGAGGCAGGAGAATTTCTTGAACCTGGGAGGCAGAAGTGAGCCAAGATTATGCCACTACGCTCCAGTCTGGGAGACAGAGCAAGACTCTATCACCAAAAAAACTAAAAGGAGATTATAGCAGGTGTGGTGCCAAGGATGGTTGGTTTTCAAATGGGGAATACTGTGTTTCCCCATAACCTCCATTAGCAAATCTACCCTCTCTTGATATGGACAACTGATATTTTCTCATTCTTAGGTAAGAAAATGTCCCATTAGCCCAAACCTCCCATCCAACTCAACTCCCAAGCTCATCCTTTATAGAATTCTGAAACTGGGTAACAAAAACACAAAAGCTAAAAATTGTATCATAATCAGAAGAAATTGTTCAGGAGGGTAAAATATATAACCAAAGAGAATGAGGGAATAAAACAGATGATGGTAAAATAGTGAAAATTCAACAAGGAACTGATACATAAAATCTGTAAAAATTCTGTCAAGTGTGATGAAGGAAGAGAATCTGGAAACACTTCATAATGTTGCAAAACCAGGCAAGACTCAGATTAAGAGATGATATGCAGTCACAAGAGCTGGATTGGTGTCCTGTTTTTATCGTGTCATAGTCTGATCTCTAACTTCTGTGAATTTAAGTAAATACTTTCTGTTTCTTGTGACCAAACAACCCTGGCTCTACAGTATATGGTATTGATGTGTAGGTGTGTGTGTACAACATGCAGAAGGAAATACTGACAACTTTTATGCTGTGGTGGTATTTCTAAACAGGCAATAGGTGGAATATTTTGAACGTGTTTTTGAGCATGTTTATCTGTCTGATACTCCAAAACAGCACATTTGCTTCATGCTCTAAATATAGCAACATCCACTTCCTTTTCCACACGTTTGCTAAGGCAAAATATTTTGTCTGTGAAGATATGCCATTTCCAATGTTTTGAATGCTTCCTTTGGTTTCCACAGTTTGGCAACAGTGTTTTTAAGAGTTTATTGTGGGTATCACTTATCACTCAGGATAGAGTTGTTGAAGGTAGGACAATAAATATGCCAAATGTCCCTCATTTAAAACAACAAATTTCAGCCATCCTTGTGAGACCAAAAACAACAACAACTAAATTTTACTTCTTGCTCAAGGTTCATTCTATAGTTTGGCCAGGCAGGCTGAAATAATCAACACATATGACTGGCTGTCACAGTAACCAAGCAGGCAGATGAGCACAAAAGTGTGGTCTCAGAAGGGAACTCACTTCCAATAGTTGAAAGGGTAGAAAGGGCAGGGTGAGTGGAGAAAGGCACAGGGACAAGAACAGTTGGAACATGCCTAAATGGTAACCTTACCAGTAACTAGATTTTCTCAAGTTACAGTAGACTAGGATGAACTTGGTAATATTTATTTTAGGTATAATTCTAAAGTCCAAACTCAAGGTGAAAGAAATACCACTTTCTTTATGAAACCTAACCCAATTATCCCATAGAAATGATACTTACGGTTCTTTGAATAAATGTACAAATCGACTTTTCCAGTCTTAAAACTTGAGAGACTTCCATTTATCTTATCTGAGTTCCTTTCTCAGAAAACTGACCATGAGGCCTTTCAAGTAGTATCAAGAAACTGAAAGTTACCAGGCCACTGCAATGAGACACCAGACCCCTCATCTGTCATGTACTGCCTAACAAATCAACTGCTGTCTATTAATTCATCTCCCTAATTTGTATATTCCTACACTAGTTCTTGTTGACTAGGCCTCTTCCTTGCCCCCTCCCCAGTTCCTATTTTTCCACATGTAGTTATATTTATTACCTGCTGTATAAACCTCTAATTTTAGTTAGATGGGGCAATGGATTTGAAATTTGTCTCCTGTCTCCTGGGTGACATCGCCCATATTAAAAATTCTTTCTTCCCTTGTAATACTTCTTGTCTCTGTGAATGGCTTTCCTCTGTGCAGTGAGCAAGTGGGTCTTGGGCAAACCACTGGTGTTTGATAACAAAATCCTGGCACTGTGACTCAGATTGCATTAGTCAAAGTCTCTCTGGCTCTGAGCCCCCATCCCTATGAACCTGAATGAAGTTTAGCCTCAGTTACTCTGGCAGATGCAGAGTAAATCGAGTTTCACATCATAGTAGGCAATAGAAAGTGTCCACCAAAACTTCAGTCCACTTGGCTGTCACCAGGGTACACTCTGCTTCAGTCTATATGGTGCTTTCAATTCAAGTGGTTCTGCAGTGTACAGGCCATGCTTGGGGTCTGGGGATCCTTGGCAGACCTAGGCCCCCCAGTCTTCCTGGGAGTAGCTATCCCTTGAGGTCTTGCCACCTTCTAGGAACATTCCCAGAGAGCAAAGCTCAGTCCCCATCATTCTCTGAACATACAGACTCCTTTCCCTCTCAATCTCAAGGAACCTCTCCTCCTCCCTCTCTGCTCCTGCAAAGCTCGTCCTCCCTCTGGGATGGCTAGCACCAATGGACTGAGACTTCTACCAAAGACAGGAAAACCCATTGCCTTTAGACTGCTTCTGCTTATGACAGGTAAAAATTCAGAACAATGAGAAGAAAGAGGAAGACACAAGTATACTGGGAGGAAAACACCTCAAGAGGAGGAAACAGAGGGACAGAGACCCTGAGGTGTGGGTAGAGGCCAGTGTGGCTTGAAAGGCATGAGTAAAGAAAGGACTGGTAGAGGACAAGAACCACCTAGTGACTGACTGAGTCCAAACCATGCAAAAAAGAGATAATCCCGAAAATAATGACTACCATTTATACAGTGCTTACTAACTATATGTTGGGACCATTTTAACTTGTCGTAACAACTCTACAGGGTGGCACTATTCTCTCCATTTCACAGATGAGAAAATTGAGAGTCAGAATAGTATAATCAATTGCTTGAAACAGTGGCAAAATCATGACTCGCACTCAGGCAGATGACTCCAGAATCTGAACATTTAAATACTGCACCATACTGCCCATTAAGGCAAAAAGTCAGTAAAATGAAGAGAGAACGAAGAGTGAGAAAATAAGCCACAGAACAAGAGAAAAGACTTGCAAAAGATGTATCTCATAAAGGTCTAGCATCTAAAAGATAAAAAGAATCCTTAAAACTCAAAAATAAGACAACAACCAACCCAATTTAAAATGGGCAAAAGACCTGAACAGGCACCTCACAAAGATATACAAATATCAAAGAAGCATAAAAAAAGATGCTCACCATCATATGCTGTTAGGAAGCTGCAAATTCAAACAACCATAAAACATCACTACACACCAAAATCCAAAACACTGAAAACACCAAATGCTGACGATGATGTGGAGCAACAGGAATTTTCATGCATTGCTGATGGGAATGCAAAATGGTACAGGCACTTTGGAAGACAGTTTGGAGGTTTCTTACAAAACTAAACATACCCTTACAATATGATACAGAAATCGGACTCTTTGGTATATTTACTGAAATGGATTGAAAACTTACATCCACACAAAAACCCACAGACAGATAGTGATAGCCTCTTCCTTCGTAATTGCCAAAACTTAGAAGCAACCAAGACGCCCTTTAGTAGGTGAATGAAAAATCTATGTACATCTAGAGAATGCAACATTATCCCGTATTAAAAAGAAATGAGCTAGCAAGTCATAAAAAGACATGGAAGAATGTTAGATGCATATTACAAAGCAAAAAAAAGCCAATCTGAAAAGGCTGCGTTCTATATGACTCCAGCTTTAAGACATTGTGAAAAAATCAAAATGATGGAGATAGTAAAAAAAATCAGGGATTGCCCAGAGGTTGAGGGGAGAGAGGGAGAGAGGAATAGTTAGATACCAGAGGAGTTTTAGGACAGTGAAACTACTCTGTATGTTGTTATAATGGTAGATACATGCCATTAAGCATTTGTCAAAACCCATAGAATGTAGAACATTAAGAGTGAGCCCTAATGTAAACTTGGTCTTTGGATGATAATGATGTGTCAATGTAGATTCATCAATTATAACAAATGTACCATTCTGTGGGGATGTTGATAATTAGGAGGCTATGCATGTGAGGGAGCAGGGAGATGTGAGAAGTCTCTGCATCTTCCACTCAGTTCTGCTGCAAATCTAAAGGTGCCTTAAAAAATAAAGTCTGTTTAAAATAATAATAACAATTTAAAAGAGGAAGGAACCTGGCTGCCTAGTGGCAGAAGAAAAGGATAAAATATAGGGAGATAAGCTGGGTGCGGTGGCTCATGCCTTTAGTCCCAGCACTTTGGGAGATCGAGGTAGGTGGACCACAAGGTCAAGAGATCGAGACCAACCTGGCCAACATTGTGAAGCCCCGACTCTATTAAAAACACAGAAACTAGCTGGTTGTGATGGCATGCGCCTGTAGTCCCAGCTACTCAGGAGGCTGAGGCAGGAGAATTGCTTGAACCCAGGAGCCGGAGGTTGCAGTGAGCCGAGACAGGCAACAGAGAGAGACGTCTCAAAAACAAAAATTATATATATTAAACAAAAATTATATATATAGTTTTATATTTATTTTATTTATATATATATTGGCAACAGAGAGAGACATCTCAAAAAATATATAATTATATGTATTTAATAAAATTTTAATATATATATTTTAATATTTTATTTATATATAAATAAAAATTAGATAGATAGATAGATACTGATTCTTTTTTTAAAAAAAAAAAACCTTCTACATAAGGGTGCATGCATTTATTTATCAAATATTTATTATGTGCCCAAGCTGGGAACATATAAATATTTGATTTATTTAGAGACAGAGTCTTGCTCTGTCACCCAGGCTGGAATGCAGTGGTGTGATCTTGGCTCACTGCAACCTCCACCTCCTGGGTTCAAGCGATTCTCCTACCTCAGCCGCCCAAGTAGCTGGGATTACAAACACGTGCCACCATGCCTGGCTAATTTTTGTATTTTTAGTAGAGACAGTGTTTTGCCATGTTGGCCAGGCTGGCCATGAACTCCTGACCTTGTGATCTGTCTGCCTCAGCCTCCCAAAGTTCTGAGATTACAGGCATGAGCCGCTGTACCCAGCACCCAGCCAAGTGTTGGGTACTATAACCAACAAGGGTGCCAAATTAGTGAAGAAAACAGGCAAGCTTCCTACTAGAATGAACATATATCCCACTCCCTCTGAGCAATGTCTCATTCAAAACTTTCAGGAGAACCCAATGGGCCTAGTTACTCATAGTCCTATGCAGAGATGGATTCTTACAGGAGGCTACCTCACTGGGTACTTTTGGCTCAACTGCCAGTCCGTCTGGTCACCTATGGCCAGGTGGAAGGTTCACGTGACACCAAACATGAAACAAATATGAGGTTCACATGAGACCTCAACAGGAGGTCCAGAGGGGCATGTGGACACAGAAGCACTTCAAGTCTTAGAGACACCACTCTAGGAACAATGCAATCTTAAAATTCAGTCTCAGTTTAAACTAATCAACAGTCACTCTACTCAGATTCCTAAAGGAGCTATTGGACAGGAGCTCAAGGAGAAACATTAGAGTAGGGGGAAAAAAAAAAAAAAAAAAAAAAAAAAAAAACCCTGACAAAGAAACCTATAGTTACACAGAATTCTAACAACCAATCCCACAATTAGATTCAAGTTTCTTCACATGCGAGAGCAGGCTCTGTTAGCAGTGGTTATGAGAGATGCAATTGGGCCCAATCTCCAGCTTTCAGAACCATCTGCTGCCTTTGTGTGAAGTGTTATACAAGTAAAAAGTATAAACAGACCACTAAAACGTTCCGTTAATAAAGGAAATCAAAAGGCAAAGGAATTTTTATCTGAATCCCCGGTTCTGATTTATTGGGTGTCAGTGTACAAACAAGGCTCTCTGATGATGAGTGGAGGATGATACTTTGAAATTGCTGTGCCCCTCATCCCCACCAAATCCCAAAAGAACTGTTTTGCTGGACAGAGGATTGAGTGGCTCATGTTTCTGGCTGAATGATAATACTCTTGTTAATCTTTGGCTAGTGGAATTGGGTTTGCTTCGACCAGCTAAGACCCCAAACAGTTTATGTCACTAACAGTTTCCCAGAATAACTGGAATTCTTCCCTTCCATCTGTTGCTGGTTGATTTATCTTATTATTGTCCATGATGTCATTACTTTTGCTGCTGTTGATTTGGCATAAACTGACTCCATTCCCTCCACACCATGTGTGGCTTATGCAACACCACTAAAAACACAACTTGGAGAGCTTGACTGATGGACATTCCTGAGTGTGAATCACTAAGTCTGCTCTTTAGCAGCTGTTTCATCCTTGTGCCTCCCCCTCCTACATGTAATCAGGGCCTTCTGAGCTTTGCACACAAGGGAGAAAAATCCAGAGGTCCAATGATCCTTTTTGTACATTTCTTATGAGCTTTGAGACATGAGAAGTTATACTGGTCTATGTTGGCTTGAGTCTTCGTGGGTGAAGAGAAACTGGCACTTGGCTGAGAGGTTCTGGGCACGAGAAGAGCTGCTTTGGGAGCCTGGCACCCAAGTTCAATGCACGCAAGGCAGAGGGACTTTCTTGTCATTGTGGCAGAGGGGCACAGCAGCAGCACAATGCAGGGACCATGGCATATGTATCAAAGACCCCAAGAGCCCACACACCCATCAGAGTGGCTGGGAATCAGGGCCTAGCCAAGTACAGGGTACTAGAATCAACAAGCGTGATAAATTAGTGAAGAAAACAGACAAGCTTCCTACTTCTGTGAGCAGTACCTCATTCAAAACTTTCAGAAGGAGAACCTAGTGGATCTAATTAATCATAGTCCTATGTAGAGATGGACTCTCACATAAGGCTAACTCATTGGCTACTTTTGGGTCATGGAGAAAAATTGCTAAAGAGAAATTGTTATGGAAGACTATAGCAGGAGTACAGCAGAGAGTTTTCATCCTCAAATGGTTTGCAGGAGGCACATTTCAAAAAATAAAAATTAAAAAACTTGAGTAAAAAAATCAAAGTGGACTACACTCTAGCACACGTGAGACATTCCTGCAGGACTCCTGAAAACGCTGGGGCCCAGCAGGAAGAGGCAAAAGCTATAAGCCTATATGGGCTGAACACTTATTGCAAAATGACCTCATTTGTATCAATGAGCTGATGAGATCTGGGACATTTGGCATACCTAAAGTGATTTGGGTTACTCACCATAAATAATCAGTATTTGTTTAAAAAAATAAAAAAAAAAATAGGGATAATAAAATAATACAGAAGACAAAACCTGTTTCACCATGTCACTATTCTTCTAAGATCCAGCCCTACTAAGGTGCTTGGGTCCTCCTAACCCTATATTTCTATTTTACAACAAAAATTGTCTTCTGTCCAGAATGTGAAAAAGCAATCATAAACACCTGCCAACTCAGTACTGAAAAGTCATCTGCTCCAAGAATAGACTATCTGGCACAGTCTTGGAAGGAGAAGGCAGGAAAACTTGACTTCGAGAACCCTATCAGGCTGCCTGGCTGAAACTAAGCAGACTCTGAATCATCCAACCTGCTTTTAGCATCCTCCAGCTAATCTCAGCCTGGGCCCTGGGACTCCTGGGTTTAATGGAGTAAGTCCTATGGTTGACAGTCTTGCTACGGGTCACAACTGGGTCCCTCTGAATGCCAACAATGTCCTGGAGCAGGTGAAGGACTCTGTTTTAGAAAGACTGGGAACAGCAGGAGTAGACATCACTGTTGACAACCCAAATGCAATGTACAAAGGTTTGACATTAATGAAACTAAATTCTTCAGGATGAGAATATCAGCCAGATGCCAACTAGTAGGTGGGAAACATAAGCTCTCACCACCCTAGAAGCATTAAATTAAGGTTGAAAGGCTGAACTTGGAAAGCCAGCCAAGGCACCATCCCAGGAGTCTGAATTTGGAAATCAATTAAGGGGAAGGAAGGGATGGGAGCCCAGCCACATCCTTGCTGCAGCGGGGAGAGAGCACGGTTGACTGACGGTGCTGTATTGGGCCCCCGTAGCATATGTGCATCTCCATGTCTGTTTTTACTTCATGGAGGAAAGAAAGGCCTAGACTAAGCAGAAAAAACTGTAACTGTTCACAAGGCAACTTCAGAGGAACCAGGGAAGCATGAATGGCAGTCTGGCCAACAGCACAAGGGCTGCTCCTGTTCAGGAGGGGCTGTGACTACGTATTGATCCACCTACACTCTTGGGACACTTCCTTGAGGTCTGATACTTCGAGACTGGATGACATAACAAGAGGAATTCCTTGTAGCGCAGAGAGGAAATGGTTGTGCTATTTGGAGATCAGAACCTCTTTAGATCTGTGCTCCTGACAACTGGGCTAACAGGCCTTAAGTAAGAAAAATTTGGAGCACAAGCATTCTCTCCTGGACTCTGGGAAGCAGGCAAGGCATCATGGCTATGGTCAAGAGTCCAGGGTGCAGAGGGCCCTGCTGCCCCCACCCCATCTGAGCAAGGCCTCAGGCCATTCCTACACGCGGTCTCCATGTTCCATGTCAGAGGACCTGAAACCAGTGTCGCATCTGATTGCACCGGAAATTAGCAACAGAGGCAAATACGGATGTCCACTGGATGGAGAGGGGACACCAAGCATCATGGAGGTGGACCTGTGGGCTGCTGTATTCTGAAAAGTGATTATTCCATCTGCAGAGGATGTCATAGGGCACCACCCAGACCTCTTTCAGGATGGAAGTTCACATTCCTCCAGCTGCTAGGAGTACTGGTAGCCAACAGATGTCAGCTCAGTCCATCTCTGAAAATCATCCACAATGAAAGAAAGCCACCTCACCTGCAGTCACACCCCCCACCAAGGGCAGCTCATCTCCAATAACAGATGAATGTCAGGGTATCAAGACCTGACTCTCTTGCTTGCAGTGGGTAAATCTGAACACCATCCCATCTCCAGAGCATCCCCATGGTATCAGCGGAGGTCTCTGTTGAGGCTACATCAAAGCCCAATATCTTTTTTACACAGTCCTATTGTCTGCATTCCACCCGTAGTGATGGTCCCAAAACCTCTCCCTCAAAAAAAGTCCCTGCCGGCAAATCTCCACCTGAAAGCCTGTTTCCAGGAAGCCCAGCCTAAGATGCCATTCGATCTGATCTTTTCTCCTAGGAAGGCTGACTTGAAGATATTTGGTTGGTGCAAAAGTAATTACAGTTTCTATCATTACTTTTTTGTTAGTACTTTCAGTTCTGGGGTGCACGTGCAGAATGTGCAGGTTTGTTACACAGGTATACATGTGCCATGGTGGTTTGCTGCATCCAAACCCCATCATCTACATCAGGTATTTCTTATAATGTTAGCCCTCTCCAATTCCCCCACCCCCTGCTATGCCTCCTCTGGTCCCCCAACCCTCCAACAAGCCCCAGTGTGTGATGTTCCCTCCCCTGTGTCCATGTGTTCTCATTGTTCAATACCCACTTATGAGTGAGAACATGCAGTGTTTGGTTTTCTGTTCTTGTGTCAGTTTGCTGAGAATGATGGTTTCCAGCTTCATCCATGTCCCTACAAAGGACATGAACTCATCCTTTTTTATGGCTGCATAGTATTCCATGGTGTACATGTGCCACATTTTCTTTATCCAATTTATCATTGATAGGTATTTGGGTTGGTTTTGCTACTGTAAACAGTGCCACAATAAACATACATGTGCATGTGTCTTTTTAATTGAATGTTTTATAAACCAAGTCTTTGCTATTGTAAACATCCAAGTCTTTTTTATTGTAAATAGTGCCACAATAAAAATACGTGTGCATGTGTCTTTATAATTGAATGTTTTATAATCCTTTGGGTATATACTCATTAATGGGATTGCTGCGTCAAATGGTATTTCTAGTTCTAGATCCTTGAGGAATCACCACAATGATTGAACTAATTTACACTCCCATCAACAGTGTAAAACTGTTTCTATTTCTCCACATCCTCTCCATCACCTGTTGTCTCCTGATTTTTTAATGATCACCATTCTAACTGGCATGAGATGGTATCTCAATGTGGTTTTGATTTAAACAACCAATGGGGAAAGAATTTCCTATATAATAAATGGTGTTGGGAAAACTGGCTAGCCATATGCAGAAAGCTGAAACTGGACCCCTTCCTTACACCTTATACAAAAATTAACTCCAGATGGATTAAAGATTTAAACATAAGACCTAACACCATAAAAACCCTAGAAGAAAACCTAGGAAATACCATTCAGGACATAGGCATGGGCAAGGACTTCATGACTAAAACACAAAAAGCAATGGCAACAGAAGACAAAATAGACAAATGGGATCTAACCAAACTTAAGAGCTTCTGCACAGCAAAAGAAACTATCATTAGAGTGAACCAGCAACCAATAGAGTGGGAAAAAATTTTTGCAATCTACCACCTGACAAATGGCTAATAAATAGATTCTATAAAGAACTTAAACAAATTTATAAGAAGAAAAAAAACCTCATCCAAAAGTGGGCAAATGACATGAACAGACACTTCTTAAAATAAGACATTTATGCAGCCAACAAACATGAGAAAAAGCTCATCATCACCAGTCATTAGAGAAATGCAAATCTGCCATTAATTTTAATGGCAAAACTGCAATTAATTGTGCATCAACCTGAGGGAGAGGGCTGGAAGCAGTGAGGCACTCAGGGAAAGCAGGAAACAGAAGTCCACAATACAGCAGAAGACAGGAGGAAACAGAAGCTGTGAATATGCAGGAGCCATGAACTGGAGGTAAAGGGAGGTCAATGCAGCAAGTAGGCAAAGCTACATTATGAAAATAGCATGATGACTAGATGAGAATGCATTAACCATACTCACAGAGAGTGACAATTGGAGGTTTAAAAAATTTTTTTCTAACCTCAGCAGATACAGACACACACACACACACACACACACACACACACACACACACACACACACATATTTTCTAAATCCTCCAATTGTGGTAAGAGACCTGTAACATAAAATTTACTACTACAACAATTTTTAAATGTACATTTTCTTTTTTTTATTATTATTATTCTTTAAGTTCTGGAGTACCTGTGCAGATCTTGCAGGATTGTTACATAGGTATATATACACATGCCATGGTGCTTTGCTGCCTCCATCCCCCCGTAACCTATATTAGATATTTCTCCTAATGTTATGCCTCCCCAATCTCCCCACCTCCTACTATCCCTCCCCTAGCCTACCACCCACCAACAGACCCCAGTGTGTGATTTTCCCCTCCCTATGTCCGCATGTTCTCATTGTTCAACACCCACTTATGAGTGAGAACATGCGGTGTTTGGAGTCCCTATTTCTGAAAAACCCCAAGCTAACGCATGGGGGATAAAGGCAGAAGCACTGAAGTTAAGCAGAACTACTGAGGTCTAATTCCCTATGGGTTTAAATCCTCATTCTGCACCTTTCTACCCTTGTGACTTTGGGCAAGTAATTAGAACTGACAAGCCTCACTACTCACAATAGCAAAGACATGAAATTACCTACGTGCCCATTAATGACAGACTGGATGAAGAAAATGTGATACATATACACCATGGAATAATACGCAGCCATATAAAAGAATGGGATCAGAGAGATGATTCAAGATGGCTGAATAGGAACAGCTCTGAGTTGCTGTTCCCAGCGAGAATGCAAAGGGTGAGTGATCACTACATTTCCAAACAAATTTTTACTGCCCACAGACCAAGAGATTTGCAGGTGGAAAAGCATCACAAGTCTCCAGCACAGCTGTTTCAGCCAGCGCAGTGGGTCTCCACATAAAAACTCACACAAATCCAGGTGGCCATTTCAACTGGCCCATTCAACTGAAAAAAAGGGGACTGAAACAGGAAGCCAGGTGATCTGGCTCAGTAGGTCCCACCCCGACAAAGACCAGCAATCTAAAATGCTCTGGATTGACAGTTTCACAGCAAGCACAGCTGGACCTGGGACGTTCCAGCTCTGTAGGGGGAAGGGCATCTGCCATTACCGAGGCAGTCCACCACTACTCAGGCAGTCTGCCATTACCAAGGCATTCCACCATTACTGTGGCACGCCACCATTACTGAGGCAGACTGCCATTACTGAGGCAGTTCTAACTATACCTGGATACACAAAACCACAAGGAAGTTCACAAAGCAGCTGGGCAGAGCCCACAGCAGCTCAGCAATGTCTCTGCTGGCAGACTGTGACTAGGCTACCTCCTCACTGGGAAGGGCATCTCTAAAAAAAGGCAGTAGCATGTCAGGAACTTATAAATAAAGCCCCACCTTCCCAGGACAGAGCACCTGGGGGAAAAAAGGCAGTTATGAGTTCCACTGCAGCAGACTGAAAGATACCTCTCCAGCAGCTCTGAATGGAACAACTGAGCTCACAGCTCAGCACCTGAGCTCCTATATGAGACAGATTATCTCCTCAAGCAGCTCCCCAACCCCTGTATATCGAAAGAGACACCTCATAAAGGAGAGCTCAGGCTGATATCTAGTGGGTATCCTTCTGGGACAAAGATAGCAGAAGAAGAAACTGGCAGGAATCCTTACTGTTCTGCAGCTGCTGTAGGTGATCCCCAAGCAAGCAGGGTCTGAAATGGACCTCCAGCAGTCCTAAAGCAGAGGGGCCTGTTAGAAGGAAAACTAAAAAACAGAAAGAAATAACTTCATCATCAACAACGATGTCCACTCAAAGACCTCATCCAAAAGTCATCAACAGCAAAGACCAGAGGTAGATAAATCTGCAAAGATGGGAAGAAACCAGTTCAAAACGATGAAAACATCGAAAACCAGAATGCCTCTCCTCCTCCAAGGGATCACAATTCCTCACTAGCAAGGGAACAAGGCTGGATGGAGAATGAGTCTGATGAATTAACAGAAACAGGCTTCAGAAAGTGGGTAATAACAAACTTCTCTGAGCTAAAAGAACATGTTCTGACCCAATGCAAAGAAACTAAGAACCTTGAAAAAGGTTTGACAAAATGCTATTGAGAATAAACAGCTTAGAGAAGAATATAAATGAATTGATGGAGCTGAAAAACACAACGGGAAAACTTCATGAAGCATACACAAGTTTCAATAGCCGAATCAACCAAGCAGAAGAAAGGATATCAGAGATTGAAGATCAACTCAATGAAATTAAACAAGAAGGCAAGATTAGAGAAAAAAAGAGTGAAAGAAATGAACAACACCTCCAAGAAATATGGGATTATGTGAAAAGACCTCATCTATGTTTGATAGGTGTACCTGAATGTGATGGAGAGAATGAATCCAAGCTGGAAAACACTCTTCAGGATATTATCCAGGAGAACTTCCCCAACCCAGCAAGGCAGGCCAACGTTCAAGTCCAGGAAATACAAAGAACACCACAATGATATGCCTCAAGAAGAGAAACCCCAAGGCACATAATCATCAGATTCACCAGGGCTGAAATGAAGGAAAACATGCTAAGGGCACCCAGAGAGAAACGTCTGGTTACTCACAAAGGGAAGCCCATCAGACTCACAGTGGATCTCTCAGCGAAAACCCTACAAGCTAGAAGAGAGTGAGTGGCAATTTTCAACATCCTTCAAGGAAAGAACTTTCAACCTAGAATTTCATATCCAGCCAAACTAAGTTTCATAAGCAAAGGAGAAATAAAATTCTTTAGGAACAAGTAGCTACTCAGAGATTTCATCACCTCCAGGCCAGCCTCATAAGAGCTACTGAAAGAAGCACTAAACACAGAAAGGAACAACAAATACCAGCCACTCCAAAAACATACCAAATGGTAAAGAGCATCAACACAATGAAGAAACTATGTCAACTAATGGGTAAAACAACCAGCTAGCATCAAATTGGCAGGATCAAATTCACACATGACAATATTAACCTTAAATGTAAATGGGATAAATGCCCCAATCAAAAGACACAGAATGGCAAATTGGATAAAAAGTCAAAACCCATCAGTGTGCTGTATCCAGAAACCCCATCTCACGTGCAAGGATACATACAGGCTCAAAATAAAGGGATGAAGGAAGATTTACCAAGCAAATGGAGAGCAAAAAAAAGCAAGGGTTGTAATCCTAGTCACTGATAAACTAGACTTTAAACCAACAAAGATCAAAAGAGACAAAGAAAGGCATTATATAATGGTAAAAATATCAAAGCAACAAGAAGCACTAACAATCTTAAATCTATGTACACCCAATACAGGAGCACCCAGATACATAAAGCAAGTTCTTAACGACCTTTAACGAGATTCAGACTCCCACACGATAGTACTGGCAGACCTTAACACTCCACTGTTGGTATTAGACAAACGAGACAGAAAATTAACAAGGATGTCCAGGACTTGAACTCAGATATGGACCAAGCAAACCTAATAGACATATACAGAACTCTCTACCCCAAATCCACAGAATATACATTCTTCTCACCACCACATCACACCTACTCTAAAATTGACCACATAAATGGAAGTAAATCACTCCTCAGCAAATGCAAAAGAACAGAAATCATAACAAACAATCTTTCAGACCACAGTGCAATCAAATTAGAACTCAGGAGTAGAAAACGAACTCAAAAACACACAATTTCATGGAAACTGAACAACTGGCTCTTGAATGTTGACTGGATAAACAATGAAATAAAGGCAGAAATAAAGATGTTCTTCGAAACCAATGAGAACAAAGACACAACGTACCAGAATCTCTGGGACACATTTAAAACTGTGTCCAGAGGAAAATTTATAGCAATAAATACCCACATGAGAAGCAAGGAAAGATCTAAAATTGACACTCTATCATCAAAATTGAAAGAGCTAGAGGAGCAAGACAAAAAAAAAAAAAAAAAAAAAAAAAAAAAAAAACTCAAAACCTAGCAGAACACAAGAAATAACCAAGATCAGAGCAGAACTGAAGGGGATAGTGACACAAAAAAACCCTTCAAAAAATTAATAAATCCAGGAGCTGGTTTTTTGAAAAGATGAACAAAATAGATCACTAGATTAATAAAAAAGAAAAGAGAGAAGAGTCAAATAGATGAAATAAAAAACGGTAAAGGGGATATCGCCACCAATTCTCCAGAAATACAAACCACCATCAGATATTACTACAAACAACTCTATGCACATAAACTAGTAAACCTGGAAGAAGTAAATAAATTCCTGGACACTTGCATTCTCCCAAGCCTAAACCAGGAAGAATTCAAATCCCTGAATAGACCAATAACAAGGGCTGAAGTTGAGGCAGCAATTAATAGCCTATCAACCAAATAAAGTTCCAGATGGGTTCACAGCTGAATTCTACTAGATGTATAAATATGAGCTGGTACCATTCCTTCTGAAACTATTCCAAACAATCCAAAAAAAGGAAATCCTCACCAAACCATTTTATGAGACTAATATTATCCTGATACCAAAACCTGGCAGAGACCCAAAAAGAAATGAAAACTTCAGGCCAATATTCAAGCTGAACATAGATGCAAAAATCTTAAATAAAATACTGGCAAGCCGATTGCAACAGCACATCAAAAAGCTTATCCACCACGATCAAGTAGGCTTCATCCTGGGGATGCAAGGCTGGTTCAACATACACAAGTCTATAAACGTAATACACCACATAAACAGAACCAAAGACAAAAACCACAGGATTATCTCAATTGATGAAGGCCTCTGACAAAATTCAACAGCTCTTTATGCTAAAAACTCTCAATAAACTAGGTATGATTGGAATGTATCTCAAAATAATAAAAGCTATTTACGACAAACCAATAGCCAATATCATACTGAATGGGCAAAAACTGGAAACATTCCCTTTGAAATCTGGCACTAGACAAGGATGCCCTCTCTCACCACTCCTATTCAATAGAGTACTGGAAGTTCTAGCCAGAGCAATCAGGCAAGAAAAAGAAATAAAGGGTATTCAATTAGGAAAGGAGGAAGTCAAATTGTCTCCATCTGCAGACAACATGATTGTATATTTAGAAGACCCCATGGTCTCAGCCCAAAATCTCCTAAAACTGATAAGTAACTTCAGCAAAGTCTCAGGATACAAAATAAATGTGCAAAAATCATGAGCATTCTTATAAACCAATAAGAGACTTAAAGAGATCCAAATCAAGAACGAACTGCCATTCACAATTGCTACAAAGAGAATAAAATACCTAGGAATACAGCTAACAAGGAACATTAAGGACCTCTTCAAGGAGAACTACAAACCACCTCTCAACGAAATAAGAGAGGACACAAACAGATGGAAAAACATCCCATGCTCACTGTTAGGAAGAATCAATACTGTGAAAAAGGCCATACTTCCCAAAGTAATTTATAGATTCAACACTATCCCTATCAAGCTACCTAAGACCCTCTCCACAGAACTGGAAAAAAACACCTTAAACTTCATATGGAACCAAAAGAGAGCCTGCATAGCCAAGTCAATTCTAAGCAAAAAGAACAAAGCTGGAGGCATCATCCTACCTGACTTCAAACTATACTACAAGGCTACAGTAATCAAAACAGCATGGTACTGGTACCAAAACAGAGATATAGACCAATGGAACAGAACAGAGGCCTCAGAGGCAATGCCACACATCTACAACCATCCGATCTTGACACACCTCACAAAAGCAATGGGGAAAGGATTCCCTGTTTAATAAATGGTGTTGGGAAAACTGGCTAGCCATGTGCAGAAAGCAGAAACTGGACCCCTTCCTGACACCTTACACTAAAATTAACTCCAGATGGATTAAAGACTTCAACATAAGGCGTACCACCATAAAAATGCTAGAAGAAAACCTAGGCAAAACCATTCAGGATATAAGCGTAGGCAAGGACTTCATGACTAAAACACAAAAAGCATTGGCATCAAAAGCCAAGATAGACAAATGGGATCTAATTAAACTCCAGAGCTCCTGCACAGCAAAAGAAACAATCATTAGAGTGAACTGGCAACCAACAGAATGGGAAAAAATTTCTGCAATCCACTCATCAGACAAAGGGCTAGTATCCAGAATCTACAAAGAACTAAAACAGATTTAAAAGAAAAAAACAAACAAGCCCATTCAAAAGTAGGTAAAGGATCTGAACAGACACTTTTCAAAAGAAGACATACATGAGGCCAACAAACATATGAAAAAATGCTCATCATCACTGGTCATTAAAGAAATGCAAATCCAAACATTGAGATACCATCTCACACCAGTTAGAATGGCAGTTATTAAAAAATCTGGAGACAACAGATGCTGGAGAGGATGTGGAGAAATAGGAACACTTTTACACTGTTGGTGGGAGTGTAAATTAGTTCAACCATTGTGGAAGACAGTGTGGTGATTCCTCAAGGACCTGGAAATAGAAATTCCATTTGACCCAGCAATCCCATTACTGGCTATATATCCAAAGGATTATAAATCGTTCTATTATAAAGACACATGTACATGAATGCTCATTGCAGCACTGTTTACAATAGTAAAGACTTGGAACCAACCCAAATGCCCATTGATGATGGACTGGACAGGGAAAATGTGGCACATATACACCATGGAATACTATGCAGCCATCAAAAATGATGAGTTTGTGTCCTCTGTAGGGACATGGATGAACCTGGAAACCATCATGCTTGGCAAACTGACACAAGAACAAAAAATGAAACACTGCAAGTTCTCACTCATAGGCGGGTGTTGAACAATGAGAACACACGGACACAGGGAGGGGAGCATCACACACTGAGGTCTGTGGGGGACACTGAGGAGGGACAGTGGGGGTAGGGAGTTGGGGAGGGATAACATGGGGAGAAATGCCAGATACAGGTGAGGGGGATAGAGGGAGCAAACCACATTACCCTGTGTATACCTATGCCAGAATCCTGCAAGTTCTTCACATGTACCCCAACCTAAAGTGCAATAAAATACATATATTTTTTAAAATGGGATCATGTCCTTTGCAGGGACATGAGTGCAGCTGGAGGCCATTATCCTTAGCAAACTAACGCAGGAACAGAAAACCAAATACTGCATGTTCTTAAGGTGGCAGCTCAATGATGAGAGGGGAACACCACATACTGGGGCCTTTTAGAGGATGAAAAATGGGAGAAAGAGGATCAGAAAAAGGAACTAATGGGTATTAGGCTTAATACTTGGATGCTGAATAACTTGTACAACAAACACCCATGACCCAAGTTTACCTGTGTAATGAAGCTGCACGTGTACTCCCAAACTTTAAAAAAAAAAAAAAAAAAAAAAGCCAGGTATGGTAGCTCACACCTGTAAACAAAGCACTTTGGGAGACCAAGGTGGGAGGATTGCTTGAGGCCAAGAATTCAAGACCAGCCTGGCAAACATAGCAAGACTATCTCTAATTTAAAAATAAAAAATAAAAATAAAATTATTGTAGTAAAAAAAGAATTGACAAGCCTCTGTGTCTTCAACTGTATAATGGTGTGGGAGGTGGGGGCGAGGTGGCACAGTGAGTGAGAAACACAGCCAGACAGGTCAGGCTCTGGGGTCTACAGAAATAGAATCCTGGGCAAGTTTCTTGACCTCCCGAGCCTGTTACGTCACCTGCAAAAGCAGAAGATACTAGTACCTTCCTCATAACATTATACAGGGATAAATGAGATCATCCTGGCAGCATTCCCAGCATGGCAGCTACTGTATTTTCAGTAGCTTTAACTGTGATTAAAACGCCCCGAGTGGTATTAGGAAATTGGTGTTGGTTTTTTTAAATTGTGCCTTTAGTGGAAAGGAATAAGGTCCAGACTTAGACTCCTAGGGACGGGACAGAATCCTTTTGCCACTTCCAGAAAAAGACACCACCCTCCAGGTATGAAAAAGCCACGGTATCAGTCAAGCTCTGTCCCCCCACTGTCCCTCCTATTCAGCTGCAGTGGCTGGAAGCCAAGCCCAGGATTTAGATGGAAGCTTCCGCCCAAGCTTCCCGGCAGGGACTCCTCATGATACCAGATTTTGGAGCAATAAATAAGGCTCAGAGGCAACAGGCCTGGTAGGGGCGGCCGTCTGGCAGAGCGGCGGGGCGGTGGGGCCTAATGGGTCGCCGTGGGGGTCTGAGTCTGTATTTCTGCCCCTGTCATAAAAAACAGAGTCACAAATGCCAGGGAAAGTCCTCTCAGAGTCACAAATGCCAGGGAAAGTCCTCTCTGTGTTCTAGTCCCCCTCCCTTCCCCCCGCCCCAATGGCCTTTCTCTTAATTTTTCTTTCTTCTCCACCAGCCCTTTGCAGTTCTGCTCCCACTATCACCGGCCACATCACCTGCCAGCCTCTCCTGTACCCTTATACCCCTGATGAGGCATTCTGTCTCTCCCTTCCCCTCTGCCCCCATTCTTCCTCTCTCTCCCCTCCCCTCTCTCTCCCTTCTTCTCTACCTCCTTCCTCTCCCCTTCTCTTTCTCTTCTCGTGCTTCTCTTTTCATCTCTCCCTTCTTTCCTTTCTTCTCTTCCTCTCTCCTTCTCTTTCTCTTCCTCCGTTCCCTTCTCTCTCCCTCTTTATCTCCTCTCTCTCTGCTTTTCTTCCTCCCTTTCTGTCTCCCTTTCTACCCCAGCCTCTTCCTCCCTTCCTTCCTTCCTTTCTCTCCTTTCCTCTCTCCACCCCTCCATCTCTTTTTTTTGTTTGTTTTTAAAGGAGTCTCGCTCTGTCACCCAGGCTGGAGTGCAGGGGCATCATCTTGGCTCGCCACAACCTCTGCCTCCTGGGTTGAAGAGATTCTCCTGCCTCAGCCTCCCGAGTAGATGAGGCCGCAGGTGCACATCACCATGCCCAGCTAATTTTTTTGTATTTTTAGCAGAGATGAGGTTTCGCTGTGCTGGCCAGGCTGATCTCAAACTCCGGATCTTGTGATCCACCTGCCTTGGCCTCCCAAAATGCTGGGATTACAGGCATGAGCCCCCAGCCAACACCCCTCCATCTCTTACTGCTCCTATTTATCTTGTTCTGCCTTTCTTAGCTTTTCCCTGTCATCCTCGCTGGTGTTTTTCTGTTGCTCCATCTCTCTTAAGTTCCGTTTGACTATCTTTCTTAACTTTGCATCTCTGGGTCGTTCCGCCTCTGGCTCTGCTGCTCAGTTCTGTATGTAGCTCTTCGTCTCTTTGGCTTTATCTCTTGGTCTTTCTCTCCATTTGCCTGTCTCTGTCTCTCTTTAGAGTCAGGAAACAGGGAAGTTGAGTGCTGCGGTCTGGCACATCCCCAGATGTCTCCAGGTCTTTCACCACATCCAGGGCTGACTCAGCTACCTGGCACCTGGGCCTTCTGGAGCGCTGAGTGAGGGAAAAGCCACCGGAAGATCTGCCTGCTGAATGGGCTCAACCCCCAGGCCAGTCTTTCCCAGACTGTGACCACTTCCCTCTGCTGCCATTCTCAGAATGGACAGCACAAGAATTTGAGAGGTGGCCAAGCCCTCAGTCTGCCCTTCCCAGCCAGGTAAGCAAAAGAGGGAGACAGAGCCCTGAAGCATTTGGATGCTACTGGGGCTTTGCAGTTTGCTGTTCTCCTTGAGTTGGCTGCTGTTTCTTGATGGGCAGTGAGAGGTGCAGAAAGAAGGAACTTAATTTACAGAGACCTAGGAGTCAGGAGTTAAAGGCTACTTCGGCAACCCGCTCACTGTGTGACCTCATGAAAGCCTCTTGTCTTCTCTGGTTCTCAATTTCTTGTCTGTAAAGTGAGGCTCTCTAGCCTTATCTCTAGCAAATATTTAAGAACATAGATCTTAATCCACAAACATGAGGCAGTCACCTCCAGCTACCACCAGGGCAGACAATTAACTGGGACATTTCTGTACAGCCACCTCAGTTAGTAACATGTTGAAATCATGCCTTACTGGTCAGAGTTACTTTCCTGATCCCAGAGTCACTCCCATCACTTGGGTTCCTCCTTCTAATTCCTACAGATTCAAACCTAAACCTTAATATCTGGCACAGCCAAAGGTCTTCTAGACCTTTAATTGCCATTGCTTCTCAGGTTTTAAAGAAAAAAATTACAACAGAGTCTCACTCTGTCACCCAGGCTGGAGTGCAGTGGTACAATCTCAGTTCACTGCAACCTCTATTCTCCTGCCTCAGCCTCCTGAGGAGCTGGAATTACAGGCATGCACCACCATGCCCAGCTAATTTTTGAATTTTTATAGAGATGGGGTTTCACCACGTTGGCCAGACTGATCTCAAACTCGTTGCCTCAAGATATCCACCTGCCTTAGCCTCCCAAAGTACTGGGATTACAGGTAGGAGCCACTGCGCCCTGTTGAAAAAAAATTTTGGGGTCTCACCCATTTCTGTCACTGTATACCTTGAGGATAACAACAGATCTGATCTTTTTTTTTTTTTTTTTTTGAGACGGAGTTTCGCTCTTGTTACCCAGGCTGGAGTGCAATGGCGCGATCTCGGCTCACCGCAACCTCCGCCTCCTGGGCTCAGGCAATTCTCCTGCCTCAGCCTCCTGAGTAGCTGGGATTACAGGCACGTGCCACCATGCCCAGCTAATTTTTTTGTATTTTTAGTAGAGACGGGGTTTCACCATGTTGACCAGGATCTCTCGACCTTGTGATCCACCCACCTCGGCCTCCCAAAGTGCTGGGATTACAGGCTTGAGCCACCGCGCCCGGCCCAACAGATCTGATCTTTGAGCATTGTTGTAATATTATGTGATGCACATAAAGCCCTTAACACAATGCTGGGCACACAGCAAGTACTGAATAAGCAGCAGCTAATATTATTAGAAGACAAAGAGAGATTGTCCAGCCTAATAGAAGTAATCATGGTTTGAAAAAATAATGACAAGTACTTCCAATAATGCTGATACTTGGTATTTGCTCTGTATCAGATACTACTCTAAGTTACGTCAAATACAGTAACTCTTTTAATCTTCATATCAAACCTTAAAGTAGATCCTATCATTGTGCCTATTTTACTGAAAAGCAAGAGCACCATTCTGAAGAGATGAGACTCCAGAAGAGAAGCAAACCGTGATCCCAAACATTCTAGGTCAATGCAACATCTTCAAATTTGACTAGCTGTTAGGGACTGAATTGTATCTCCCTCTCAAAAGGATTCATATGTTGAATCCTTAATCCTTAGTACCTCAGAATTTAACACTATTTAAAGATAAGGTCTTTACAGATTAATTTTCATGAGCTCATTAGGGTGGGCCCTAATCCGATACAACTAATGTGTTTTTTCGTTTTGTTTTGTTTTGTTTGAGACAGGATCTGGCCCTGTTGCCCAGGCTGGAGTTCAGTAACAGGCTCAAGTGATTCTCCTGTCTCAGCCTCCCAAGCTGGGACTACAGGCGTACACCACCATGCCTGGCTAATTTTTTTTTTTTTTTTTTTTTTTAGTAGAGACCAGGTTTCACCACGTTAGCCAGATGGTCTCAAATTCCTGACCTCAAGTGATCTGCCTGCCTCAGCCTCCCAAACTGTTAGGATTACAGGCGTGAGTACTGCCTGGCCAACTAGTGTCTTGACAAGAGGAAATTTGGACACAAACATACACAGAGAGAAGATGGTGTGAAGACACTGGGGGAAGACAGCCGCCTACAAGTCAAGGAAGGAAGCTGGGAACAGACCTTTCTCCTCGTGGCCCTCAGAGGGAACGAACCCTGCTGACCCCTTGACCTTGGACTTCCAGCCTCTGAAATTGTGAAGAAATGCATTTCTTTGACTTAAGCTCCTAAGGTTGTGGTACTAGAATCCTCACGTGTCAGCCAAAAGCCCATCTCCTCCCTCTCCGAGGAATAGGAGGAAAGAGGAAAGAACCTTTGCTGTCTTTCTCTAAGGGACCAAGCCCTGGTGAGCTGTTTGGCCTCTTCAGTTTGGCACCGAGACCCTTCCACATAGCCCATAAACC
Source organism: Saimiri boliviensis (assembly GCF_048565385.1). Taxonomy (NCBI): domain Eukaryota; kingdom Metazoa; phylum Chordata; class Mammalia; order Primates; family Cebidae; genus Saimiri; species Saimiri boliviensis. The sequence continues at coordinate 37,272,531 of NC_133460.1, forward strand.
ATCCAAGCAGAAAGACCTCCTGGCGCAGTCTAGCATGGTAAATTTTGACCACGAATATGACTTCGACCCGTAACCACTTTGTGTAAGTCTGCTAGTGTGCAGAATACTCAAGCCTGTATTTCACCAACAAGTGTTTACGGAACCACTACCCTGGCCCAGGCACTGCATTTTAAGGCAAAGTGTCTGCTTAGCTTCATTTAACAGCCTACAGTAGACATTACTCATGCTCACTCATATCCAGTTCTTTTTTGAGAAAGGGTCTTGCTCTGTTATCCAGGGGTATAATATGATTGTAGCTCACTACAGCCTCAAAGTTCTGGGCTAAAGCAATCTTCCCACCTCAACCTCCAGAGTAACTGGAACTATAAGCATGTGTCACCATCTCAGCTTTTTTTTTTCTTTCTTTCTTTTTTTTTTTTTTTTGTAGTGACAGGGTCTCGCTTTGTCATTAAGGCTGGTCTTGAACTCCTGGGCATAAGTGATTTCCCAGCTTGGCCTCCCAAAATGCTGGGATTACAGGCATGAGCCACTGTGCCGGGCCCCTCTTCTTTTAGGCACACAGGAGACCAGCCTGGCTTGTGTCTAGAAGAGGTCACATAACTAATTCTGACCAATGGGCTTTGAGTAGAAATGACCAGTATCACTTCCAAAATCAAGCACTTAATTCCTCATGGAAGATCCATAGGCCCACTTGCCTTGTAAGTCAGCCACCATGAACCTGACTTTCATTCGGATTGCCACATGAGCAAGAAGTAAACTTATTTTAAATTCCTAAAATCAGCTGTGGTTTGATTCAGGAGCACAACTTAGTCTGAAAAGTCAGCATCGTAATGACGACAACAACCTATAAATATTTTATTTCTTTCATGACATGTGGTTTGATTGTTGAGGGCGTCTGGGATTTTGTTGTTTCGGTATTTTTTGCAGTTTTTCTTTGGGGGAGACTACATGTACTCAGTTGTTACTTTGTACCAGCCACTGTACTTTATATTCACGGTCTCAGTGAATCCCCTATGGGAAAGAATTTTTCCATTTATTCATTCATTCCATAAATATTTATTGAGTGTCAGCCAGGAGCTAGGCACTGAGAATAAATGGGGAAGGAGATAGATATGGTTGTCCCTAACCTCACGGAGCTTACAGCGAAGGGTGATACAGGCAGTTGGGGAAGAGGTAATCAAATAATTTAATAAAAGAGTGTACCTATGCCAGCTGCAACCGGATCTCTGGGAGAATAAGCACAGTCCTGTGAGCATGCATAACAAGAGAGCCCAACCTGGACTGAGGTCGAGGGAGACATATTAGGGAAAGCATCCCAGAGATAAAGGTCTGAAGGATGAAGTAGGATAAGCCCAGGCTAACAGAATTGTTATTCCCTTTACTGTTGAGGAAACTAATTGCCCTACAATGCAGTCCATAAGAGGCAGAACTATGGTGTAAGTCAAGTTCGACCTAAATCCAAAGCCAATTCCCTAACCACTGTACTATACCTGTATCTCCGTATGCAGAGGTAACTGAATTGCTCAGTATCTAAGACAATTATTCCTATTTTCAAGCACAACTCTCATCAGAGGATTCTAAAGAATATATCTTAATATACTCTTTATTCTTTAATAATATAAAGAATAAAGTCTTAATATTTTAAATATAACCACAATTGTTGGGTTTGCGGTGTTTTCTAAGTTGCCCACTCTAAATTGAGTATGTAAATACATTTTAAACGTTTGAATAAATATATCTGGGGTGCAGTCAAATATGCCATTGCCTAAGTGGCTTAAAAAAGACATAGAGCCACGTGTAGTAGCTCACGTCTGTAATCCCAGCACTTTGGCAGAATAGGGTAGGCTCATCGCTCGAGCTCAACAGTTCGAGACTAGCCTGGGCCACACAGTGGGTCCCCATCTCTATACAAAATACAAAAACTAGCCAAGTGTGGCAGCATTCGTTTGTAGTCCCAGTTACTCAGGAGGCTGAGGTGGGAGGATCACTTTAGCCCAGGAGGTTGAGGCTGCAGTGAGCTGTGATCATACCACTGCATTATAGCTGGGGCAACACTGCAAGAACCTATCTAAAATAACAATAATAATAATAAAAGACAGAAAATGTAAATAATTGATAGCAGTATCAGCTAAGCCAGCAATAAAAACAGCAATTAGAATCAATTTTCAAGCCACAATCAAAAAGCTCCACCCCACATACCACGTATCTCTTCAAAACAGATGATAAGTTAATTCCCAGCTCCGTTCAATTCATACTGCATGTTCGCCAAAGGAAATCTACAGCACAGCATATCAGTATGGATAATTACACCACACTTAGGAAGCATTTTGGAAGTTAAAAATTGCGTTTAGAGGAAAAGGACAGTTGCTAGCAAAGACGTGAAGGCAGAAGTTGTAAAATGGAAGAAAAAGATGAAAACTGGAAATCAAGATTCTCCCCATTGCCAATCCCAGCTTTTTAAGACTCTGATCAAGCTAGTAGACACTCTCGTTGAATTCTTATATTTTCAAAAAAGCACAAAATCAAAACCCTTGAGCATAAGTGTTTATCAGTTGAGGATCTTTGGTTGCAAGCAACAGCAACCAACTAAAACAGAAAAGGAATTTATCAAAAGGAACTCATTAGCGAGAAGACTCAAGAACTAGGATTCAAACAGGCAGATGCTCCTGGTAGAAGAAATTGTTCATGATTGTCACCTAAGTTCTCCACCATTCCTCACCAACTGGATTGAATCACCAGCTATGGAATCTTGTAACTGTATCCCGCTATGTAGAATTCCATATCCCAGACCACATGCCTGCCCCTGGTCTAGTCCAGAAGGTTGACAAGAACCACAGATTACTAACCCACTAGGACTGAATTTTAGGGAAAGATAATTCCCCCAACAGGCAGATTGGGCTTTTTAGGAAAGGTGAATAGGAAACAGGCAGCTGAGAGTGAAAGTGTGAGTGAGAGAGAGAGAGAGAGAGAAAGGGAAGGAAAGGAAAGGGAAGGAAAAGAAGGAGAAGGGAAGAGAAATGCCTCTACTTCCATCTGCTACTATGTTACAAATGATGAAACAGAGACTCGCAGGTTCAGTAGGTCTCCTGTGGAGCCAGGATTCAATCCCAGGTAAATACAGAGCACTTCCCACTACTCCACACTGACTCTCACACAGTATGCTCCTGGAAAGCTCTTGAGCTCTCTCTTTCTCTAAAACTCAAATGTAAATCCAGGACATCTGTTTTATTAACTATGCTAAGTAGTAGAACTACAACAGTGAGCAAGGTATTCATAGGCTTCCCAATAGAGCTCACAGTGTGACACTTTGGCCAGAAAGCCTCTTACAGGAAACACATAAGACCTCCCCAACACAGGGATGGCATGAAGAGGTTATGAGGTGGAGCCTTCCCTCTGCTGTGTCCACATCGTCCATGACCCTCTCCCAAACTAACCATCTCAGTCAAGCTAAGCTCATATACAAATCATCCTACATTGTACCCCTACTCATTCTGTCTTCTTCCCTTTCCCACCAGCTTGTGTCGTGAATTCCACCTGTCCTCTGCATTGCACTGCATGACCTTGTACATATCCAGAACACAGAAGCACCTCAGATGAGTAAGGAAAGCAGCCACTGTACTTACTCCATGAGGGATGAGGGCATGGTGAACGTGTCTTGCCCTTCAGGAGGGTAATTTGCAACCCTGTATCAAGAATGTTAATGTTCACGTCCTCTTGCCTCACCATTTCAATTCCAAAAATCTACCCTAAGGAAACAGTGAATTGTATCAATGCTCAAAACAGCATTACTTATGAAACTACAAATCAGCAACACCCTCAATGTAGAAGTATGTAAGGAAATAATAACCGTATCTAACATGGAGACTTACTCTATTCCAGGTATCGTGTTGATCCCATTTGTGACCAGGAAAATGCACATCATAGACCTCCATCTACAGAGAGTGTAATTGACCAAAATCCCAAGACCTTCCTGAAAATCTATTATTGCATTTGCACAGAGGCCATGCTTCCCATGGACTGTATCCAACTAACATCTGAGAACAGCAGGAATACCAAAACAAGTCCTTTCCGGGGAGATGAGAGATTCCTCTAAGAGCCAACTTTGGCTCAATAACACCCTGATGGCCATGTGAACCGCCCTTGTACAGCATGACAGTATAGGACACTTCCACCAAACCTTTGTCCCTCCTTCCTTCACTTGGAGGTCAGACTAATACCATGGTCTGATGTCTCCTCCAAACTTCTCTAGCTCCCTCATCATTTTCTTTCAAAGGCATTTTCCGTAATAAAATTCTTGCATATTGGATCCTGCCTTGGTGTCTGCTTCACAGAGGACTGGGACTAACACAAATAAGGACAGAGGCGGTGCAAGAAAACAAGGGGTAACATTGGAATTTAAGACTGGCTCACCCAATGCCCAGCAGGTGAAGAAGATGGAGTCCTGACTAACTGGTAGAAGGAACATGGATAGTCCTTGACCAAAGGTGGTGGCTGGATTGCTAAAAATTTCACTGGGACATGGAAAAATTTCCCAGTGGGAGGAAATTCTGTATCAAATGCAGTGATAAAAGCCATTAGAAAATATGAAGCCAACCATGCTTACCAAGTCAGGAGAGCTGTCTGGTTACTACCGAGTGGCACTGATGCCTTGCAGAAGGATACTGAGACACTGAAGGCTATCACCAAACAATTAAAGGTAAAATGAGGCCCAGAGAGCCTCTGTGGTAGCTAACAACAGAAAAGACCTCCTTGTTATCTAATGGAACGGTGGAGTGAGCTGAAAGGCAGACTGATGACCTGATTGTTACAGTTGCAGCACTTCAGAGAAGTTTGAGTGCTCAATCAAGCTAGGCCTGTTATTTGAAGGTCAAGGCCCTAGTCAGAAAAATTTGAGATTTTAAAACATGAGACAGAGACATCTGGATGGATGCTGCTGAGAATACGGATTTGGCAACACTGCCCTGTCCGCTCTGCCTCCAGACTCTGAATTTGCACAGGTAGCCTGCTCTTCCCAAGGAGGAGGGCCACTGTGCTGAAAGATGCTTTAGAAGCCTCTCCCTGGCAAGGCACAGCTAACCCCTTCAAAAGCCTCCCTTACCTTCTCTTCTGGATGCCAGGCCAATAACTAGGGCTAAATCTCAGGAAAATCCAGCTGGAGACATGCTAGCCTGGTAAAAGAGAAAACAGTCTATACATCTAAAGAATGTGAAGAGTTATGTAGCATGTGTAGGGGTCATGTTGCTTTCCCAAGATTGCCCACAGTCAATGTCCAAGCATGGCAGGGATCCTAAGACAGCCTGGTTTCCTAGAAGGTATTGAATTCCTGTGATTAGAAAGAATATAGAGACTGAGATGCAGATAGAGATGGAGAGATATAATGTAAATTCAACCTTCTTTATAATTTACACTTACATGCACACACACAAAAAAAGGAGAGGAATCCAAAAGAAATTACTGAAAATCCACAAAAGGCATTTTCAAGAATGTTTAATTCATAATAGCTAAAAATTGAAAATAACTCAACATTCATCAATGGATAATAGTATAAAATATAGGCCGGGCACGGTGGCTCAAGCCTGTAATCCCAGCACTTTGGGAGGCCGAGGCGGGTGGATCAGGAGGTCGAGAGATCGAGACCATCCTGGTCAACATGGTGAAACCCCGTCTCTACTAAAAAAATACAAAACATTAGCTGGGCATGGTGGCACGTGCCTGTAATCCCAGCTACTCAGGAGGCTGAGGCAGGAGAATTGCTTGAACCCAGGAGGCAGAGGTTGCAGTGAGCCGAGATCGTGCCATTGCACTCCAGCCTGGGTAACAAGAGCGAAACTCCGTCTCAAAAAAAAAAAAAAAAAAAGTATAAAATATAATAAAATATTACACAGCAATGAAAAAGATTAGAGCTATACGTGACAAGCTAGGTGAATCTCACAAATATAATGTTGAGTGAGAGAAGCCACACCCACAGAGGATATGCTGTAGGAGTCCGTTTATATTAAGTTTAAAAATCATCAAATCTATTGTGAGAAGAACCCGAATAATAGCACCCTGGGAGGAGGGAAGCAGGGAGGTGACTGAATAGAAAAGAGAATGAAGGAAAGAAATTTACTGTGAATGTTCATTATCTTAATCTAAGTGGTGGTTACATGGAGGTATAGATAGACATTCATTTTAAGTTGGATACTTCAAATTTGTATACTTTATTACATGATTATTATACTTCAAAAGTTTAAAATGAAATAAAAAGAAGAAAATACAACAAAATATTAACTGACTTTCTCTGGCTGATGGAATTAAGGAGAACTTAAAATTCCCTGAATGTAATTTTCTGCATTTTCCTGTTTTTCTGCAAAGAGGATATTTATCAGAAAGCAGAAACAATAAAACGTTATTCTCTAGAAAGGAAATACAACATGAAGTAATATGCAAACTTCACTTGCCGTCAGCCGCCAGGTCCTCTGCATGCAAAGCCAACATCGTCAACTGTCTGGGCCACAGAAATATTACTCTTTGTCCTGATTTTAACCACTTCATCACAATCCTAAAGCAACAGCAGCATTGACAATATCATTGAGTAACTCTCTCTACAGTAATATTCTCTAAAATTAAAACTTGAATCTGTAATTTGGAATCCAAAAGCCACGCTACTTTAAGTATTTAAGTACTTTCTTGGAAAGTCCCAACAATGCTTCAAATCAAACCACAATTATAGACCTGTAAATGTAAAGCCATTATGATGTCTGGGCAAATGCCTCGATCCCACTTGCATTTTAATAGTTGTTTTGTGATACTGAAGTCACTAATGCTTTTGTCACTCCTTAATGACTATTCTTAGCAAACAAATTTTGTGCCTTACAATTAGTGATTTTCTCCATAATTATGGCTTTTTACAATTTTCACATGCAATGACAAAAATTCATGTTTTGCCCAAGAACTAGCTTATTAGTTAATGAAAATGTGTCTAATAGCAGCCTTGTAGATACCCTGCCAGAATCAAAAGCAGCATTCAGAGAAAAGAGAGGTTGCTTTCATATTAACATTCAAAATTAATTTCTGGGTAGGGGTTGGAAATGAGAAGTAGCAGACATAATTTCTTCCAAAAAGATTAAAATAGATATTTTTTCTGAAGTCCATGGAACTTGTTAAATCTCTCTCTCTCTCTCTCTCTCTCTCTCTCTCTCTCTCTCTCTCTCTCTGTTTTTTGTTTGCTTGTTTGTTTGTTTTTGAGACGGAGTTTCACCCTTGTTACCCAGGCTGGAGTGCAATGGCGCGAGCGATCTCGGCTCACCGCAACCTCCGCCTCCTGGGTTCAGGCAATTCTCCTGCCTCAGCCTCCTGAGTAGCTGGGATTACAGGCACGCGCCACCATGCCCAGCTAATTTTCTGTATTTTTAGTAGAGATGAGGTTTCACCATGTTGACCAGGATGGTCTCGATCTCTTGACCTCGTGATCCACCCGCCTCGGCCTCCCAAAGTGCTGGGATTACAGGCCTGAGCCACTGCGCCCGGCCCTCTCTCTCTGTTTTACCTTTTTGTGTGTCTGTTTCTTTGCCTCTGCTCTGTACCCAACCCCTGGGATTTAAACTGAAGAATAGGAAAGGACTAATCTCTGGAGTTAGTATCTGGTGACTTCACTATTTCTCTATAATCAACTCTCAGGGTACCCAATTCTTCACCTAGAGTTCAACTACTTAATTTAACTTCTACTCTCCACCCCCTGCTCCCAGGCTCCCTGCCCAAACATATTTGGTATGCTACTTTCACTGGCAAGGACACGCTGACCTAAGACAAATCTCCTACCTGTTCTTTGATTTTTGAACCATAAATACAGCAAGCTGAGAACAGAATCTATTATCATCCTGCAAACAAGCATCCCTATTTTCTCTGGCAGATACAGTCTGGTTCACTTGGCTGGGTTTGTTAATAATATGAAAGGAAAGAGAACTTTATCAAAAAGTAGTGACTCATTTTTCTCATCCAGTAAAACCCATAAAAGATTTAGGCACAACCCAAACAATTTATATCTTAAATGTTGATGCCTAGTCCCAGCCCTGAAAGGACATTTAAATTGTGTCTGGGGAATTTGTTGTGAGCTAACTGCCATGGCCCACTTCGGAGGGCTTCAAAGACTAGGAGAGAGAGAAAGAGACAGAAGAATATTTAGACCTGTTTTCCATTTCACAGATTTACGAGGTAGCAAATGAAATTCACTCCTGCTCTCAGATGCTCCCCTGGGAAAAGAAACATTGTCCAAATCCAGTAAATAAGGAGCAAAGACTTTGATGGATGAAATTAATGTTCAAGTGATCCTGAAGTTTCTCAGATGGGTTCTTTTGAGGTCAGTTTTCTCAATCTCAGTACTACCGGCATTTGGGGATATATAATTCTTTTTTTTTTTTTTTTTTTTTTTAGACGAAGTTTCGTTCTTGTTACCCAGGCTGGAGTGCAATGGCACTATCTCGGCTCACCACAACCTCCGCCTCCTGGGTTCAAGCAATTCTCCTGCCTCAGCCTCCCGAGTAGCTGGGACTACAGGCGCGTGCCACCATGCCCAGCGCGGCTAGATAATTCTTTATTGTAGGGGACTACTCTGTGGACTGTCGGTTGTCTAGCAGCATCCCTGGCCTCTATAAACTAGATGCCAAGAATACCTTCTCCCCAGTTGTGACAACCAAAAATGTCTCCAGAAATTGCCACATGCCCCCTTGGTGGGGAGAGATCAGGGTGAGAATCTCGTTTGGTTGAGAACTGATGTTTCAAAGGCAAAGAAGTTTTATCCCTGCTTCATCCTAAACTTCAATGAGTTTATTTTTTTTTCTTTTGGACTTTTATTGAGGTATAACATGCATGCAAAAAAGTACATGAATTATAAGTACACAGCTCAAGGAATTGTAATCTGAACGTTCCTACACTGCCAGAACCCAACTCAAGAAACAGAACATCACCAGCTCTCCAGATACCCACTGTGAATCTCTTTCCTTCCTTCCTCCTGTGGGCACAGGTGAGAGGTTGGAGTGGGTGAATACAGATGCCAGAATGTGGGGGACATGAGATTATGGGAGTCAGTGTGAATTCCCTTCTGGTTACTTTATTTCTCTGCAAGAGCTAAGAAACATGGTTGTCAGCTGAGTGTAAGAATGGGAAGGAGAGGGGATTTGAGACGAAAAGAGACATGTAAAATAGGTGTTAAAGAAAGTAAGAGCCTCTATAGAAAACATTATGGAGATGCCCCTCCCTCAAAAAATTTGAACTACCATACAACCCAGCAACCCCACTATTGAGTATTTATCCAGAAGAATTGAAATCAGGATCTCAATGAGATATTAACACTCCAATGTATACTGCAGCCCTACTCACAATAGCCAAGATATGGAGACAACCTAAATGTCCCTTGATGGATGAATGGAGAAAGAAAATGTGGTATATATGTACACTTAAAAACAAAACAAAACAAAAAACAACAAGGAAATCCTGCAATATGCAATATGGAGGAACCATGAGGATATTTTGCTTAGTGAAATAAGCCAGTCACAAAAAGACAAATACTGTAAGAGTGTAGTTGCAGATATACTGTTTATGTGAGGCAAATAGAGTTGTCAAATGCATAGAGACATTAAGTAGAGTGGTAGTTGCCAGGGGCTGGAGGAAGGGGGAAAGAGGAAGTTGCTAATCAATAAAGTCTCAATCATGCAGGACAAATAAGGTCTAGAGATCTGCTGAATAACATTGTGCCTATCATTAACAACACTGTATTTTACATCTAGACAGTTGCTAAGAGGGTAGATCTCGTGTTAAATGTTCTCACCACAATAAAATAAATTTTTAAGGAAACAAAAAAGAAAGATGAGGAATGAATGGGCTAGGAAAGTACAGTGTGATCTTCTGGCAGTGTTAAGGGCTCATTTGAGGATCTTGGCAAGGTCAGAGTAGTTTTGTATGTTTCTCCAGCCATGTTCAATTTCTCAAGGGCAGGGGCAGAATAGGCAGAGGGTTGAATTTAACCAGGTTTGTGACCATGCCAAGCAAACAATGCAAGAGACGGACACAGGAATCAAGAGTGTAGACAAGGGGATAACTGGCAATGGCTTAGAGTCAGGAGAGGTGGTAAGATAGAAAATCAAGAGGGTGAATATAGGAGATCAATGGTTTAAAGCTTCACATAAGTAATCACAGGTGGAGAGAAGAACATAAAGCTTTAACTCTTGGGCAAGCTATTAAACCTCCTCAATCCCTCACTTATTAAAGCACCATCATAAGAGAACCTGCCTCCTAGAATGATCTGGTAGGGACCAAGTAAGATGACATTGTTTAGGTGCTTAGAACAGTGGTTCTCCAAGCATGGCGCCTGGACCACCAGCTTCAGCATCACCCAAAAATGTGTTAGAAAGACACAACCTCAGGCTCTTCCCCAGACACATTCTAAATCAGCAACTATGGGGATCTTATCATTTTCACTATAATCATCATTATTGTGAAATAGCTCTCCAGTACAAGTGTTGATTAAGATAACAATAAATAATGATTATTAATTCTTAGTAAGTTTCCAGGCAATAAGCATTTTATATGCATTATTCCAGCTAATCCTTTCAATAATCTCTGAGGCAGATTTTATTATTATTCCCAATTTACAGATGACGAAACTGAGGTTCCTATAAATTCAGCACTTTGCTGAAGGTCACACAAATAGTAAGCGGCAAGATTAGAATTCAAACTCAAGGTTTGCCACAACACTGAAAATTAATATTTCTCTTTCAAACTTGAGACTTAGTCTTTTCAATCAAGGCAAAAAAGAAATTGTTAACAATAAAAAAATGTGATTGATGATTTTTTGAATTTTGAAAAAACTGAAATGGTATTGAGCTTGATAACCAAGTCCAGTGGCATTCAGACAGCCCTATTCTAGATTACAATAATAATAAGGCCTCCAATAAATCACTCAAGAACTTAATGACAAGGTAACTTTCACAGAGTCTTACCTGGATCGCAAAAATCACACAACTTTTTAAAACAAAATATTTTGATCAAAATATGATCAAATTTCATATATATGAAGTCACTCAACCTCTGCAATAAATTAAAGAAACAAAGTTCAAAGTAACACATATCATTTTTCACTTAACAAAGATAAAATGCCAAAATACCAGGAGTGGAGTTGTAGAAAACATTTCATTGTTTGGCAATTAGGCAACATCTATCAAAATCCCTTGTCATAGTAATTTCAGTTGAAGACCAAAATTTTAGAATTCTAGAACTTAAAGGGACTTCATTATCAACATATAGATTAATTCTATTATTTTCTAAATGAAAAAAACTGTGAGGCACAAGTAGCTACTCAGGATCACACAACCAAACATCGGTAAATTCCGTATATTTATTCTCAAGATTAAATTCAGCTCATAATCCTGAATTTAAAATATCCTGTCTTCAGGAAGAGTCCAATATTCTTAATTCCTAAAGTTTTATGTAACATGTCTACCGACTCTTCATTATCCCAGGACTACTGAGGGAAATGCTGATTCACTGATTGAGTAAATTGGGTTGACCAAGAGTATCATGTCAGAATTGAACCAGCCTCCTTTAAAATCTATGCCTTGTGCTTATTACTTTTAGATTCAAAGTCATTTGTATATATAGCAAGCCAAATGCACATGGTAAAATGCACAGGGTACTTCATTGTTCTCTGTAAGCTTCTGGGATACAGTAATCCTATCTTGGTCTCTTCCTTCAGCACCTCGGACAGTACTCATCACCTAGTAAGGTCTTAATGAATTCAATCATTAACTGAAAAGAGAAGAAATAAACTAGGCAGCCATAAGACGTATTGCTTCAAGAAGAGTTAGGAATTTGAAACACAGTTTAAAAATTTATGAAAGATACTCCATACCTCAAAACTTTTCACAAAAGCCCAGGCATGGTGACTCACACCTGTAATCTCAGCACTTTGGGAGGCCAAGGTAGGCAGATCACTTGAGGGCAGGAGTTCGAGACCAGCCTGGCCAACACAGTGAAACCTAGCCTCTACTAAAAATACAAAAAAAAAAAAAAGAAAGAAAAGAAAATAGCTGGTCATGGCGATGTGTGCCTGTAGTCCCAGCTGTTCAGGAGGCTTAGGCATAAGAATTAATTGAGCCCAGGAAGCAGAGGTCTTAGTGAGTGGAGATCATACCACCACACTCCAGCCTGGGTGACAGAGAGAGACTCTGACTCAAAAAAAATTAATTAATTAGAACGATAAAATAAAATTTTTAAAAGCATTCATGAAAAATAGTATGTAAGACAACACAGTTCACCTAAAGTGAATGTCAAGTGTTTCTAATATCTGGGCTCTGGAAATTCACAACCTGGTTCACAGTATCTGTTCCCTGAGACACTCACTCTTTCCACACACCAGGCAGATTTGCCTCCCTGTGGGGATCTTTGGGGTCAGTTCAGCTGCCCATCAAATCCCATGCCTCAAATTGAGGAACCTACACATTTTTTTTTTGTTCTTTAGTAAGAAATTCAACTTGTATCAAGAAAAGTCCATTCTATTAATGTGAAAAGTACCACTGGTAATCCATTTGTTTTCTCCTAGGTATCAGGAGGAAGAAAATGGAAATAGATGTCTTTTTTTGGTATTTTAGGGGATGGCCATACCCCAGCAGTCAGATCTTCCTTCTCAAGTCAGGAAAGAATCAAGTCTCTGTTTCTGAGAGACTGTAAGAACATAAACAAGCATAGCTCAATATACTGTTAGTAAAGGCACAACCACTTTGTTTCCAATCTGCTAGACTGCTCTCCTTATGATGCCCCTAGCACCAAAAATCTATTTCAGTCACATGCAAGCCACATAAGCACCATCTAAGAGAAGTTAAGAAGTCTAGTGGAAATTCCCTTGAGTTGAGTTCCAGATCTGCCTCTTACTAGCTGTGTGACCTTTAGCAAATCACTTCAATTCTCTAAGCCTTCACTTCCTCAGTAGCAAAATGAAGATAATATGAGTACCCACCTTATAGGACTGCCATTAAGCCCTACATGAGATAACACGTGCAAGTGCTCAATAAATTGCCATTCTTACTGCCACTACTCTAGTCAGTCAATTATGTATAGTGTCCTCACTGCTCTTGTTCAACCCCATACTGATATGTTTGATGGCATCTTTGCCTTTTCCCTTGAGGGCTTTCTCCACAGCAACACACTGTCAGTAAAGGCACAACCATCACTCCTTTATTTTTAATCCACTGGTACTCTCTCCTTATGATGCTTCCAGCACCAAAAACTATTTCAGTCACATGCAATCCATACAAGCACCATTTAAGAGAAGTTAAGGGCAGTCTAATGGAAAATCCCTTGAATTGAGTCCACAGCACCTCACTAACTCCATGGTTTCAAGGGTTACAGAATCATTCTAACTCCCTCAGTGAATAATAATGTCAGCTCCTATCTACTGAGGGCTTACTGTGGACATGGCACTTGCTAGACATGTGCTGTCTTAAATCCTAACACACCCCTGCAATGTACCTTCTATTGTGAACTCCATTTCACAGATGCAAACACTGATCCTCAGATGGTGAAGCAGTTTACCCAAGATCACACTATAAGTGATGGAGCTATGATTCATACCCAGGCAGTCTGCCTCCAGAGCCTTATATCCAATCCAATCCTCTACAACCTTCTCTCTTCCTTCAGATACCTGTATGTAGCACGCCTGAGCACTGCTGTTTTCTAAGGTTCCATACGGGCCAATATTCAATCTTGAAATGAACTACTTGGTTCTTGAATGCAGAGTCACCTTTACTGTCCTTGGGTCTAGCCTATCACCTAGTCTGATTCCATATGCCCATTAAGTCCTTCTTGAACAACTCAAACTACTTCCTCCCGTCTTGCCAGCAGCCGCAAGTTAAGCAAACTACAGTCATTGAAGGTGGCCTCATTTCTCACCACTCTCCCACTCCCTCTCTCTAGTCCCACCACACTTGGCCCTGTTGCTCTTTCTAAAATATCCTGGGAACTTTCTACTTGCTGAGTTTCCTTCCCATAATGTTCTTCCCGCAGATAGCTACGTGGTTCACTCTCTTGCCTCTTCAAGTATTTGCTCAAAATTCTTCTGCTCCGGAAAGCCTTCCCTGACCTCCCTATTTTAAATAGAAACCTCCTCCATTTCTTCTCTGCTTTTGTTATCTCTTTCCTTTGCTTAATTTTCTTCATTAAACTTATCACCTTCCAATATACTATATATGTTCCTCTTTTTGTTGGTGTTTAATGTGTATTTCTCCCCACTTGACTATAAACTAGTAAAAAGGCCAAGATTAGGGCCTTTATTTCTGTACTTTTTCTACCAGACCATATTAAACACCTATTCCTGGTACCTCAAGGCAGGGATTTTTGCCTGTTTTGTTTAGCTGTCTCCCCAGCACCCAGAATATGACCTGCAATACAGTAGATATTCAATACATATATACCAAGGATCACTGTCCCCTGATTGGCTTTGCCTCTTTCCGCAGCAGAAATTCTGCAAAGAAAAACAGGATTTTTCTTTGACTTTCTGGGTCCTTCAAGTAGCCCAAAGAAATAGCCCTTTCCTTCCACCACCCCAGAAGGTACCATTTTATCTTGCCTATAGCCTGGGCAAAGTTAGGCTTTCTACTGTGTATACAGGCCAAAAATAACATCTAACAGGGAGGCGGAGGCCAAGTGGTCTTCACTGAGGAAGACAGACATCAGTGGAAAAAAAGAGCCAGGTTCAACCTGAATTACATAGTTTATTGTTGCAAGGCAGGAGCCCATTTCTCCAAAAGAAAAATTCTGAAAAATGGCAGGCCTATGGTCTGAGACGTATTATCCCAACAGGAGCAAGTCTCCATCAGCGATGACCTCGCCCCGCTTTACCACCTGTTGAATAGGGACAAAAGACCAAAGTCTGCAGACCACAGCGGACTGCACTTGGGCTTTCTAAGTTTAAAGTAGTGTGCTACATTTTTTTCAGCCAACCATAAAAGTGCCTTTCATTTGCAGCATGGTGCCTATTTTACCTCCGAGTTGTCTAAAGCTTTAGAAACGTCTCCCTGCCATCAATGTTCCCAAGGTTCATGAAGGGTGAATACAGTCTAACTCAAAAGGACATCTTTATCCTCATGAGAAAAGAGGCTCTGATACCCAGTGACCTGCTGTAATTGATGTCTCCAGGGGCTCTCCTTCACTCTCCACCCTGGCAGAATCAGGGCTTGGCATTTAATAGGGTATAGAAAAATAAGTGGACTGGGAAGCCCAGCCCTGGTTCTTTTACTACCTCATCATTAGACCTCTGGCAAATCAATTAACTCCTGAGCCCTTATTATTGTGTAAGGAGAAAGAAATCGTATCAGATAAAGACAGAACCAGAAGTCAAACCCCGCACCACAAGCCTGTGATCTTAACCTCTACATTACGTTACTTCTCCATTCATCTTTATGGCCCATTTCTCTCTTTCCCCTTTAAAATTTTAGTTTTTCCTCTCTCAGAAACTTTTCTTTCCCAGTTACAGGAATCATTTTGATAAAACAGCACATTTTCTTCTTTGATATCATCTGAAATACTCATAGATGCTACTGTGCTTTATACTTCTGATTTAAAAAAAGACGAGTTATAAACAGTATGTCTTCCAAGACTCAATTTATACAAATTACCTAGTAGATGAAGGCAATACCCAAGAAGCCATTGTGTCTGGAGAAGAGTAAGGCGATGTAAGCATCAGAAAACAGCCCAAGCACAGCTCAAAAAGCTCTTAAAAATGGGATGTAGTGACAAGGAGGTGGGTGGTGTAGACTGTGAAACATTCTCCTCTTATACAATGTCACTATTTTCTGGTTTAATTAGAATCAGATAGTGTGCAATGGAATCATCACCTGATAACGTAATTCCGTCAAACATGGAAGAGTAATATTCAAGTGACTGAAGCATGAACATAATTCACCTCAAGCAAGGGAGAGAAATTGCATTAGCAAATACCGCCAGATCCACTAATTAATTTGCTATATTATGCATGACAGGAAACAGCAGAGAACAGAAAAAAGCTCAATTTTTCTGAGTTAGGGAGGTAGTGATGGACGTGCTTCCCCATAATTTATTTCTTGCAATAGGTTCATTATTTGATCAAGGATTGGCTAAAAGGGGATTCCACAAGGCAGAATGAAAGCACAGCAATGAGCTGGTGGAGTCAGTGTACTTAGCTAGTTAGCGGATGTCAGAATCACTCTGCTTCACCACTTGCTATCTTCATTTGGAGAGCTGCTTTCTCCACTGAAGCAATCATCTGTACCCTGCTTTTCTACAAACTCAAGAAATGGGCAAATTAGCAGACATGTCCCTTGGCCAATTCATCAGTACAAATTGATTAAGTCTTCAAATCAATTATGTTTCCTTGTCTCCCATTAATTACTGGATTTCTAACAAACGCAAATAAAATAATACCAATTTCTTTTTAAATTTTAATTAGTTAACTTTTAATTGACAAACTGTATATTTATCATGCACAAGATAATGTTTTGAAATATGTTCACACTGTGGAATGACTGAAGCTAATTAACATATGCATTACCTCACATACTTATTTTCTGTAGTGAGAACACTTAAAATTTAATCTCTTAGCAATTTTCAAGAATGTAATACATTGCTATTAACTATAGTCACCATATTGTATAATGTATCTCTTCAACTCGTTCCTCCTGAGATTTTACATCCTTTGGTCAACGTCTCCCCAGCAATCATCCCCTGGTAACTACCATTCTACTTTCTGTATCTATAAATTCAACTTTTTAAGATAAGTGAGATCATGTGGTATTTGACTTTCTGTGTCTGGCTTATCTCACTTAACATAATGTCCTCCAGATTTGTCTATGTTGTTCCAAACAGCAACATTTTCTTCTTTAAGGATGAATAGTATTCCACTGTGTATATATACCACATTTCCTTTATCTATTTATCTATTAATGGACACTTAGTTTGATTTCCTATCTTGGCTGTTGTGAATAATCCTGCAATGAACATGACAGTGTAGATATCTCTTCAACGTACTGATTTTATTTCCTTTGGGTATATATCCAGTAGGGAGATTGCTGGATCATATGGTAGTTCTATTTTTAATTTTTTGGTGGAAACTCCATACTGCTTTCTAAAATGGCTGTACTATTTCACATTCCTACCAAGAGTGTACAAGGGTTCCCATGTCTCCATATCCTCACTAGTATGAGTTACCTTTCATCTTTTTAAAAATAGCCACTCTAATAGATAATATCTGACAGGTAACAGAATTGTATTGTCCTACCTTGAAGAGACAACTCCCTCAAAAGGTTGAAAATTTTTTTATTTTATTTTCAGACTGAGTCTCACTTTGTCACCAGGCTGGAGTGCAGTGGCATGATCTTGGCTCACTGCAACCTCCACTTCCCAGGTTTGAGCGATTTTCCTGCCTCAGCCTCCTGAGTAGCTGGAATTACAGGTGCATGCCACCATGCCCTGTTAATTTTCTTATTTTTAGGAGAGATGAGGTTTCACCATGTTGGCCAGAATGGTCTTGATTTCTTGACCTCGTGATCTGTCCGCCTCAGCTTCCCAAAGTGCTGGGATTACAAATGTGGGCTACTGTGCCCAGCCAAGGTTGAAAATTTAATTGCATCTTTCAACTTACATATTGATAAAAATTTGGATTAAGATCAGTAAGGTCCACCTTCAAATTATGTATCTATAGCCTGTCCACATAGTGATTAAGATGCTAAATTTCAAATTCAGATGGACCTGGGCTTAAATCTTGGCTCTATCACTGCATAATCCTGGTCAGATCACTTAGTCTTTCTGAGCTTCAATTTTCTCATCTGTACACTGGTGGTATAACAATTGTATCTACCATGCTAATGAGATAGTACTCATTAAGGGTTTTGTTGAATAACTGGCCATCTGTAAATCTGCCACATTGCTGCTTCTGCTGCTTGAGATCTAGGTGGCAGTGCAATAAGCTGGGCACAGCTGACCTCTACTAGAGACCCCACTGGCACTGTCACTCTTCAGAATGGAATAACCTCTTCTCCTCTGTTTGCCAAAGCTCAGCAGAGACCATCTGGAGAATTCACAGAAGATTCAGATATAACAAAAAGAAAGGACATTAATAATAATAATTCCCAACTAGTAAGGTATTGTATTTTAACCCAACATTAATAATGATATTAAATGTAAATGGTCTAAATATGCACATTAAAAAACAAAGATTGACAGACTGAATTTTAAAAAGCAAGACCCAACTATAGGCTGCCTGCAAGGAACCTACTTTAAATGTAAAGATATAAATAGGTTAAAAGTAAAAGAATAGAACTACAAATATCCTGCAAATGCTATTCAAAACCAACTACTGATTTAAAATATTAGTTTCAAAACACAAAAAACAAAATCTGGAGTGGTTATATTAGTATGAAAGTAGACAAGAAATACTTTCAAAGAGACTTTAATAATGATTCACCAAGAAGACATAACCATTGAAAATACATATGTGCCTAACAAAAAAAATGCTTCATTACACATGAGGCAAAAAAATATGGAACTAAAAAAATAGACATTTACACTTGGAGACTTCACAATTTTTCTTTTAGTAATTGATAGAAGAAATAGAATATCAGCAAGGATATACAACACTATCAATCAAGTTTATCTAATTGACATTTATATATCATTCCACTCAACAACAACAGAATACACATTCTTTTCAAGTACACATGAATCATTCAGCAAGATACTCTGGGCCATAAAACAACTTTAACAAATTAATGCTCAAATAATACAAAGCATATGCTGTGATCATGTGAAATTAAACTACAAATCAATAATATAAACATATCTAGAAAATATTAAAATAATTGGAAATTAAACAACATAGTTCTCAACAACCCATGGATCAAACAGGAAGGTACAATGAAAATTAGGGAATATTTTGAACTTAATTATGCATGTGTATCTAAGTAACAAATCTGCACGATCTGCACATGTACCCTAGAACATAAAGCACAACAATTTTTTTAAAAAACATTTCATAGGTGTACCTGAGTGTGACAAAGAGAATGAATCCAAGCTGGAAAATACTCTTCAGGATATTATCCAGGAAAACTTCCCCCACCTAGCAAGGCAGGACAATATTCAAATCCAGGAAATACAGAGAACATCACAAAGATATTCCTCAAGAAGAGCAACCCCAAGGCACATAATCATCAGATTCACCAGGGTTGGAATGAAGGAGAAAATGCTAAGGGCAGCCAGAAAGAAAGGTCGGGTAACCCACAGAGGGAAGCCCATCAGATTCACAGCAGATCTTTCAGCAGAAACCCTTCAAGCCAGAAGAGAGTGGGGGCCAATATTCAACGTCCTTAAAGAAAAGTACATTCAACCGAGAATTTTATATCCAGACAAACTA
The DNA here is from genome assembly GCF_048565385.1 of Saimiri boliviensis. Taxonomy (NCBI): domain Eukaryota; kingdom Metazoa; phylum Chordata; class Mammalia; order Primates; family Cebidae; genus Saimiri; species Saimiri boliviensis. The sequence goes on from NC_133460.1 coordinate 37,291,942, forward strand.
AGATTCATAAGTAAAGGAGAAACAAAATCCTTTATGAACAAGCAATTACTCAGAGATTTCATCACCACCAGGCCTTCTTTACAAGAGCTCCTGAAAGAAGCACTAAATACAGAAAGGAATAACCAGTACCAGCCATTCCAAAAACATACCAAATGGTAAAGAGCATTGACACAGTGAAGAAACTGTGTTAACTAACGGGCAAAATGGCCAGCTAGCATCAAAATGGCAGAATCAAATTCACACACAACAATGGTAACCTTAAATGTAAATGGGCTAAACACCCAAATCAAAAGACACAGATTGGCAAATTGGATAAAAAGTCAAAACCTATCGGTGTGCTGTATCCAGGAAACCCATCTCAAATGCAAGGATACACAAAGGCCCAAAATAAAGGGATGGAGGAAGATTTACCAAGAAAATGGAGAGCAAACAAACGCAAGAGTTGCAATTCTCATCTCTGATAAAACAGACTTTAAACCAACAAGGATCAAAAGAGACAAAGAAGGACATTACATAATGGTAAAAGGATCAATGCAACAAGAAGAGCTAACCATCCTTAATATATATGCACCCAATACAGGAGCACCCAGATACATAAAGCAAGTTCTTAATGACTTACAAAGAGACTTAGACTCCCACACAATAATAGTGGGAGATTTTAACACTCCATTGTCAATATGAGACAGATCAACCAGACAGAAAATTAGCAAGGATATCCAGGACTTGAACTCAGATCTGGAACAAGAAACCTAACATTGACAGAACTCTCCACACCAAATCCACAGAATATACATTCTTCTCAGCACCACATCAGACCTACTCTAAAACTGACCACATAATTGGAAGTAAATCACTCCTCAGCAAATGCAAAAGAACAGAAATCATAACAAACAGTCTCTCAGACCACAGTGCAATCAAGTTAGAACTCAGAATTCAGAAACTAACTCAGAACTGCACAGCTTCATGGAAACTGAACAACTGGCTCTTGAATGTTGACTGGATAAACAAACGAAGACAAAAATAAAGATGTTCTTTGAAACCAATGAGAATGAAGACACAACATACCAGAATCTCTGGGACATATTTAAAGCAGTCTCTAGAGGAAAATATATAGCAATAAGTGCCCACATGAGAAGCAATGAGAGATCTAAAATTGACACCCTAGCATCAAAATTGAAAGAGCTAGAGAAGCAAGATCAAAAAGACTCAAAAGCTAGCAGAAGACAAGAAAGAACTAAGATCAGAGCAGAACTGAAGGAGATAGAGACATAAAAAACCCTTCAAAAAAGTAATAAATCCAGGAGCTGGTTTTTCAAAAAGGTCAACAAAATACATAGACCACTAGCCAGATTAATAAAAAAGAAAAGAGAGAATAATCAAATAGATGCATTAAAAAACAATAAAGGGGGTATCACCACAGATTCCACAGAAATTCAAACCATCATCAGAGATTATTACAAACAACTCTATGCACATAAACTGGTAAACCTGGAAGAAATGGATAAATTCCTGGACACCTGCATCCACCCAAGCCTAAACCAAGAAAAAGTTGAACCCTGAATAGACCAATAACAAGAGCAGAAGTTGAGGCAGCAATTAAGAGCCTATCACCCAAAAAAGGCCCAGGTCCAGACAGGTTCACAGCCATATTCTACCAGACATACAAAGAGGAGCTGGTACCATTCCTTCTGAAACTATTCCAAATAATCCAAAAGGAGGGAATCCTTCCCAAATCATTTTATGAGACCAACATCATCCTGCTACCAAAACCTGGCAGAGACTCAGTAAGAAAAGAAAACTTCAGGCCAATATCCACTATGAACATAGATGCAAAAATCTTCAGTAAAATACTGGCAAGCCGATTGCAACAGCACATCAAAAAGCTTATCCACCATGATCAAATAGAATTCATCATGGGGATGTGCAAGGATGGTTCAACATACGCAAGTCTATAAACATAATTCACCACATAAACAGAACCAAAGACAAAAACCACAGGATTATCTCAATCGATGCAGCAAAGGCCTTTCACAAAATTCAACAGCGCTTTATGCTAAACACCCTCAATAAACTAGGTATTGATGGAATGTATCTCAAAATAATGAAAGTTATTTACAAAAACCCAAAAGCCAGTATTATACTGAATGGGCAAAAACTGGAAGCATTCCCTTTGAAATCTGGCACTAAACAAGGATGCCCTCTCTCACCACTCCTATTCAATATAGTATTGGAAGTTCTAGCTAAAGCAATCAGGCAAGAAAAAGAAATAAACGGTATTCAAATGGAAAAGGAGGAAGTCAAATTGTCTCTATTTACAGACGACATGATTGTATATCTAGAAGACCCTATCGTCTCAGCCAAAAATCTCCTGAAACTGATAAGGAACTTCAGCAAAGTCTCAGGATACAAAATCAATGTGCAAAAATCACAAGCATTCCTATACACCAACAACAGACATAAAGAGAGCCAAATCAAGAACAAATTGCCATTCACAATTGCTACAAAGAGAATAAAATACCTTGGAATACAACTAATAAGGAATGTAAAGGACCTCTTCAAGGAGGACTACAAGTCACTGCTCAATAAATAAGAGGGGACACAAACAGATGGAGAAACATTCCATGTTCACAGTTAGGAAGAATCAATATCATGAAAATGGCCATACTGCCCAAAGTAATTTACAGATTCAATGCTATTCCCATCAAGCTACCAATGACCTTCTTCACAGAACTGGAAAAAAACACCTTAAACTTCATATGGAACCAAAAGAGAGCCCATATAGCCAAGTCAATTGTAAGCAAAAAGAACAAAGCAGGAGGCATCACACTACCAGACTTCAAACTATACTACAAGGCTACAGTAATCAAAACAGCATGGTACTGGTACCAAAACAGAGATATAGACCAATGGAACAGAACAGAGGCCTCAGAGGCAATGCCACACATCTACAACCATCTGATCTTGACAAACCTCACAAAAGCAATGAGGAAAGGATTCCCTGTTTAATAAATGGTGTTGGGAAAACCGGCTAGCCATGTGCAGAAAGCAGAAACTGGACCCCTTCCTGACACCTTACACTGAAATTAACACCAGATGGATTAAAGACTTCAACATAAGACCTAACACCATAAAAACCCTAGAAGAAAATCTAGGCAAAACCATTCAGGACATAGGCGTAGGCAAGGACTTCATGACCAAAACACCAAAAGCATTGGCAACAGAAGCCAAAATAGACAAATGGGACCTAATCAAACTCCACAGCTTCTACACTGCAAAATAAACAGTCGTTAGAGTGAATCGGCAACCAACAGAATGGGAAAAAAATTTTGTAGTCTACCCATCCAACGAAGGGCTAAAATCCAGAATCTACAAAGAACTAAAACAGATTTACAAGAAAAACACAAACAAGCCCATTCAAAAGTGGGTGAAGGGGAATGCTGGGAAGATGGCCGCCTAAGAACAGCTCAGGACTTCAGCTCCCAGTGAAAGTGCAGAGGGTGAGTGGACGCCGCATTTCCAGACGAACTCTTATTGCCCACAGACCAGGAGATACCCAGGCAGAGGGGTCGCCAGCGTCGCAGTCCCAGCCGGTGCGGCTGTTTTGGCCCCTGTGGGGCTGATTCCGCCCACGCGGCTGCTGTGACCACACCCTGTTGCTGCGGTTCTCCGTACAAAAGCCACTGGTCTGGGAGCCCTCTTAGCTGGCGAGCAGAGCCCTGAGACAGCAGAGTTGCCCATTCAGCTGAAATAGCGAGTCAGGCCAGGAGATTCCTAGGCAAAAAATCCACCAGGAGCCGGCGCCGCAGTTCGAGCCGACTCCGTGAGTCGCAGCACAGGAGATCCCGGCGCCTTTTCAACAAGCGACCGGAACACGGGGTCCTTCAACTTAAAAGAAAAGACTCTGAGTCAGGGAGCCAGGTGATCAGGCTCCGTTGGTCCCACCCCTCCTCCCCCAACAACAACGAAAACAAAAACAGTAATTGGAAACCCTCTGGGTTGAGCCCTTCAAACCAAGCACAGCTGAACCGGGACAGTCCGGCTTGGTGGGGGAGGGGCTTCCGCCATTACTGAGACTCTCCACCACTACGGAGGCAGGCTGCCATTGCCGAGGCAACCTGCCACAACAGAGAGAGTCCGCCATAACAGAGGCGGGGCCACCATTGCCCAGACAGTTCTAACTACGCCCATATAAAAAGGACTACAGGGAAGAGCTCAGGGCAGCTGGGCGGAGCCCACAGCAGCTCAGCAAAGCCCCTGTGGGCAGGCAGTGGCTAGGCGTGCTGCTAGCTGGGTGGGTCCGACTTGAAAGAAAAATCAAAAAAGGCAGTAGTGCAACGGAAACTCATAAAGCTCCAACTCCCTGGGACAGAGACAGACAACAGGTGGATAAACCCACAAAAATGGGAAGAAACCAGCGCAAAAAGGATGAAAACTCCCGAAACCAGAACACCTCTCCTCCTAAAAGGGATCACAACTCCTCACCAGCAAGGGAACCAGACCGGATGGAGAAGGAGGGTGATGAAATGACAGAATCAGACTTCAGAAGGTGGGTAGTAAGAAACTACAATGAGCTAAAAGAACATGTTCTAACGCAACGCAAAGAAAATAGGAACCTTGAAAAAAGATTGGACGAACTGCTGACGAGAATGGACAGCATAGAGAGGAGTATAAGTGAATTGATGGAGCTGAAAAACGCAACACGAGAACTTCGTGAAGCATGCACAAGCTTCGACAGCCGAATTGACCAAGCAGAAGAAAGGATATCAGAGGTCGAAGATCAACTCAATGAAATAAAAAGAGAAGGCAAGAACAGAGAAAAAAGCGCAAAAAGGAATGAACAAAATCTTCAAGAAATGTGGGACTATGTGAAAAGACCTAATCTATGTCTGATAGGTGTACCTGAATGTGATGAAGAGAATGAACCCAAGCTGGAAAATACTCTTCAGGATATTATCCAGGAAAATTTCCCCAACCTAGCAAGGCAGACCAATATTCAAATCCAGGAAATACAGAGAACACCACAAAGATATTCCTCAAGAAGAGCAACCCCAAGGCACATAATCGTCAGATTCACCAGGGTTGAAATGAAAGAGAAAACGCTAAGGGCAGCCAGAGAGAAAGGTCGGGTTACCCACAAAGGGAAGCCCATTAGACTCATAGCAGATCTCTCAGCAGAAACCCTACAAGCCAGAAGAGATTGGGGGCCAATATTCAACATCCTTAAAGAAAAGAACTTTCAACCCAGAATCTCCTATCCAGCCAAACTAAGCTTCATAAGTGAAGGAAAAATAAAATCCTTTGTGAACAAGCAAGCACTCAGAGATTTCATCACCACCAAACCTGCTCTACAAGAACTCCTGAAAGAGGCTCTACACATATAAAGGAACAACCAGTACCAGCCACTCCAAAAACACACCAAATGGTAAAAGAGCATCAACACAATCAAGAATCTGCATCAACTAACCAACAAAACAGCCAGGTAGCATCAAAATGACAGCATCAAATTCACACATAACAATACTATCCCTAAATGTCAATGGACTAAATGCCCCAATCAAAAGACACAGACTGGCAAATTGGATAAAAAGCCAAAACCCATCAGTGTGCTGTATCCAGGAAACCCATCTCAAATGCAAGGATACACAAAGGCTCAAAATAAAGGGATGGAGGAAGATCTACCAAGCAAATGGAGAGCAAAAAAAGGCAGGAGTTGCAATTCTCATCTCTGACAAAATAGACTTTAAAGCAACAAAGATCAAAAGAGACAAAGAAGGACATTACATAATGGTAAAAGGATCACTGCAACAAGAAGAGCTAACGATCCTAAATATATACGCACCCAATACAGGAGCACCCAGATACATAAGGCAAGTTCTTAATGACTTACAAAGAGACTTAGACTCCCACACAATAATAGTGGGAGACTTTAACACCCCATTGTCAATATTAGACAGATCAACCAGACAGAAAATCAACAAGGATATCCAGGACCTGAATACAGACCTGGAACAAGCAAACCTAATAGACATTTACAGAACTCTCCACCCCAAATCCACAGAATATACATTCTTCTCAGCACCACATCACACCTACTCTAAAATTGACCACATAATTGGCAATAAATCACTCCTCAGCAAATGCAAAAGAACAGAAATCATAACAAACAGTCTCTCAGACCACAGTGCAATCGAGTTAGAACTCCGAATGCAGAAACTAACTCAGAACCGCACAGCTTCATGGAAACTGAACAACTTGCTCTTGAATGTTGACCAGATAAACAATGAAATGAAGGCAGAAATAAAGATGTTCTTCGAAACCAATGAGAACAAAGGCACAACATACCAGAATCTCTGGGACACATTTAAAGCAGTCTCTAGAGGAAAATATATAGCAATGAGTGCCCACATGAGAAGAAAGGAGAGATCTAAAATTGACACCCTATCATCAAAATTGAAAGAGCTAGAGGAGCAAGATCAAAAAAACTCAAAACCTAGCAGAAGACAGGAAATAACTAAGATCAGAGCAGAACTGAAGGAAACAGAGACACAAAAAACTCTTTAAAACATCAATAAATCCAGGAGCTGGTTTTTTGAAAAGATCAACAAAATAGACAGACCACTAGCCAGATTAATAAAAAAGAAAAGAGAGAATAACCAAATTGATGCAATAAAAAACGATAAAGGTGATATCACCAAAGATTCCACAGAAATCCAAACCATCATCAGAGATTATTACAAACAACTCTATGCACATAAACTAGTAAACCTGGAAGAAATGGATAAATTCCTGGACACCTGCATCCTCCCAAGCCTAAACCTGGAAGAAGCCGAAACCCTGAATAGACCAATAACATGGTCTGAAGTCGAGGCAGCAATAAAGAGCCTACCACCCAAAAAAAGCCCAGGTCCAGATGGGTTCACAGCTGAATTCTACCAGACATACAAGGAGGAGCTGATACCATTCCTTCTGAAACTATTCCAGACAATCCAAAAGAGGGAATCCTTCCCAAATCATTTTACGAGACTAACATCATCCTGATACCAAAACCCGGCAGAGACTCAACAAGAAAAGAAAATTTCAGGCCAATATCCATGATGAACATAGATGCAAAAATCTTCAATAAAATACTGGCAAACCGATTGCAACAGCATATCAAAAAGCTCATCCACCATGATCAAGTAGGATTCATCCCGGGGATGCAAGGCTGGTTCAACATATGCAAGTCCATAAACGTAATTCACCACATAAACAGATCCAAAGACAAAAACCACATAATTATCTCAATTGATGCAGAGAAGGCTTTTGACAAAATTCAACAACGCTTTATGCTAAAAACCCTCAATAAACTAGGTATTGACGGAACGTATCTCAAAACAATAAAAGCTATTTACGACAAACCAACAGCCAATATCATACTGAATGGGCAAAAACTGGAAGCATTCCCTTTGAAATCTGGCACTAGACAAGGATGCCCTCTCTCACCACTCCTATTCAATATAGTACTGGAAGTTCTAGCCAGAGCAATCAGGCAAGAAAAAGAAATAAAGGGTATCCAAATTGGAAAGGAGGAAATCAAATTGTCTCTATTTGCAGATGACATGATTGTATATCTGGAAGACCCCATCATCTCAGCCCAAAATCTCCTGAAACTGATGAACAACTTCAGCAAAGTCTCAGAATACAAAATCAACGTGCAAAAATCACAAGCATTCCTATACACCAGTAATAGACTTCAAGAGAGCCAAATCAAGAACGAACTGCCATTCACAATTGCTACAAAGAGAATAAAGTACCTAGGAATACAACTAACAAGGAACATAAAGGACCTCTTCAAGGAGAACTACAAGCCATTGCTCAACGAAATAAGAGAGGATACAAACAGATGGAGAAACATTCCATGTTCATGGTTAGGAAGAATCAACATCGTGAAAATGGCCATACTGCCCAAAGTAATTTACAGATTCAATGCTATTCCCATCAAGCTACCAATGACCTTCTTCACAGAACTGGAAAAAAACACCTTAAACTTCATATGGAACCAAAAGAGAGCCCGCATAGCCAAGTCAATTCTAAGCAAAAAGAACAAAGCAGGAGGCATCACACTACCGGACTTCAAACTATACTACAAGGCTACAGTAATCAAAACAGCATGGTACTGGTACCAAAACAGAGATATAGACCAATGGAACAGAACAGAGACCTCAGAGGAAATAAAACATACCCACAACCATCTGATCTTCGACAAACCTGACAAAAACAAGCAATGGGGAAAGGATTCCCTGTTTAATAAATGGTGTTGGGAAAACTGGCTAGCCATGTGCAGAAAGCAAAAACAGGACCCCTTCCTGACACCTTACACCAAAATTAACTCCAGATGGATTAAAGACTTAAACATCAGACCTAATACCATAAAAACCTTAGAAGAAAATATAGGCAAAACCATTCAGGACATAGGTGTAGGCAAGGACTTCATGACCAAAACGCCACAAGCAACAGCAACAAAAGCCAAAATAGACAAATGGGACCTAATCAAACTCCACACCTTCTGCACGGCAAAAGAAACAGTCAGTAGAGTGAATCGGCAACCAACAGAATGGGAAAAAAATTTTGCAGTCTACCCATCTGACAAGGGGCTGATATCCAGAATTTACAAAGAACTAAAGCAGATCTACAAGAAAAAAACAAACAAGCCCATTCAAAAATGGGCGAAGGATATGAAGAAGACATACAGGAGGCCAACAAACATATGAAAAATGGGCGAAGGATATGAAGAAGACATACAAGAGGCCAACAAACATATGAAAAAATGCTCATCATCACTGGTCATCAGAGAAATGCAAATCAAAACCACATTGAGATACCATCTCACACCAGTTAGAATGGCAATCTTTAAAAAATCGGGAAACAACAGATGCTGGAGAGGATGTGGAGAAACAGGAACACTTTTACACTGTTGGTGGGAATGTAAATTAATTCAACCATTGTGGAAGACAGTGTGGCGATTCCTCAAGGACCTAAAAATAGAAATCCCATTTGACCCAGCAATCCCATTACTGGGTATATATCCAAAGGATTATAAATCATTCTACTACAAGGACACGTGCACACGAATGTTCATTGCAGCACTGTTTACAATAGCAAAGACCTGGAACCAACCCAAATGCCCAACGGTGATAGACTGGATAGGGAAAATGTGGTACATATACACCATGGAATATTATGCAGCCATCAAAAACGATGAGTTCACATCCTTTGTAGGGACATGGATGAACCTGGAAACCATCATTCTCAGCAAACTGACACAAGAGCAGAAAATCAAACACCGTGTATTCTTGCTCATAGGCGGGTGTTGAACAATGAGAACACATGGACACAGGGAGGGGAGCACTACACACTGGGGTCCGTTGGGGGGAAATGGGGGAGGGGTGGGGGAGTGGGGAGGTGGGAAGAGATAGCATGGGGAGAAATGACAGATACAGGTGAGGGGACGGAAGGCAGCAAAGCACACTGCCATGTGTGTACCTATGCAACAATCTTGCATGTTCATCACATGTACCCCAAAACCTAAAATGCAATTAAAAAAAAAAAAAGAAAGAAAAAAAAAAGTGGGTGAAGGATATGAACTGATACTTTACAAAAAAAGACATACATGAGGCCAACAAACATATGAAAAAATGCTCATCATCACTGGTCATTAGAGAAATGCATATCAAAACTACATTGAGATACCATCTCACGCCAGTTAGAATGGCAATCATTAAAAAATCTGGAGACAACAGATGCTGGAGAGGATGTGGAGAAATAGGAACACTTTTACACTGTTGGTGGGAGTGTAAATTAGTTCAACCATTGTGGAAGACAGTGTGGCGATTCCTCAAGAACCTAGAAATAGAAATTCCATTCGACCTAGCAATCCCATTACTGGGTATATTTCCAAAGGTTTATAAATCATTCTACTGTAAGGACACATGCACAAGAATGTTCATAGCAGCACTGTTGACAATAGCAAAGACCTGGAACCAACCCAATTGCCCACTGATGATAGACTGAACAGAGAAAATGTGGCACATATACACCATGGAATATTATGCAGCCATAAAAAACGATGAGTTCGTGTCCTTTGTAGGGACATGGATGAACCTGGAAACCATCATTCTCAGCAAACTGACACAAGAGCAGAAAATCAAACACCTCATGTTCCCACTCATAGGTGGGTTTTGAACAATGAGAACACATGGACACAGGGAGGGGAGCATCACACACTGGGGTCTGTTGCGGGGAAACAGGTGAGGGACAGCGGGGGGAGTGTGGGGAGTTGGGGAGAGATAGCATGGGGAGAAATGCCAGATATATGTGACAGGGAGGAAGGCAGCACATCACACTGCCATGTGTGTACCTATGCAACAATCTTGCATGTTTTCACATGTACCCTAAAACCTAAAATGCGATAAATAAATAAATAAAAGAAAACTACAAAAAAAAAGGAAGAAATTCTGACATATCAGTTTGTGAAATACATATAAGCAATGTTTGCAAGGACCTCTATATAATTAAATGCTTTTGTTTGAAAATAAGAAAGGTCTTATATTATAACCCAAGCTTCCACCTTTAAAAACTGGAAAAAAAAAACAAAGTAAAACGCATAATATCCAAGACAGACAAAAGAAAGTAAATAATAAAGAGTAGATCAATAAAACTGAAAACTGAAAAACAGTTGAGAAAAAATAAAAACAAAAACTGGTACAGTAAAAGGTCAATAATTTTCAAGCTTCATTCATGTCCCTACGTAGGACATGAATTCATCTTTATAGCTTCATAGTATTCCACGGTATGTATGTGCCACATTTTCTATGTCCAGTCTCTCAATGATGGTCATTTGGGTTGGTTCCAAGTCTTTGCTATTCACTATTGTGAATAGTGCAGCAGTAAACATACGTGTGCATGTGTCTTTATAGTAGAATGACTTATAATCCTTTGGGTAAATACCCAGTAATGGAAACTATCATTCTCAGCAAACTAACACAGAAACAGGAAACCCACATGTTCTCACCCATAAGTGGGAACTGAACAATGAGAACACATGGACGAAGGGAGGAGAACATCACACACAGAGGCCTGCTGGGGGTCGGGAGGATGGGAAGAGATAGCATTAGGAGAAATACCTAATGTAGATGACAGGTTGATGGGTGCAGCGAACCACCTGGCATGTGTATAACTATATAATAAACCTGCACGTTCTGCACATGTATCCTAGAAATTAAAGTATAATTCTTAAAAAGATCAATAATTTTAATAAGCCCTTAGCCACACTGATTAACAAGAGGAAACATAAATTATTAATATCAAGAATTTAAGAGATGACACCACTATAGATAATGCAGAAATTAAGATATAACAAGAGAATATTAGGAACAACTTTATCCCAATAAATCCAACCACTTAGACAAATTCTTTTTTTTTTTTTGAGACGGAGTTTCGCTCTTGTTACCCAGGCTGGAGTGCAATGGCGCGATCTCGGCTCACCGCAACCTCCGCCTCCTGGGTTCAGGCAATTCTCCTGCCTCAGCCTCCTGAGTAGCTAGGATTACAGGCACACGCCACCACGCCCAGCTAATTTTTTTGTATTTTTAGTAGAGACGGGGTTTCACCATGTTGACCAGGATGGTCTCGATCTCTTGACCTCGTGATCCACCCGTCTCAGCCTCCCAAAGTGCTGGGATTACAGGCTTGAGCCACCGCGCCCGGCTAGACAAATTCTTTAAAAAAAAAAGTAAGCTTCCCAAGCACACTCAAGAAAAAACAGAAAATCAATACACAATAATCAATTGTATTGTATACACCAGTAATGAACAATCTGAAAAGAAAATTAAGAAGACAATGCTGTTCACAATAGCATTAAAAGGAATAAAATACTTCGGAATATGTTTAAGAAAAGAAACACAAGGCTTGTACACTGAAAACTATAAAAATTACTGATAAAAATGTAAAAGGACCTAAATAAATTGACAGATACTCTATGTTCATGGATTGGAAGACTCAGTTATTTTTAGCAATTCTTCTCAAACTGATCTATAGATTCAAGACCTCTCCTATAAATATCTCAGCCGTTTTTTTTTCCAGAAAACTAATGCTAACATACATGTTAAAAAGCAAAGAATCCAGAAACAGACAAAAGGACTTTGAAAAAAAGAAAGTTGGAGGACTTGCACTTCCCATTCTGAAATTTACAATAGCATCAAAAGACATGTAACATTTAGAAAAAAATATGTGCAAGATCTCTGTGGTGAAAACTATGAAGACTCATCAAAGAAATTAAAGATGACCTAAATAAATGGAAACATATTCTGTGTTCATGGACTGAACTACTCAATATTGTTAAGTTGCCCATTCTCCCTAATTCAATGCAATTCCATCAAACCCTCAGTAAGTTTTTGGTTTTTTTTTAATAGAAAACAACAATCTGATTCTAACTTTTAAATAGAAAGGCAACAAATAGAATTCAAAAATAATTTGGAAAAAGATGAACAACACTAAAGAACTCACACTACCTGATTTCAGGATTGGCTATAAAGCTACGGTAATCAGGATTACAAAATACTGATGAAGAGAGAAACCCATAGGTCGATAGAACAGAACAGAGTCCGGAAATAGACCCCCACAAATATGGTCAGCTTGTTTTTCCACAAAGGTGCAAAAGCAATTCAATGACACTGAAATAATTACTGAACATCTTTCATAGTCTGTTTTATGTTGCTGTAACACACTACCTGAGACTGAGTAGTTTATTTAAAAAGAAGGTTTATTTCTCACAGTTCTGGAAGCTGGGAAGTCTCAGACCAAGGGATCTGCATCTGGCAGTGCCTTCCTGCGGCATCATTCTGTGGCTGAAGGCAGAAGGTCAAAAGGGCAGGCAAAAAAGGGGGAGGAAAGGGGACTAAACTCACCCTTTTATCAGGGACCCACTCCCACAGTAGCGAACCCACTCTCACAGTAACAGTGTTAATCTAGTCATGAGGGCAGAGCCCACACGACCTGATTACCTTTTTCTCCTTCCTTAGAGACAGGGTCTCATTCTGTCAGTCAGTTCAGAGTGTGGTGATGTGACTGCAGCTCACTGCAGCCTAGAAATCCTGGGATCAAGAGATCCTCTTATTTCAGCTTCCTAAATAGCTAAGACTACAGGAGTGCACCATCACACCCAGCATTTTTTTTTGGGGGGGGGGTAGAGATGGGATCTTGAACTTCTGGCCTCAAGCTATTCACCACCTGGGCTTCCCAAAGCACTGGGATTACAGGTGTGAGCCACTATACCTAACCTCTTAATGACCTCTTAAGTTCCCATCTCTAAACACTGTTGCATTGGGGATTTAGTTTTCAACACATGACCTTTGGGAGACACATTCAAATCACAGCAGCATCCGTAAGCAAAATAATGGGCTTCAACCTACATATCACATAAGCTGCAGTAACTATCTCAAAAACGATCACAGACTCAAATATAGACCTAAAATTATAACATTTCTAGAAAAAAATGGAGAAAATCTCTCTAATCTTGGATTAAGCAAAGGTATTTTAGATATGACACATAATTCATGAATTTTTAAAAATTGTTCAATTTGACCAGACCAAAATATAAAATTTCTGCTCTTCAAATGCCACTGTTAAGAGAATGAAAAAGCAGCCACAGACTGGGAAAAGATGTATTCAAAATACATACCTGATATCTGGACTTATATCCAGAATATACAAAGAACACTTAAATTTAAATAAGAAACAAGCAACTCAAAAAATGGACACACAATTTGAACACATGCATTACCGAAGAAAATAAATGAATTGCAAATTAGCACCCAAAAAGAAGCCAGCACTACTCATTATTAATAAAACCAGAATAAAACACTACTATCCACCTATTAGAACGGACTTCTTAAAAACTGACAATATCATGTGTTGTTAAGAATGTGAAGTAATCGTAACTCTCATGCATTGTGACTGGGAATGCAAAATGTTACAGTCACTTTGGAAAGCATTTTGTCAATTTCTTATAAAGCCTAGTATACGCTTACCATGTGATTCGGCATCCTCACTCCCAGCCATTTACCAAATGACATTTAAAATGTACGTTTACACAAAATTTTGTATGCAAGTCTTTTGGCAGCTTTTTCACAATCACTCCAAATTTGGAAATAACCTAAATATCCTTCAGCTTGTGAATGGATACACAAAGAGCAGCATACCCACACCATGGGCTACTACTCAGTAACAAAAAGGAAGGACCTATTCACACACACAATGCTGTGTATGACTCTCAAATGCTAAGTGAAAGGAGGTCACATGTTCTATGAGTCCATTTAAACGACATTCTGCAAAAGGCAAACTATAGAGACCAAAAAAACCACATCAGTGGCTGCCACAGGCAGGGAGAAGAGAAAGGAGTGGACTTGAAAGACATACAAGACAATTTGGGGGGATAATTGAAATATTCTCTATCTTAATTGAGATAGTGGTACATAACTGTGTTTGTCAAATTTTACAAAAAAAAAAAAAAAAAAAAACAAAGTTGGAACCCTAACACTTCCCAATTCCAAAATTTACTACCATTTACCGTAGCACCAAAAGGTATAAAATATTGCAGGTCTTTAAACGGTCAAATTTTACCGTATGTGAATTATATCTCAATACATGGGTGAAGCTTACTGCATGAAACTACATTTCATTTTATAAATGGGACATCCATTTCTAATCTTATGAAGTAGTATCTAGAACCATGTCTAGCCCCTAAGAGATGCTTAATAAATATCTGTGGAAGGGATACAGCCATTCTCACTAGAACTGACTTTTCATCACTGTAGTGGTTGTTATTTTTGTCTTCTCAGCACCTCACTTTTCCTCCCTCTGGGAGTAGACCCCACCTTCATGACCACGCTGAACAGAGCAGTAATGAGCACATGACTCAATTCTGGACAAATGAAGTCCTTCCTCAGGACTTTTTCCCAACTGAATCTGGCGAGAAAAGTCCGTTTTTCCCTTCTGGACATAAAGTATGTGTCAGGTCAGTCTGAAACAATGCCTCTTTTTCCTATGCAGAAAAGCTGGTCCCTGAGCCTGAAGCTAACATGAGAAAAAGAAGCCAAATGGGAGAGAGCAAGAAACAATGAATGGTTTCGAGTCCATGGACCCAGTCGTCCTGAGACCAGATCCACCCTTACCCCTTCATAGACTTGTTTACATGAATCAGTAAATATCCCCCCTCCTTTTAAAATAAAACTAGTTTCTAGTTTACTAGTTCTTGGTTTATCATCTAACAGATGATAATAACAATAGCAGTAATAATAATAGCCAACATTTATCAAATATGTATTCTCTGCCAGGCATGTTAAATACTTCATTTAATAATCCTCACCACAATCCTATGAGTTAGGTATTTCCTTTACCCAAATTTTATAGACAAGAAAATTGAGGAAACATAAAGGGGTCAAGTAATTTGTTCAAGGCAGCACAGCACATTTATTTATACAGCATAGATACCGTCTTAGTTCACGTTTTGTTTCTATAACAGAATACCTGAGGCTGGGGAATCTATAAAGCAAAAAGGTTGTTTTGGCTCACAGCTCTGCAGGCTGGGAAGTTAAAGAAGCATGGTGCCGGCACCTGCTTCTGCTGAGGGCTTTTGCACTGCAACACAGCATGGCAGAAGGTAAAAAGCGAAACAGACACATCCAAAAATGAAAACACAGGGGTATCCTTGTATTATAACAACCCACTCTCAAGGGAACTAATCCAGTCTCATCAGGGCCAGCGACCACTCACTATTACAGTACCAGCACCAAGCCATGCTCGAAGGATCCACAGCACGACCCAAACGCCTTCCACTAGGCCCCACCTCCCAATACCTCCACATCGGAAATCAAATTTCAACATGAGCTTCAGGGGGTTAAAAAAAAACACACACATCCAGGCCGAATGTGGTGGCTCACGCCTATAACCCTAGCACTTTGGGAGTCTGAGGCAGGTGGATCACACGAGGTCAGGAGTTTGAGACCAGCACGGCCAACATGGTGAAACCCTGTCTCTACTTACACAAAAATTGGCCGGGTATGATAACGAGGGCCAGCAGTCCCAGCTACTTAAGAGGCTGAGGCTACAGAATCACTTGAACCCAGGAGGTGAGGGTTGCCGTGAGCTGAGATCGCACCACTGCACTCCAGCCTGGGTGACAGAAGGAGATTCCATCTTAAAAAACAAAAACAACAAAACCAAACAAACAAACAAACAAATATCAAACCACAGCATATACCACTTATTTCCTATACTTTAAGCTGTTTATGAGGAAAATGCTGAACTCTAAAACTGGTTTAAAGCAGTGAATCCCAACTGTGGCTGCACATCAGAATAACCTGGAACACTTAAAACCCCATTGGCGGACCTATACCCCAGGACGGAGAAAACCAAAATCTCTGGGTTAAGACCTGTGTGTCAGTACTTTTCTAAAGCTCCCCAGGTGATTCCAATGTTTGGTCAGTGTCGACAGTCCCTGATTCAAAGATGCAGAGTTGTCATAACCACTGACGCCACCTCCCGCATCCTCCTATCCTCAAAACAGAGAGTATAATAATGTGCTTGGCCCTCCACAGACAATTTCCAGAATTAAATTGGCATTTAAGTTAAAACACTTTCAAGGCAGAAAAACAAGGTTTTTGTGCCGACGTTTCTCAGAAGAAAAACAAATAAAGGTTTCCCATGTTGATTTTTATAGTGTTGTTTATTTGGGCCACAAAGGGAGTTAGTCAGAATAGGACAGCCCTAAACCTTATTAAGCCCCAGTGGCATATGCCTCTTGCCAATACATCCAGCTATCAAAGCAAGAGAGACACAGGAAGCATATTATGCTGAGCCGGGTGGTACCATCATTACTGCACCCTTGGGTTTTAACACCTGAACCCTGGCTCTTACTTAAAAGCAATAATAATAACAAATGACAACCAGACAGTGGGGCATTCTGCCATGTTTTAATCCCATTTTCAGAAAGTGTCTACAAGGACAAAGACTTTTTCTTTGGGGCAGATTTACAGAAAGATAAAATTTGGGGTCTGTCACTGCATTTATCCATCAGTCTGTCATTGGGTTGTAAGGAACTAATTCATCACTCTAACATTGCTCCTTTTTCCTGCAAAGAGAGTTGCTTCTAGGCTCTTAATGTGGCCCTTTAACAGAAATAAAGCTGTCCTTTTCCAAGCAAAGAGTTTTATTGTATTCTCTTGATAAGACTGAACTGTTTTGTATTCTACCCCATAGGACAGAAAGGGTGGCAGAGCTGAAAACATTAGTTTGCACCTGCTGAAAGGTTTGGATTCATCCTGCCAAGTAGATATGACTTTACACTTATCCTTCCAGCTTTACGACTCCAGGACCAATTCTGGTCCTTTTAAAGCAGCAGCCCCAGCCCCAGACCACTCTCTGTAAAAGTCCTTTTATCGTATGTTAAATTTTTGTGCACCCGTAGGTGGATGTTAGCAATCCCACGTGATGGTTAAGAAGATGAGATCGAGACCCAGGTAGGATTAGGTTCTGTGTGAGTCTGCTTGAGTTGCCATAAGAAAATCCCACAGCTTGAGGCCTAAACAACAGAAATTAATGTTTTCACAGTTAGAGAGGCAAGAAGGCTAAGATCAAGGTGTTGGAAAATTAAGTTTCTTATGTGATCGTTCTTCCTGCCTTGCAGATGTCTGCCTTCTTGCTGGGTGCTAACATGACCTTTTCTTTGAGTGTGCAAGAACATAGAGAGAGAACTCTGGTGTCTCATCCTCTTCTTGAAAGGTCACCAGTCCTACTGGATCAGGGCCCCACCCTAATGGCCTCATTTAACCTTAATTACCTCTATGAAGGTAATCTCTTCAAATACAGTTACATTGGGGGTTAGGGTTTCAACATACAAATTTTGGGGGGACACAATTCAGACCAAAACATGTTCCACCCCAGCTCCACCACTATCTGTGTGACTCTGGGAAAGTCATTCAAAAAGATACAATAGTATCTCTTTCCTCGGGTGATTTGGATGACAAAATGAGATATTAGTACAGTGCTTCCCATCTAGTAAGCACTAGAAAATGGGAATTTTTATTTAGTTTAGCAACTGAAGTTCAAGCAACACTGAACTCAGTAAAGTGGGGAAGGGAATTAGGTTATATTTCTAAGGTGGTCTGTTTCCTATCCAGGTAATCTAGCTGCCCCTGATCCCACTACGGAACTCCCCGCAAACCAAGGTCTATTAGACCATTTTCACACTGCTGATAAACACATACCCGAGTCTGGTGAGAAAAAGAGGTTTAACTGGACTTACAGTGGCACCTGGCTGTGAAGGCCTCAGAATCATGGCAAGAGGTGAAAGGCACTTCTTATGTGGCCGTGGCAAGAGAAAATGAGTGAGATGCAAAAGCAGAAACCCCTGATACAACCATCAGATCATGTGAGACTTATTCATATCATGAGAACAGCAAGGGGAAGACCAGCTCCCATGATTCAATTACCTTCCCCTGGGTCCCTCCGACAACACATGGGAATTCTGGGAGATACAATTCAAGTTGAGATTTGGGTGGGGGCACAGCCAAACCATATCACCAGGCTTTCTCCTCCAGACTGAAACTAATGTTGGCATCTACTCCATCCATTCTTCTCCTACCAGAGCTCATACTTCCATGGAGACTTCATGGACTTGGAAGTCAGCAACACCTGAGTTCAAATCCTAGCAGTGGGGTTAGGGCTTCCACGTATGAACTGGGGTGAGGGCTGGGGGCTAAGGCTTCCACATAAGAATTTTTCAGGGACACTAACATTGATTCCTTAACACTCTCTGAGTCTGTCTTCATCAAAATTATTTCAGTTACAAGTGACAAAAAACTCGGATCAAAGACTGGATTATGCGTGAAACCCAATGTGTGGATCAACAAACTGAAAAGTCCAGTCTGCTGCTCATTAGCTGTGTGACATTACACAAGGCACTTATCCTCTCTGTCTCAGTCAGTTCAAGCTGCCATAACAAAATACCATAAACTGTATGGCTTAACAGTTATGGAGCCTAAAAATCTGAGATCAAGGTGCAAAAGTGAGCTTGGTGAGGGCTCTCTTCATATCTTACAGACAGCCACCTTCTCACTGTGTCCTGACATGGTGTAGAGAGAAAGTTCCAGTCTCTTCCTCTTCCTGTGAGGACACTAATCTCATTGTTTGGGCTCCACCCTCATGATACCATCTCAATCTAATTACCTCCCAAAGGCCCCACCTCCAAAAACCATCACTCTGGGCGCTAGGGCTTCCACATATTAATTTTTCAGGGACACTAACATTGATTCCTTAACACTCTCTGAATCTGTCTTCATCAAGATTCTTTCAGTTACAAGTGACAGATAATCCAAATCAAAGACTGGATTAAGCATGAAACAGAATGTGTTGATCAACAAACTGAAAATTCCAGGAATATCCAGGTATTGGGCATGCCTGGATTCAGAGGCTCACATGATAATGACTGACACCATCCTCTCTTTTTGCACCTCTGTTTCCTTGGTGTTGTTTTATTCTCAGGTAGGCAAAGACAGCCCTGTCTCCTCTAGGCTCATTCTGCTTTCTTAGGCCCTCTAAGTCAGAAAAGGCACATTCCTAAATCTCCAACAAAAGTCCCAAGTCTGGCTCTCATTGGCTTCCTATGTCCATCCCTGAACCAATCACAGTGGCCAGTGGGGTAGATTATTTAGATTAGTCAGTTCTCAGGCACAAGAGTCAGGGAGGATCAGTCCCACATGAGGTTTATTAGGCTATTCTCACATTGCTATATTTAAAAAAACCTGACACTGGGAAATTTATAAAAGGTTTAATTAGCTCACAGTTCTGCAGGTAGTACAGGAAGCGTAACACCAGCATCGACTTCTGGGGAGGCCTCAGAAAACTTCTAATCACGGCGAAAGGCAAAGAGGGAACTTGAAGTTCACATGGCAAGAGGAGGAGCACAAGAGAAGTGGGGAGGTGCTACACACTTCAACAACTAAATCTCACAAAAACTCGCTCACTATCGTGAGGACAGCACCAAGGGGATGGAGCTAAACCATCATGAGACACCTGCCCCCATGTTCCAATCACCTCCCACCAGGCCCCACCTCCAGCATTGGGGGTTACATTTCAATACGAGATTTGGGCAGGAACACAAATCCTAACTACATGATGAGCTGTATGCTAATAACAAAAGAAGGGGTAGGGAGAATGTTGGATAAGGAAAAACAACAGTGCCCCAATACCCACTAAAGGGCTTCAATTTCTTCATCTACAAAATGGGGAAATAATACCAAACTTTTAGAACTGCTGTGAAAACAGAAATAATATGTGAATGGCACTGGCTAGGACTAAATTGCTTATCACACACACATACACATATCCCTATATTGCAATATTCCAATTCCATAAGGATCTGCCCTTGACCTTGCTTTCCCCTACCCAAAAATACAGTGCCTGTGGTAACCCACAGTAAAACTGATCAGTTGAAAGCATTGTTCAGGCACGCTGGTCCTCCTGAGGTGAGATGTTAATTAATGAGACCTCAGCAAGGTTGAATAGCTCTTCCAAAGGGACATCTTCAGGATCTCCCTAGAGGAGAAAGCAAAGCCCCCTAAATGCCTTGAATGAGGGAGCCACTAGGTTCTCAGGAATGCCCCCATTGAAATGCAAATTGCCTAGGAAAGGCCTTATCTTAAATACCAGCTAACAGCTCAGTTATCACTTAGCACAGCAGCCGGGATTATCTGGAATGGGGCCTCATACAGACTCTGGAAGGGAGAGGAAAAGGAAGACATGAGGTGATCAACAGAGGAAGGAAAGACTGCCTAACTTCTGATTTTAGTTTTTCCTGGGGCATTGTTTCCACATACCTCCCTCCCAAATGTGAGCTAACGAGCCACTTAAAAGAATAATAGCAGCTGCAATTTGAAGACCATTGTATGTGTACCAGGCTCAGTGCTGGGCACTTAACAAGCGTGATTTTATCTAATACCAGCTCCCACTATATCACAGTTGTTTGCCTTTTTTTTTCTGGAGACAGTCTTGCTATGCCAGCCAGACTGAAGTGCAGGGACATGATCTCAGCTCACTGCAACCTCTGCCTCCTAGGTTCAAGCAATTCTCCTGTCTCAGCCTCACAAGTAGCTGGGATTACAGGTGCACACCACCATGCCCAGCTAATTTTTGTATTTTTAATAGAGATGGGGTTTCACCATGTTGGCCAGACTGGTCTCGAAATCCTCACCTCAAGTGATCCATCCACCTCAGCCTCCCAAAGTGCTGGGATTAGAGGCGTGAGCCACTGCACCCAGCCAGCTGTTTGTTCTTGAGCAAGTTACATTAGCTCAATGAAACCCCACTTCTTTTTTCAGCCAAAACATGTAACAATCAGGGCCTGACATGTATTGAGTATTTACCATATACCAGATGTGGTTTTTGTATATATTAGCTCATTTAAACTTCATAATATCTTTATGAAATACTATTATTATTTCTATTTTACAAATGAGAATACTGAGATTCAGAGATAAGAAATTTGCCCAAGGTCACAGAGCCAGGAACGCACAGAGTCTAGATTTGAATCCAAGCAAAGCCAAAGCCCTTAGCCTTGACACTGTCTCCTAACACAGAACTTAGCAAACAGTAAATGCAAAATAACATTAGCTATTACTGCTATTTCTCTGTGATAATGAGAAGATATTAATAAGAAGATGATATTGGGAGGCCGAGGTAGGTAGATCATGAGGCCAGGAGATCAAGACCATCCTGGCCAACGTGGTGAAACCCCATCTCTACTAAAAATACAAAAATTTAGCAGGGCGTGGTGGCATGCACCTGTAGTCCCAACTTTTTGGGAGACTGAGGCAGGTGAATTGCTTGAACCTAGGAGGCAGAAGTTGCAGTGATGCAGTGAGCCAAGATCATGCCACTGCACTCCAGCCTGGGTGACAGAGCCAGACTTCATCTCAAAAAAAGAAAAAAAAAGATATTAATAATAGCACCACCATTACTGGAATATTCAAAGAAGGCGTTTTCATTTTGGGAAACAAAAATAATAAACTATCATGTACTATCTACATCTGTATAACTTAGAGGTATTTAAAAACAAGTAACAGAAACCTATCCTAACACAGGCAAACAAGAACTAAATATTTATTGAAAGGATATTTGGAAGGTCACAGAAATGAAAGGGACTTTGAAAGCAGAGACTCATGAAAAGCCTCAAAAGTAAATGGCTTTGCTTCAATCACCTCTGCCCTTGTGTAGCTCAGCTTAAGAATCAGATTCCCGCCTTCTGGGATGGATCCAAGACGTCAGATTAGGAGCAGCTCAGGATTGCAGCTGCCAGTGAAAACATGGAAGGTGGGTGGACGCTGCATTTACAGACAGATTTTTATTGCCCACAGACCCGGAGATTCCCAGGCACAGGAGCCCCATGGGCTGCCAGCGCTGCTGTTTTTTGGCCAGCGCCCTGGCGCAGTGGGTCTCTGCACAAAATACACGTGTCTGGGCCCTTTTAAGCTGGCGATTGGAGCTCCTGGGAGACAGAGTCACCCATTCAACTGATGAAAAGGGGGATTGAAACAAGGAGCCAGACCAGGAGATTCCCAGACAAAAAAAAAACCCACGAATCTCATCGCAGTTGTTTCAGCCGGTGCAGTGGGTCACCACACAGGAAATCACACATATCCCGGCACCTTTTCAACAGGCGACTGGAACACCTGGGAGACAGTCGCCCATTCAACTGAAAAAAAAAAAAAGGGGGGGGGTCTCAGGCAGGGAGCCAAATGATCAGGCTCAGCTGGTCCCACCTCCACACAAAAAAAACAGCAATCAGAAACACTCTGAATTGAGAGTTTCACAGAAAGCACAACTGAACCTGGGACGGTCCAGCTCGGTGAGGGAGGGGCATCAGCCATTGCCAAGGCAGTCCACCACTATGGAGGCAGTCCGCCATTGCTCAGGCAGTCCACAATTGCCAAGGCAGCCCGCCATTACAGAGAGAGTCTGCCATTACAGAGGTGGACCACCATCGCCGAGGCAGTTCTAACTACACCCATATAAATAGAGCTGCAGGGAAGTTCACATGACAGCTGGGCAGAGCCCACAGCAGCTCAGCAAAGCCTCTGCAGGCAGACAGTGACTAGACTGCCTTCTGTCCGGACAGAGCAGCCCTGAAAAAAGGAAGCAGCATGACAGAAACTTATAAATAAAGCCCTAACTCCCTGGGACAGAGCATCAGGGAAAAAGAAAAGGGGGAGTTATGCTTTCCACTGCAGCAGACTTAAACATACCTGCCCAGCAGCTCTGAATGAACAGAGCTCATAGCTCAGCACTTGAGCTCCTACGAAGGACAGACTGTCTCCTCAAGCAGCTCCTTGACCCGTATATCCAAAGAGTTACCTCATAAAGGAGAGATCAGACTGACATTGGGCAGGTATCCTTCTGGAACAAAGATAACAGAAGAAACTGGCAGCAACCCTTACTGTTCTGCAGCTGCTACAGGTGACGCCCAGGCAAGCAGTGCCTAGATTGGACCTCAGCAGTCGTACAGCAGAGAGGCCTGAATGTAAAAAGGAAAACTAAGAAACAGAAAGAAATAACTTCATCATCGACAAACTGAACGTCCACTCAGAGACCTCATCTGAAAGTCAACAACTACAAAGACGACAGGTGGATAAATCCACAAAGATGGGAAGAAACCAACATAAAACAGCATGAAAACACCCAAAACTAGATGTCCCTCCTCCTACAAGGGATCACAACTCCTCACCAGCAAGGGAACAAGGCTGGATGGAGAATCCTGTAATGACTTGACAGAAACAGGCTTCAGAAGGTAGGTAGTAAGAAATTTCTCTGAGCTAAAAGAACATGTTCTAAGCCAATGCAAAGAAACTAAGAACCTTGAAAACTGATTTAATGAAATGTTAACAAGAATAAACAATGTAGAGAGGATTATAGGTGAATTGATGGAGTTGAAAAAAACCCAAGAACTTCACGAAGCATACACAAGTTTCAACAGCCGAATTGACCAAGCAGAAGAAATGATATCAGAGGTCAAAGATCAACTCAATGAAATAAAACGAGAAGGCAACACTAGAGAAAAAAGGGTAAAAAGGAATGAACAAAGTCTCCAAGAAATATGGGACTATGTGAAAAGACCTAATCTATGTTTGATAGGTGTACCAGAATGTGATGGAGAGAATGAATCCAAGCTGGAAAATACTCTTCAGGATATTATCCAGGAAAACTTCCCCAACCTAGCAAGGCAGGCCATTATTCAAGTCCAAGAAATAGAGAGAACACCACAAAGATATTCCTCAAGAAGAGCAACCCCAAGGCACATAATCGTCAGATTCACCGGGTTGAAATGAAGGAGAAAATGCTAAGGGCAGCCAGAGAGAAAGATCGAGTTACCCACCAAGGGAAGCCCATCAGACTCATAGCAGATTTCTCAGCAGAAACCCTACAAGCCAGAAGAGAGTGGGGGCCAATATTCAACATCCTTAAAGAAAAGAACTTTCAACCCAGAATTTCATATCCAGACAAACTAAGCTTCATAAGCGAAGGAGAAATAAAATCCTTTACAAATAAGCAATTACTCAGAGATTTCATTACCACCAGGCCTGCTTTACAAGAGCTCCTGAAAGAAGCACTAAACATAGAAAGGAACAACCAGTACCAGCCACTCCAAAAACATACCAAATGGTAAAGAACATTGACACCATGCAGAAACTGCACCAACTAATGGGCCAAACAGCCAGCTAGCATCAAAATGGCAAGATCAGATTCACACTTAACAATATTAACCCTCAAAGTAAATGGGCTAAACACCCCAATCAAAAGACACAGACTGGCAAAGTGGATAAAAAGCCAAAACCCACTGGTGTGCTGTATCCAGGAAACCCATCTCACATGCAAGGATACACAAAGGCTCAAAATAAAGGGATGGAGGAAGATTTACCAAGCAAATGGAGAGCAAACAAAAAAGGAGTTGCAATTCTCATCTCTGATAAAACAGACTTTAAAGCAACAACGATCACAAGAGACAAAGAAGGACATTACATAATGGTAAAAGGATCAATGCAACAAGAAGAGCTAATGATCCTAAATATATACACACCTAATACAAGAAGACCCAGATACATAAAGCAAGTTCTTAATGACTTACAAAGAGACTTAGACTCCCACACAACAATAGTGGAAGACTTCAACACCCCATTGTCAATATTAGACAGATAAATAAGACAGAAAATTAACAGGGATATCCAGGACTTGAACTCAGACCTGGAACAAGCAAACCTAATAGACATTTACAGAACTCTCCACCGCAAATCCACAAAATATACATTCTTCTCAGCACCACATCAGACCTACTCTAAAACTGACCACATAAATCACTCCTCAGCAAATGCAAAACAACGGAAATCATAGCAAACAGTCTCTCAGACCACAGTGCAATCAAGTTAGAACTCAGATTTCAGAAACTAACTCAGAACTGCACAGCTTCATTAAAACTGAACAACTGGCTCTTGAATGTTGACTGGATAAACAATGAATTGAAGGCAGAAATAAAGATGTTTTTCAAAATCAACGAGAATGAAGATGCAACATACCAGAATCTCTGGGACACATCTAAAGCAATGTCTAGAGGAAAATACATAGCAATGTATGCCCAAATGAGAAGCAAGGAGAAATCTAAAATCGATACCCTATCATCAAAATTGAAATAGAGGAGCAAGATCAAAAAGACCCAAAAGCTAGCAGAAGACAAGAAATAACTAAGATCAGAGCAGAACTGAAGGAGATAGAGACACAAAAAATCCTTCAAAAAATTAATAAATCCAGGAGCTGGTTTTTTGAAAAGATCAACAAAATAGACCACTAGTCAGATTAATAAGAAAGAAAAGAGAGAATAATCAAATAGATGCAATAAAAAAATGATAAAGGGGATATCACCACAGATTCCACAAAAATACAAATCATCATCACAGATTATTACAAACAACTCTATACACATACACTAGTAAACCTGGAAGAAATGAATAAATTCCTGGACACGTGCATCCTCCCAAGCCTAAACCAGGAAGAAGTCGAAACCCTGAATAGACCAATAGCAAGGGCTGAAGTTGAGGCAGCATTTAATAGCCTACCAACCAAAAAAAGTCCAGGTCCAGATGGGTTCACAGCAGAATTCTACCAGACATACAAAGAGGAGCTGGTACCATTCCTTCTGAAACTATTCCAAATAATCCAAAAAGAGGGAATCCTTCCCAAATCATTTTATGAGACTAACATCATCCTGATACCAAAACCTGGCAGAGACTCAGTAAGAAAAGAAAACTTCAGGCCAATATCCATGATGAACATAGATGCAAAAATCATCAATAAAATACTGGCAAGCCCATTGCAACAGCACATCAAAAAGCTTATCCCCCATGATCAAGTAGGCGTCATCCTGGAGATGCAAGGCTGGTTCAACATATGCAAATCTATAAATATAATTCACCACATAAACAGAACCAAAGACAAAAACCACATGATTAACTCAATTGATCAGAGAAGGCCTTTGACAAAATTCAACAGCCCTTTACGCTAAAAACCCTCCATAAACTAGGTATTGATGGAATGCATCTCAAAATAATAAAGGCTATTTATGACAACCCAACAGCCAATACCATACTGAATGGGCAAAAACTGGAAGCATTCCCTTTGAAATCTGGCACTAGACAAGGATGCCCTCTCTCACCACTCCTATTCAGTACAGTATTGGAAATTCTAGCCAGAGTAATCAGGCAAGAAAAAGAAACAAAGCATATTCAGTTAGGAAAGGAGGAAGTCCAACTGTCTCTATTTGCAGACAACATGATTGTATATTTAGAAGACCCCATCATCTCAGCCCAAAATCTCCTGAAACTGATAAGCAACTTCAGCAAAGTCTCAGGATACAAAATCAATGTGCAAAAATCACAAGCATTCCTATACACCAATAACAGACTTAAAGAGAGCCAAATCAAGAGCAAACTGCCATTCACAATTGCTACAAAGAGAATAAAATACCTAGAAATAAAACTAACAAGGTATGTAAAGGACCTCTTCAAGGAGAACTACAAATCACTGCTCAACAAAATAAGAGAGGACATAAACAGATGGAAAAACATTTCATCCTCATGGTTAGGAAGAATCAATATCATGAAAATGGCCATACTGCCCAAAGTAATTTACAGATTCAATGTTATCCACATCAAGCTACCTATGACCTTCTTCACAGAACTGGACAAAAAAAACACCTTAAATTTCATATGGAACCAAAAGAGAGCCGCATAGCCAAATTAATTCTAAGCAGAAAGAACAAAGCTAGAGGCATCACACTACCGGACTTCAAACTATACTACAAGGCTACAGTAATCAAAACAGCATGGTACCGGTACCAAAACAGAGATATAGACCAATGGAACAGAACAGAGGCCTTGGAGGCAACACCACACATCTACAACCATCTTACCTTTGACAAACCTCACAAAAACTAGCAATGGGGAAAGGATTCCCTGTTTAATAAATGGTGTTGGGAAAACTGGCTAGCCATGTGAAGATGGCAGAAACTGGATCCCTTCCTGACACCTTACACTAAAATTAACTCCAGATGGATTAAAGACTTCAACATAAGACCTAACACCATAAAAACCCTAGAATAAAATCTAGGCAAAACCAATCAGGACATAGGCATAGGCAAGGACTTCATGACCAAAACACCAAAGGCATTGGCAACAAAGGCCAAAATAGACAAATGGGACCTAATCAAACTCCACAGCTTCTACACAGAAAAGGAAACAGTTATTAGAGTGAATCGGCAACCAACAGAATGGTTGCAATCTACCCGTCTGACAAAGGGCTGATATCCAGAATCGACAAAGAACTAAAACGGATGTACAAGAAGAAAACGAACAAGCCCATTCAAAAGTGGGTGAAGGATATGAACAGACACTTTACAAAAAAAGACATACATGAGGCCAACAAACATATGAAAAAATGCTCATCATCACTGGTCATTAGAGAAATGCAAATCAAAACTACATTGAGATACCATCTCACGCCAGTTAGAATGGCGATCATTAAAAAATCTGGAGACGACAGATGCTGGAGAGGATGTGGAGAAATAGGAACACTTTTACACTGTTGGTGGGAGTGTAAATTAGTTCAACCATTGTGGAAGACAGTGTGGCGATTCCTCAAGGACCTAGGAATAGAAATTCCAATTTGACCCAGCAATCCCATTACTGGGTATATATCCAAAGGATTTTAAATCGTTCTACTATAAGGACACATGCACAAGAATGTTCATTGCAGCACTGTTTACAATAGCAAAGAACTGGAACCAACCCAATTGCCCATCGATGATAGACTGGACAGGGAAAATGTGGCACATATACACCATGGAATACTATGCAGCCATAAAAAACGATGAGTTCGTGTCCTTTGTAGGGACATGGATGAACCTGGAAACCATCATTCTCAGCAAACTGACACAAGAACAGAAAATCAAACACTGCATGTTCTCACTCATAGGTGGGTGTTAAACAATGAGAACACATGGACACAGGGAGGGGAGCATCACACACTGGGGTCTGTTGTGGGGAAACAGGGGAGGGACAGTGAGGGGTGGGGAGTTGGGGAGAGATAGCATGGGGAGAAATGCCAGATATATGTGATGGGGAGGAAGGCAGCAAATCACACTACCATCTGTGTACCTATGCAACGATCTTGCATGTTCTTCACATGTACCCCAAAACCTAAAATGCAATTAAAAAAAAAAAAGAATCAGATTCCCAGGAAAGAGAGAGCTTGGATTTACCAGTTTAGATTGCAGACCCAGCTCTGCAGCCTGGGGTAGAGTTTCATAGATGGCAGCCCCAGAGTCATGCTGCATAGGTGAGGGGCAGTTCACCAAATGAAGTGACACTGAGCAAACAGAAACAACCAGTGACAAATCTATATACTCCCCCAGCACCAGGACTCCTTCTAAAAATACCAAAGCCCACCGAGAGGGAACCTCCTCATCTAAGCTTTGAGATCTTTCACCAGATCTTCCAGCCAGGCACAAAGGACTCAAATCACAGCAGTAATGTTATACTCAGTCAAGAGCTTGAAGTGCCTCTGAACCTTCTTGAGATTCAAGGCCAGAGCTGGATAAGGACCTTCAAGGTGCTTAAGAGGCTTCCCAAGGTGCAGCACCCAGAAGAAAATGCTAACTGGATTTATGGGGCACATTATTGATAAACCCAACGATCGTGTGTCAGAATTCATACTGAAGCAAATGGCACTAAAGTCGTTGTATTAATTAGATAGACCCTGAACCTGATTTATGTGTTATGTGCAAATTGCTCCCAGGAGCACCCAGGATGACAGCTCTCAACTACCTCTTCTGACTTTGCCATTTGCCTCCTTCCTCCTCTGTGTCTGAAAGAATTCACTATTCAGTACAGCCTTTGCAATGGCATCACAGCCTGTTACGACTGTGCTAAAAGGCTGGACCTACAGGTACACCAGGGACAAAATCACACCCAGGACTATTGCCTTTGAAATGGGACACGGTCACCACTGGACATTGTTAAAATACGTTGGAAGGAGGTATCATTTCCTCTGCCTTTACATGAAAGCTGCTTTCAAGATGTAACAAGTTACTTATTTATGTGTTTATTCTTCTAACACTCATTAGTGATCCAAGAGAAACAAACAGTCTGCTAGGCATTATGGTGACAAAAAATATGTAAGATTGTAGCTTTTACCCTTGAGGCTCTCACAGTCTAGTGGGGATTGAGCATACTAGAAAATGTACTAAAGTAGGAGTGAAAAGACAGGTTCGTATCGTAACTACTGCTTAGCTATCCATTCAAATTTCAGCATATCACAAAACCTCTCTGATCCTCAGTTACCTTACCTGAAAGACACAGATGAGAGTAAATCTGTATCTTCACTAGAGAGAAAAAGAATTGCATTCTGTATTAAAAGGCCATTAGGAAGCTCAAAGAATCTACAGAACACAGATTGTGCAATGCATAACACTATGAAGTCAGTATGATTCCCGCATTTGTGTTCACTATCATACCTTTCTTAAGCATCAATTATTTGCAGGCTCAGGGCAAAGACTTTAGGTCTGAATCCACTACAATGCTTCAGAGTGCAAATAAAAGACATTGTTACTCAAACTAACTAAATTGGTTGGGCACAATGGTTCACACTAGGAATCCCAGTGCTTCAGGAGGCTGAGGCAGGAGGATTGCTCAAGCTCAGGAATTCCAGACCAGCCCAGGCAACAAAATGAGACACCTGTCTCTACAAAATAAAAATTTTAAATGACCTGGGCATGGTGATGTGTGCCTGTAGTCCCAGCCACTCAGGAGGCTGAGGCAGGAGGAGCACTTGAGCCCAAGAGTTCAAAGCTGCAGTCAGCTATGATGGTACCACTGCACTCAAGCCTGGGTGACACAGCAAGACTGTCTTGAAAGACAAACCAGAAACAAGAGTGACTAAATCAAAAAGTGCATTACTTGTTTTAACATAATAGAAAGTTGAAAGGGGAAGGGGGTTTCATTGGTTGACACGGCAGCTCAAGGCTGGCATCAGAAACCCAGAATTTCTCTGCTCATGGTACCCTGTCTCCACTTGCACAATGTGAGCTTCATCCTAAGGCTGATCCCCTCACCAATATAAGGTGGCTGCCAGCAGAAACTGGGGCACCAAACCTTTAACTCCTATAGAGTGAAGGATGAAAACTGATGTCCTTCTCCAGAAGCAGTCATCAAGTCCCTCCTAGCATTTCATTGGCCCAGATTGGCATGGGTTCACCCATCCCTGAGCCAATCATTGACAAGGGGGATGGGCTTCCCATAACTGGTGTGGGTAAACCACAGGAGAGGAATAGATGTGTGGAGTCCCTGGTGCTTCCTGTCCTCAAGGAGTTTACATTCTAAAGACGAAAAAACAGAAGTGTCTTTGAAAATGGGATGCTTGGAAGGATAGATTTTCTTTTCAATTTTTCTTAATCTGTACACCCAGTCTCTGTAGAAAAGTGTATTTTGTTGGGAAATGGTGTGGCTGTTTGACAAATTTATTAGGACTTCACTAGAGAAGAAAAGGAACTGCATTCCGAGTGCTTTTGTGTGCCAGTCACAGTATTCATTACTAGTTTGTGATGTCATTTTGTCTTCTCATCACACCTAGAATACCAGTAGGATAAGCATTATTCCCACTGTATAATTTTGAGAAATGTGTTCAAGGTGACACAGTTAATGGTGGAGTCAGACCAGAACCCACATGAGAATGATTCTACAACCACGTTACTTCCAGAAAATCATGACAACTCATAAAGACATTTAGAGAGTATCTCTTTTTATTTTTCACCCAGTTATAATAGCTACAAGAACGACAATAAGTACATGGTAACAACTATATCTATATATAACTATAGTTATATACAGTTGCTATATATTTAAAACTATAAACTTATATGTAGTTCTATAACTATATATGGTTTTATACATTGTTAGATATATAATTATATAACTATAGTTGTTTATATACTTACATATATATACTTTTTATATATTTATATATATACAATTATATAACTAAATATATATACACATATATAATTATATATACATATATAGTTGTGTATATAACTATATAGTTATATGTAGTTATATAACTATATAAGGTCTTATGTATAGATATACAATTATATAACTATACATAACTACAAAATTATGTATCTATATATAGTTATAGTTATATATCTATGTCTAGTTACACAGTTAGGCTATAATTATATAACACCATATACTTATATAGTTAGATATATAGTTATGGTTATATAACTATATGTCGTTAGATATATAGTTATGGTTATATAACTATATGTCGTTAGATAGTTATGGTTATATAACTATGTGCAGTTAGATAGTTACGGTTATATAACTATGTGTAGTTAGATAGATAGTTACGGTTATATAACTATGTGTAGTTAGATAGATAGTTACGGTTATATAACTATGTGTAGTTAGCTAGATAGTTACGGTTATATAACTATGTGTAGTTAGATAGATAGTTACGGTTATATAACTATGTGTAGTTAGATAGATAGTTACGGTTATATAACTATGTGTAGTTAGATAGATAGTTACGGTTATATAACTATGTGTAGTTAGATAGATAGTTACGGTTATATAACTATGTGTAGTTAGATAGATAGTTACGGTTATATAACTATGTGTAGTTAGATAGATAGTTACGGTTATATAACTATGTGTAGTTAGATAGATAGTTACGGTTATATAACTATGTGTAGTTAGATAGATAGTTACGGTTATATAACTATGTGTAGTTAGATAGTTACGGTTATATAACTATGTGTAGTTAGTTACGGTTATATAACTATGTGTAGTTAGATAGTTACGGTTATATAACTATGTGTAGTTAGATAGTTACGGTTATATAACTATATGTAGTTAGATAGTTACGGTTATATAACTATGTGTAGTTAGATAGTTACGGTTATATAACTATGTGTAGTTAGATAGTTAAGGTTATATAACTATGTGTAGTTAGATAGTTACGGTTATATAACTATGTGTAGTTAGATAGTTGCGGTTATATAACTATGTGTGGTTAGATATATAGTTATATAACTACATATAGATATATAGTTATAGGTATATAACTACAGTTAGATATACAGTTGTATAACTATAGTCAGATATATAGTTGTATAACTATATATAGTCAGATATATCTGACTATATAGTTATATAACTATAGTTATATATATAGTTATATAACTATAGTCATATATATAGTTATAGTTATATAACTATATATAGTCAGATATATAGTTATAGTTATATAACTATAGTCAGATAGTTATATAACTATATATAGTTATATATCTATATATATCTATAGTCATATAACTATAGTTAGTTAGATAACTATGTAGTTATATAACTATAGTTAGATATATAGTTATATAACTATAGTTAGATATATAGTTATTTAACTATAGTTAGATATATAGTTATATAACTATAGTTAAATACATGGTTATATATGTAGTTATATAACTATATATAGTTAGATAATAGTTATGATTATATAACTATAGTTATACAGCTATAGTTCTGTAACTATATATAGATATAGTTCTGTAACTATATATAGTTGCTATCATGCTTACATATACATATAGCTGTATTATTTTTTAAACAGTTATACATATAACATATCTAGGAATTAACCTAAAAATGAATGCATAGAATGTCATGGAGAAAAGCAAACTCTTATAAAGACCACTTTTAAAAACCTGAGTAACTTAAGACAAACACTGTGTTCTTGAATAGAATAACCTGACATTGTAAGAATATTACTTTTTCCTGACATTAATCCATGGATTTAATGCAGTTCTAATCAAGATTCCAGCACACTTTGAGAACTCTGACAAACTAATAGTAAAATGTATATAAATATATAAAAAGCAGGAATATCTAAGGTAATTTTGAGAAATGAAGGAAAAGGATTCATTATACTGAATATCATGACCTATTACCAAGCCATAGTAATTTCAAAAACTGTGGTACAGACAGCAACAGCTCAAGAGACCAATGAAGCAATACAGAGATTCCAGAAACATCCCCACATACATAGGAGACATGGTGTCTTAACTCAGTTGGGAAAGAATGAATAACTTGTTAGGTTTGGGGGAGGATGGTTTACTGTATGAGAAGGATTAAATTGGATTTTTTCCTTTACATCTGAATGTGAAGGGTAGATCATAAAAGTAATCAAACAAAATTTAGAAAATAGTTTTGCAACTTTAGAATTGAGCAGGATCTTGAGCAAGATTTAAAAGAACAAGCCGTAACGGGAAAAGATGAAGCATTTGACTAGATTTCAATTGAGGTTTCTGCTCAGAAAAGGACATCATCTACACGTTTAACACACTGGTAGACTGTGAGAAGATTATCTTCAGTGTCTAAAATGAAACTAGCATTAACATGGAGAGAAATTCCTAAAAAATAGCAAGAAAATCTCAGGAAACCCAACTGAAAAAATAGGCAAAGCCTACGAAAATAAAATTAATAGAAGAGGAAACACTAATGGCTAATAAGCATATGAAGAGATACTCAACATCGGTAATAATCAGAGAAAAGCAAATTAAAACAATGATATGCCACTTTACAGCCATCAGATGGGTAAAAATTACAAAGTCAGAGAACATTAAGTGCTAGTAAGAAGTGTAAACTGAGCAGCCATTCTAAGTAACAATTTCTCAGTATTCAGTGCAATTAAGTATTCATCTACCCAACAATCACCTATCTGGATATATATGTACAGTAGAGAAATTTGCACAAGGCCGTAACAACACGAGCATTAGAAAGTCTGCCACAGTTTTGCTTGTGACAGCACAGACTTTGATGTTCCGATACAATAACCACTCAAGGAATGGATAAGCAAATTGTACTTTATGCATACATTGACTTTAGGCCACTGTTGGGATTTAATTAGGTTTATACAGAGCAACATGAAGGGATTTCAAAAATACGGTGTTGAGTGGGGGGAAAGAAGGTTTTTGGCCCCAAACTTTTTATGTAAAGTAATCAGAAACACATTTTAAAACTCTTTTACCAACTATTTAGACATATCTAAATAAACAAAAGGAAAACTGGGAAATGTATATTACATATATTAGAAAGTGCTTATGGTGTGGGAGAAGAGTTAAAGGGAGAGCTGGGGACAGAGGAGAAAACAAAATCAAGAGAAATAAAAATATGAGGAGCTTGCTCAGACCAGTGAACTAAGGAATATGAATAAATGTGCCCTGTGCCACAGAAGTAGCAAGCTTGCTCCACTCAAAAGCTGGGAAATTGCTTTACATGCATTATGTGATTCAATTCTTACAATTAGATTATGAGGCAAGTATTATTTTTCATCCCATTTTACAGTTATGAAAACTAAGTCTCAGAGAGGGTAAGGAACTTTCCCAAGGCCACAAAGCAGGTCAGTAATAGGAAGCAGATTTGAACTAGGGCTATGTAACTCTTACCAACACACTCTACCACCTCTGTTCAAAAAACTCTACTCATGTTCAATGTGGTGTCATGTAACAAAGTGCAAGTGCATTAAATTATTTCCCTCACATCTGAGTTTTCTTGGAATCTAAGATGTTCGCTGATACAGACTTATTTTTAGCTGACTAGCAACACCTGACCAAGCAAAACAACAACTCGAGCTCAACAATTTCACAGCTTTTAATGAAACACAAAGCCTAAACAAAAACTGTGTCTTGCAGCCCATCTTTTCGTATGATACAGCAACTCATACCATAGACCATCTATTCCTGGATAAGTTGCATAGGTTTTCAATGCCAAGCATACAGTTATATAAGAGCCAAAGTCTATATAAACTTGATATTATATTTTGCTTCACTTTAACAAAAACCTCAAGCAAATTTGCCTTCCAAAATTATAGTAAAAAAAAAACTGCAGTCTTGGAATTTCCTGAGAACCAAGTGCTGGCAGCCTGAAACAACACCCGGCACATTATATATGCTTGGTAAATGTTAAGCAGAAGGGTAGATGGATCGATAGATGAATAGGTGGGTGTGTGGATGGATGAATGGATAAATACGTAGGTGGATGGATGGATGAGTGGGTGTATGAATGGTGGGTAGATGGGTAAATTGGTGGATGGATGGTGGGTGGGTAAAGGGATGGATGGATAAATGGATGGATGGGTCAAGTGGATGGGATAGTGGATAGATTGGTGAGTGGATGGATGGATGGATGAAGGATAGATGGATTGATGGGTAGATAACTGATGGATGGTGGATAGATTGGTGAGTGGATGGATGGATGAAGGATAGATGGATAGATAACTGATAGATGGATGGTGGATAGATTTGTGAGCAGATGGATGGGTGGATGGATGGGTGGGT
The DNA here is from genome assembly GCF_048565385.1 of Saimiri boliviensis. Lineage (NCBI taxonomy): Eukaryota > Metazoa > Chordata > Mammalia > Primates > Cebidae > Saimiri > Saimiri boliviensis. Next base: position 37,327,973 of record NC_133460.1, read on the forward strand.
GTATGGATGGTGGATAGATGGGCGAATAGATGGATGAATGGATGGACAATAGATGAGTAGGCTGATGGACAGATGGACGGATGGATGGATGACAGATAGGCAGGTAGATGGACAGATGTATTAATAGATAAATGGGCAGAGAAGTGAATGGATGGATGACAAATGGGGTGGATAGGTGGGTGAATAGATGAATGAATGGATGGACAACAGATGAGTAGGCTGACGGACAGAAGGATGGATAGATGACAGATGAACAGGTAGATGGACAGATGTATTCATGGATAAGTGGGCAGATGAGTGAATGGATGGATGACAAATGGGTGGATAGGTGGATAGATGGGAGGTTGGGTGAAAATGTGGGTGAATTATATGTACTCTTGTCTTCATGGCTGGGAATTTCAACTAGTAACCTAGATTCTTCCATGAGTATGTCAGGGTGATTATCATATTTCACCCTCTCACCCTCCCCCATTAAAAAAACACTTTTGAAAAATTTAGTGCTGCTTTAAGCTGGTATTTTCTCTTAACTTTTAGGAAACTTATTAATCTGCCAATGACTACTCCAAAAGTACAAGAAGCCCGGAGGATGACAGCAGTGTGACGGAGGCCAAAAACTATCCTAGAGACCCAAAGACCTTGGAAACTGCCTCTTGTTCTTTGTTGCCTTGCATTTTTGCTTGGTCTTGGTGTTGGGAGGAAAGACAAAGAGAAAACTCATCATTAGCTTAACAGAATGTCAACGCTTTCAGATAGAGTGAGCTACACCAGACCCTTGGCTGGGCTCCATGTTCTTAAATGCCCCAGGAAATGTGCTTCCTTGAGGTGCTCTTTAGAGATGTCAGTCCATCTAGCAGGGTCCCAGCTGCTGCCTCTACTTACCTACCTCACTGCCTCTTTCTACACATTGAGCTCAACTGCCTCCCTCTACAGTGCTCCTTGCACTGGGCAAAGTCTCCGGGATTCCGTACCAAATTTGTTCATGACATAGACAAGGACTCAGACCAGAAACCAAGAAGTGAAAAATTGCAGCTCCGATTCCTAAAATAATCAGTTCAATTTCCACAAAACATTTCCCCACTGGATCGTTTTCACTTGAGCTTTGTCCAGTGCCTTTAAACAATGTTCTGCCTGCTTGCAAGTTATAAGGAGCTCGAATACAGATGCAGTAACAGAGATGTAGCTTTCTTTCATAATAATGCATGTGCTTTTTTCTGCATGGTAGCCCAGCCTAGCAGGGAGTTCATTAAGAAAAGTGGTAAATTGCTTCCGTGTTTCCACATAAACCACCTATGTTGAAATGCAGAAAAATACCCAAAACCCCCCTCTTTAGCTTAGATAATATTTTTCCTCCATTCTCAACTGAAGGAGGAAATTTCAGGATTATAGGATTATATTTCATGAATTCTAGTTCCTGGCCTTAAGTAATTTGCTTAACTTTCTTAAGCCTAAATTTGTTCATGTGTAAAATGGAAAGAAAACACTCACCTTCTGACATTGTTATAAAGATCCTTTAATTCTGTAAAGAGTTTTTGAGAAACTGCTCTAGGCAGGTTCTAAAGTGAAGATTGGAGATCCAGACATAACACAGAGTGCATGAGATCAGGAAGCTCACAGGTGAGAGGAATGCGCAGACCAGCAAGACAATACAGCAGGTGCACTACTCACCACAGCAGAGACACAGACTCAACCTAGATGCCTACCAACAAGACAATACGACCAGCGCACTGCTCACAATAGCAGAGACACCTAGATGCCCATCAACAGGACAATACATACAGTAAGTGCACTATGTACAAGAGCAGAGACATGGAATCAACCTAGATGCCCATCAGCCGTGGACTGGATAAAGAAAACCTGGTACATATACACCATGGAATGTGACACAGCAGTAAAAAAAGAATGACACTGTATCCTTTGCAGCAACATAGATGGAGCTAGACACCGTTCTAAGCCAATTAACACATAAACACAAAACAAAATACCACATGCTCTTTTTCTTTTTTTAAGATGGAGTCTCGCTCTGTTGTCTAAGCTGGAGTGCAGTGGTACAATCTTGGCCCACTGCAACCTCCACCTCCTGGGTTCAAGTGATTCTCCTGCCTCAGCCTCCCAAGCAGCTGGGATTAGAGCCACCACACCTGGCTAATTTTTGTATTTTTGTAGAGACAGGATTTCACCATGTTGGCCAGGCTGGTGTCAAAACTTCTGACCTCAGGTGATCCACCCACCTCAGCCTCCCAAAGTGCTGGGATTACAGGCGTGAGCCACCACACCCGGCCTTAATACTGCATGTTCTAACTTATAAGTGGGAGCCAGACATTCAGTACACACGAACACAAACAAAGGAACAATGGACACTGGGGCTTGCTTGAGGATGGAGGGTGGGAGAAGGGCGAAGCCAGGTATCACGCCGATGACGTGTGCGACAAGATTATCTGTGCACCAAACCTCTGCAAGGTGCCATTTACCCATGGAACAAACCTGCGCATGCACTGTTTGAATGGAAAATAAAAGTTGGAAAGGAAAAAAGAAATACAAGCGCTAATGTCGGAGGTAAGAAAATTAGATTCAGAGTCATTGAGACCTGAATTGAAATCTTGCTTTTGCTATTTCCTCTTTGTATGATACAGGGAATATAAGCTAGAGCCTCAGCTTCTATATGGAGGTAATAACGCCTTTCTCTTGTTTTTATTAAGATTAAATTAGATATTGCCTGGTAAGGCACTTAACACAGTGTCTTGCCCATAAAAAGCCTTAATGTTATGGAAAACACAAGATGACGTGACACAAATGACCAAGCACAATGTCTGACAAGCAGTTGGAGCACAGGAGCACTGTGAATGTTAGACCATATCCCTGCCCACATCATCTCTTCCCCCACAAATCAGTTCCCTACTTAATTCAGGTAGGGCAAGGCAAGAGGTAGAAATGGACGGAGGCCAGGCACGGTGGCTCATGCCTGTAATCCCAGCACTTTGGGAGGTGGAGGCAGGCGGATCACCTGAGGTCAGGAGTTCGAGACCAGCCTGACCAACATGGAGAAACCCAGCCTTTACTAAAAAAACAAAATTAGCCAGGCACAGTGGCCCATGCCTATAATCCCAGCTACTTGGGAGGTTGAGGCAGGAGAATTGCTTGAACCCAGGAGGTGGAGGTTGCAGGGAGGTGGAGGTTGCAGTGAGCTGAGATCGCGCCATTGCACTCCAGCCTGGGCAACAAGAGCGAAACTCAATCTCAAAAAAAAAAAAGAGAGAGAGAGACACAAAAAAAAAGAAAAGAAAAAAATAGACCTGAGATCTTAGAGATGCAAAGTTGGGAGAAAATTCCAGTAGCTGACTGCCTGCAAATCGCACGCTGGTCTCTCTCTGGTGCAGAGAGAAGTATTCTTGCATTCATAAGGCTCTACTGATCTACTGCTACAAGGTAGGGGGAGGACAAGGCAGAGCAGGGGCAAATGCCATATCCTCAGAGCATGGATATAGGGCAATCATGATGAATGCTAGAAATGAGACTCTTTGGCAGGATTGGGCTGAGACCCTCTGAAGAACTATGGCCTGCAGCACTTACTCCAGCCTCAACACAGTGGCAAAGGGAGAGGACTAACATTTTATCATGGACATAGGCATTGCTGGTGCTGACCACACTCTTCCATCCATGAGACTTAACTGAAACTTGGAAAACACAAGTATTTAGGACTCTTGGAGGTAAGTGCCAGAAACCCAAGTTAAACGGACTCAGGAAAAAAGTAAAAATATATTAGCCTGCCTAATTTAAGGGCAAGACTTCAGGCATTGCTAGACACTGGTATCCAAGGGACACGATCAGAAATCTCCCTTCCTTTCTCAGCCGTTTTCCTGTTTTGACTTCCTTCAAGAATGCCCTTTTAGCCGGGCACGGTGGCTCAAGCCTGTAATCCCAGCACTTTGGGAGGCTGAGGCGGGTGGATCACGAGGTTGAGAGATCGAGACCATCCTAGTCAACATGGTGAAACCCCGTCTCTACTAAAAATACAAAAAAATTAGCTGGGCATGGTGGCACGTGCCTGTAATCCCAGCTACTCAGGAGGCTGAGGCAGGAGAATTGCCTGAACCCAGGAGGCGGAGGTTGCGGTGAGCCGAGATCGCGCCATTGCACTCCAGCCTGGGTAACAAGAGCGAAACTCCGTCTCAAAAAAAAAAAAAAAAAAAGAATGCCCTTTTTTGGCCAGGCATGGTGGCTCACACCTGTAATCCCAACACTTTGGGAGGCTTAAGAGGGAGGATCACTTGAGCCCAAAAGGTTGAGATTAAACTGGGTAACACAGTGAAACCCCATCTCTACAGAAAAATTTTTTAAAAAATTAGCTGGTGGTGGCTCAAGCCTGTAATCCCAGCACTTTGGGAGGCCAAGGCGGGTGGATCGCGAGGTCAAGAGATCGAGACCATCCCGGTCAACATGGTGAAACCCCATCTCTACTAAAAATACAAAAAATTAGCTGGGCATGGTGGCGTGTGCCTGTAATCCCAGCTACTCAGGAGGCTGAGGCAGGAGAATTGCCTGAACCCAGAAGGCAGAGGTTGCGGTGAGCAGAGATCGCTCCATTGCACTCCAGCCTGGGTAACAAGAGCGAAACTTCGTCTCCAAAAAAAAAAAAAGTTAGCTGGGCATGGTGTCACATGCTTGTGGTCCCAACTACTTGGGAGGCTGACGAGGGAGGACTGCTTGAGCATGGGAGGTCGAGGCTGCAGTGAGCTATGATCACACCGCTGTACTCCAGCCTGGGTGACAGAGCAAGACCCTGTGTCAAAAAAAAGAAAAATTTTTTTTTTTAGTTAGCCAGCCATGATAGCACATACCTGTAGCTCTAGTACACAGGGTGCTAAGGCAGGAGGATCTCTGTAGCCTAGGAGTTTGAGGTTGCCGTGAGCCATGATCATACCACAGCACTCCAGCCTGGGTGACAGAGTGAGACCTTGTGTCAGAAAAAATAAAAATAAACATTAAAATAAAAAACCTTTCCCTGGAAAGCAAAGATAACCAAGAGTAAGTTTATGTCTCGTTCTTTCAGGAATTCCAATCAAAAAACAAAAAATTATCTTTCCCAATAGTTATAGCAAATGTCTCAGAATTCTCATTGGTTTTGTTTGGCCCATTCTGATGCTTTTGACTGGTCAGGTCTGGGCCTTTTGCCCACCCTTAGCACCAGGAATAAAGCAGGCCCATCTGAGCCACCTGCCCTGGAGGAAGGGGAAGGGAAGGGTAGATCATCCTAGGAAAATAGGGGTGTTATTATTCAGAGATGATTAACTCGCGGACAGATAAGAACTCCAGGTATCAGCGACACTTCCCTACCACTCTTTTTCTAGGCATCCACAGCACATCTGAAGATGTATTTAGAAGCTAACCAATCTCAGATGATTTCAGCAGGGGTAAAGAAGAGAAACAGACTCAGAAACGCCATTACAACAGTGAATTATGTCAAATTTATCACCCTGATTGATCACGCAGCATTAACCTGAAGAACACCGAGCCAAGTTTTTTTGACAAATGTGAGGCGAGGTTTCCAAAAACCTAGCAGATATGACTGTGACTTACAAAATGGAAAAAGTAAACAAACACAATTTGATATGATTGAATAAAAGATTTGTTGCCACCACTTCTCCTGGGAAACTCGGCACATTTTCTTTCCACTGACAGTTATTATCTCTACCTTTATTGAACAAATACACCCGGAGCACAGCTGCTGAGGATCAGTAGAGAAAATCATTCTTTTATTAATAAGACTGTTATTAGCAGGGAAAAAAAAAATCCATGTTTGAGAGTTTGCACTGAAGTTACAGGCCATTTTGAAGAAATATGGCTGACTAGTGCCAACATTATTTCAGGCAATTTCATGATCAAATGTCTTATTAGGTTGTTTAAAATTTTTATAGAGACTGTAAATCAGAACTATTTTCTATTTGCCCTAAATATTGAGGTGCTACAGGGAAAGCAGATCAAATTAAAGG